>NC_080389.1:2781704-3121704 GCF_028751815.1 Salvia miltiorrhiza
GGTGAGCTCTAATCCTAGTCCATCTTCACTCTTTTCACTCAGTTGTTCCTTGGTTTTTTTAGTGGCTTGAGAAACAAGTTCACAAAGAATTTCCCTAGTGTTGTATTGTTGAGAAATAGTAGCCCAAGCACAAACATCAAAACGCTGCTCAATAATTTTCTTCGAATAAACAGTTTTGGCAAGAGTGGTCTTACCTATCCCGCCCATTCCTGTGATCGGGATGACTTGGCGTTCGCGTTGGTCGGAAACGAGCCTTTCCAAGATTCCATTCACGACACCCTCGGACCACACCACCATGCCACTATTGTTCTTCTCAGTGGAAGAAGAAGCAGAGATGAAGCTATGCCGCGTATCATGGAGCACCACCTTCTCTGTATTCCTCTGCATCGCCAAACTCTTGATCTGATCCATTTCTTGTATCACATTTTGTATATCTCGAAACAAGTTCATCTCTTCATCGTCATCATCATCATGATTTGATGAGACAGTTTTCGGATCCTCTGGATCTGCTTCGTCGGAAACAGGGGAGTTATAAGCTTCTCTGGATCTGCTCAGCTGAATCTTGGCCACAATATGAGATTCGATGGCATCTTCAGCTGCATAAGCTGCATCTGCAATACGCATCTCAAAGGGATCTGCTTCGTCGGAAACAGAGGAGGTATAAGCTTCGAGAAACTCCTGCAAGAACATGACATTTTCAGTGAGGGATTGAATTTGTTGTTTGTCGAGAGAAATCGGAGGGGAATGATGGCGCTCGAGGTCGTCTATGATATGCATTAGAGAAACCAAGGCTGCGTAGGCCGCCATGATCGATATCAGTTGAAGGGAAACAGAGTATAATTATGAGAATTTTGGACAAGAATTTGATAGAATCTTAATTTAGCTTCTTATTTATACTAACATAATGGCTAGCAACTCAGTCTTAATTGGACATATCTTATCATAGCAGTTGGCAATAATGTGATAGCGGACGGTTGGCAATAATGTGAAAGCGAATGGTTGTGATAATAATTGAGGAGATATATATAAGCATTGACTTACAGATTCTCCTTATTTCAATGGCATGCTCCAATGGATTGCCTCAGCAATGCGATGCTCCAATTAAACCCTTATTGCGAAAATAGTTAGAATTATTTCATTGAATATATAAACCAATCTATCTATACTATATTAAAACAGCAGTTTTCAATTAGAAATTGATTTCAAATTGATTTGAATGGCAATTTTGTAAATATTGAAAAAATAAATGGCTAATTGAAAATTTATGTATATTTATAAGAACATGGTTTTGACCATTTCTTTCAAAATTAGTTCCAAAAGACGTGGGTCTTTTTAATCCGGAAATTATGCTTAAAAAAAAAACAGCAAATCATGTGCATAATTCCATTTATCATGCAAATGATGCAATTATATCTAAAAGTGTTTCGAGTTTTTTTATTCAACTACAACAATATGTTAATACATGTAGTTTCACTTATATCTACCACAAATATTTTTTTTTCCTTATCTTTACCCTCTAACAAAGCTTATTTTTCCTCAATCTTTTTATAGTTTTTTAATCTCTTCATTTTTTATTTCTTTTTTTTCATTTTTGTTTTCTTTTTCCAAAAATAGTTTATCTTTAATATGATAAAATATTTAATATGTAATATCAATTTAAAAATCATGATACATGCTTTAGTTTGATATGTACTCCTTCCATCCTTTAAAAGTGTATAAATATCACTTTTGATAGCACATATTTTAATAAATATTACGTGAGTTTGTTGTATGAAAAAATTAAATCTGACCTCAATATATATATATATATATATATATATATATATATATTATAGAAATATAGTTCTAACAATAACTTTTTCCATAAATTTATCTTTTCTTATTCTTTTCTAAAAATTGTCAAATTTAATTTATGAAAAAATATTTAGTATTCATCTTAACTTAAAAACCATGTTAAGATCTTTAATTTGGTATAACAATTATAAATACATAAATTTTAGAATGAATATTCATCTACAAAATTATATTAATTTTAAAAGTATAATTTGTATTAATTTTAATATAAATTTTTAGATGAATACTTAGTTATATATCTAACAATAGAATTTCTTATATGATTTAAATTTATTTAATTTGTGGTAATGTTTATGTACGAATAATATATTTATTTATATAGACATATCTGATATTTATATAGATTAAAAATGAAACAATAAATATGGTTTACATTTATTTAGTTTTAATTTTTCAAATTCTTCACTACATGTTAAATTTTAATATAAAACTGAAATAATTATATGATATAATAACTATTTTACTTTTAGTTAGATGCAAAATTTACTAACTATTGTAATATGCAACAATTGATTTGTACATAAAAAAAATCTTAAATTGAGTTACGGTTATCATAATTCTATTTTTTTTTTCATTATAATGTAATTATTATTTTACAGTACTTATTAAATTTAATATTATACTCATTGAGTTGATAATATTGTTATTATAGACTACTTCGATTAAAATAATATAGTTAACAAAAATTATTTTTTGTTGTCAATTAAACTAATTATAAAATATTTAATATGTATATCAAATTAAAGATCACGATAAGAGATTTAATTTGATATATTTTATGTAATTATCCGATTTAAAATGTAAAAGATATATTTATTGAGATATTAGAATTAAAAAAAATTCTCTCTCATCTCTCATCTTTTTTTGAATAAATTTATTTTTCCAAAAATTTTATTTTCGTTTTAAATATTTTTTTTGCTTTTTCGTCATATCAATTTTTATTATTGTGAAGTATTCTTTATTTTGTTATTTTTTTAATATTAAGCTCAAATATATTTAGTTAAAATTAATTTTATTATATTTATAAATATGATAATTGAATTGGTATCAATTGTATATAAATATAAAAATATAAAAACTTTTCCCGTGCAACGCACGGGGTGCAAATACTAGTACTATATTAAAAAAGGAGTTTCCAATTTGAAATCAATTTCAGATTGATTTAGATGGTAATTTTGTAAATACTTTTAAAAAGAATGGCATTCTCCAATTTCAGATTGATCAATAAGTTTTTTTTCTTTTTTTCTTTTCATTTTATCTTAATTATATTTTTCTTCTTTTTCTTTCTTTATTTCAAAAAATACACAAATTCACTAATGACCATAGTTTATTATATCTATCAAATTAAAGATCAGTAGATCACGATAATAATTTTAATTTGATATGTGATATGAAAAAAATAAATATAGTTATCATTTGAAAGATTGAAATTTGTTATTAAATTGCTTTTGAATAATTCATTTTTCTAATTCGTGTTAACGATTTATTTGAATTAATTTCTTATTTTATTTTTATTTACTCATGTAAAAAATTTAGTTTTCTTTACTTGGACTCATTTGATCTTCTACATATATATAAATACATTAGAGTGACTAAATAAAAATATTTTAGTTATTTCTTTCTAAAATTTCCAACACTTCTACTCATTTTATCAAAAGGTACATATAATTATTTGGACGCAGTAGTAATATTGTATTCATTTTATTCAGAAAAAAAAATCTTATTTAGTGTATTTCTATATTTTCGTCATATAGTTATATGTTTCATACTTGGATTTCTTATAATATATACTTTTAATAGTTTAAAATATGTTTTAATTCAACCTATATAAATGTGGTATATAATTTATTATCAACTTAATTTAATAATTATTGCCGTGCATCGCACGAAGGGCAAATCTAGTTCTACTGAAATTATAAATTACTTCTACCGAAATCTATAAATTATTCACGATACTTGTTTAGTGTAGAATTCAACGCAATTACTTTGTAGGATGATTAATCCAATTTTGGACTGAGAAATAATTATCCAATTTAATCGATAATTATTATTTTATAAGTTTTTTTTTAAAAAAATATAGTGACTGAATATTCGATCGTTAACAAAGAATAATTTTATTTTAATTTTTTTATATTTAACAATCGAAATATCAATCGTTAAATATTATTTTTATTTATTTTATTGACTAATTCACAAATGAATAATTTCATTGGCTAACATAATTGATATAATATTTTATTTTACGAAAATAATAACGACAGATTATTTGATTGTTAAAATAGTATTTACTTGTTTTATTATTTTTAACAAAAATTAACTGCTAATAATGGTCTTTTTTATTTCTATTTTTTTGCTTCAATAGACCATGATTGGCCACATGTCGTCCATTACAATAAGATACCTCCGACCTAGTAGGTATTTGTAAATTAAGGTTTCCATAGGGATGTCACTATCTCTTAGTGTTGAAATTTCTTTCATGGAAGCTAGAAGATTTAGAACAACACGTTCTACACTATGATCTTGTGATATTGTGACCCAGGCGCAGATATGAAAATTTTCCACAACGGATGCATGATTATAAACAATTTTAGCAAGTGTGGTCTTACCAATGCCTCCTGTTCCAACAATTGGGAGGACTCGTAGTCTGGATGATCTCTCTAAAAGCCGATTCTTGATCACTTCCACATCCTTGAATTGGTTTGTTGGGTAGCGAGAGTTGTTGTATGATGAAATATTTAAGGGATAATTACTTCCTTCATCCGCCCATGAAAAATTTGTCACAATTTACTTTTGAATTCGTTCACAAAATATTTACCACTTTTCATTTATAATACTAGCAGTAAGAACGTGCGATGCACGTTGAACACGTGTGATATTGTACTATGTAAATAAAATTCATAGATATTATTATATAGTTTTGAATATTTGTATTAATTAATTATTTTTATTAAATTGATTTATTCATTTGACTATAATTGTAATTTAAAAAAGGAATCAATGCAACTATTAATTGATAAATTTAAATGTAATAAAGTAATATTCATAATATATATACCTCTATGATGAGGACTGTAATTCCCATCAGCGCTGTGCTTAGCAATCTAAGCTTATTTTACCTTATTATTACTATTATTATTATTATTATTACAGAAACTAACAGCGCAGGTACGATCGGATATCTTAGATAAAAGAGTAAGAAATCCACCTAAGTAGATGGAGTGAAGAATGATTGCACACAGAAACCTTCCCACGCAGCCAAGGTGACTTCCTGCGCAGCCAAGTAGCTTTCCCGTGCAGCCGCGCAGCCAGACCATAGCAGTGCAGCCGAATTGCACAGCCAGACCAGAGCAGCGCAGCCGAGCTGCACAGCCAGACCAGAGCAGCGCAGACCAGAGCAGAGCAGCGCAGACCAAAGCAGCGCGGCAGCGCTGCGCAGTCAGAGCAGCGCCACCAAAGTGCCTTTCCTGCGCAGGTACGTATGATAGTTCAACTTCGGGAATAAGACCGTTGTACTGAGTTTTGGGCCCAATTGACTAGATGAGTGGGCTTTTAGAATTAGGGTTTGCTCACAAACTATAAATAGCACATCTATTGGAAAACTAGAGGATCAACTCATTCAAGCAACACACTTGTAATATGTAACTCTCTCTCAAAGTATAGTGAAACCAACGAAGAACCTCTCGTGGACGTAGGTCTTGATGGTCGAACCACGTAAATCCGTGTGTCATTTATCGCTTTCTAATTTCTAGTTTAGGTGTTGGTGATTCCGTGCTTCACCAACTGGCGCCGTCTGTGGGAAATCGTGCTAAGGCGTGAGATTCATGGTTTCCGGTTACTGTTCATTCAAGAAGGTGGAATGCTATCACTGTTCATCACCAAAGAAAAAAAAAAAGGAAAAATGGGGGGTTGAGTTCGATTTCTGGTTTCCGATTTCTAGCTCCCAAATTTCGACGGGAGGGTAGACATAGCCGAGAAGAAAATCATTTCCAATCAAATTCCTTAGTACAGAAGCAAATCGGCAATAACCTCAAAGGATTCACCACCGCAGCAAAACGGCAGCAACAGTTCTCTTTTGAGGCATCGCCTCCAAATTTTCAGATCTGGAGTGCGATCAATGGCTTCTTCCATCCCAATTTCTGTTGGTGTTTGAGGGAGGGCTCCCAATTGAGCTGCACCACTGCTCCTGATTTACGGCTGGGAAAGGGCCAAATTTCCACCGAATCTTGTCGTCGTCCGTCCCCAGCGCAGAACTCAGAGGAGAAGTTTGATGGGAAACACCCGTCGCCGCTGCTTCGTTTGAACGGAGAAGACTAGGGCAAACTCCGATTCGAGTTCTCGAAAAATATCGTCCCAAATCAAGATAAACCCCTATTTTCCCAAACCGACTTCAGACGCAGGACAACCGCACAGACCACCCGCGGTTGCTTAGCCGTTGGTCCGGCGAGGCCGGCGACCAGTCTTTTTCTCGATTAGTCTCAATACCTTAATTGCTTCTCATATTTCTCACAATTTCTTATGATTTTACTCAATTTCTGGTGCAAGAGCAAAGGAAACATCGAGTTATCCAGTAATGGGGCAAGGTGGACTTCCGAGCTATAGGAAAATGAGTACTCTGGCGGGTGAAGGCCTGTCGCATCCGTCGATTTCTTCGGGTCTGTCGGTGAAACGGAGGCAGCTACCTCTGGGTCCCGTGCAAATTGGCTGCCAAAGGTCTCGCCGCAGCTGTCCCCTTTAGAGCCAACGGGTTAGACGTATAGCTGCGCCGTTCTCTTCATTTTCCAACAAAGCACCGCCATCCTCAATCGCTGAAAGGGGATTAGGAAAGAAACTCCAAGTTCAGATCCAGATTGGGATAATCCTCTCACCGATGATACTTCTGACATATCAACCAATGAATAAGCTAAGTTATCTATCTCTTTTTTGCTGCACTAATCCACGATGAATCAATTACATTCCGCTGTCTTTCTGGCCGATTGTTGGTTTAATTGACTGAGATAGGGCAGAACATAGTGCAAAATGCATTTGTGAAGGAAAAAACCTCTGCTATACTTGATTTCTTGTGGGAGTGAGCCTGCTTACATTGCTCGATGTCTACTTGTTAGGATCCGATTTTGTGAGGTTAACTAGATCAAGAATACATCTTTAGCTCTGTTTATTCAAACGTATCCTGGAATCAATGGGTGCCCGCTGTGTTTTGCTACAGTGACTATGTCATCTTGATATAATCTTGCTTTGATTTCATAGTGATTTCTCTAAGTTAGGGACTGATGTCGGGACTGATTTCGTTATGTTGGGAAGAATCTTTCGTCGAGTGTTGGCATATATCTCTATTCTTGTTTCTATATCTATAGTTTCAATATCGCTTGAGAGGGGCTGTAATCTTGTTGATACATTTATGCTAAGCTAGTTATTGTTAGTCTGTCATGAATATCGATCTGTGGGATTATGTTTGATTACGTTGCTTAAAGCCTACTATTTAGGATCTGAATATGTAGTTTAAATATCAACGTTGACATTCTTTTAATAGTACCAGCGCAGGAATTATATATATATCTATGTACAGATTCCTGACTTTATGAGCTTGATATTGTTGTGGTGTTCTTCTGGTTCCGGGCTTGATATAGCGGTGGTTTGGCTCAAAGTTTGGACTGATGGTTATGATTTGGCTTTGATCTTAGCTCAGCGCTGGAGAGGGCAGCGCAGGCGAGGGCCTTTGAGGGCAGCGCAAGCATGGTGGTAATCCTCGAGGGCAGCGCGGTACGGTAGTCTTCGAGGCAGTACAGGTTCACAAGGAAGATTTAGTCTTGCTGCTCAGCCCGGGAAGAAATTCTCAATATTCAGCGCAGGTTCATGGGTTCATGGAGACGCACCAGAGGGCAGCCTCAGTCGCGCGATTGAGGAGAAGCTCCAGTGCAGCTCTTAGCATCTGAATTCCGGCGCAGCTCCTTTCCTTTTTTCTTTCTTTTAACTTTTATTTACGCTGCTGATTTCTCTCACCAGGATTTGGTTAATCTTTGGCCGTAGAGGCAGATTTTCGCTGGGATTGTTGCTCAATTTAGCATTACTAATGTTTCTCTGATAATTATTGCTAATATTTTTCTTTTGGAATTTGTACTTGAGGGTGGGAATCTGAATAACAGAGCATGAAGCTGGTACCGCAAGACGTATGTAATTCTTTCCCCAAAGGGGTCCAACAAGCCATCGGGATCCGAGGTTGGAAATTTGGGAATCACGAAAATAGAGCCCTGAAGGCCAACGAGTTTGGACATTCCGAGATTAATTTATAGCTAAGTTACAGTTTCTCAAATTCCTTTGATGCTATGTTTAACGTTTATTGTTTGTGGGTCATGTACATTGTGGAAGATGGCATAGAATGGCATGTTTCTATTGAACACTCTTACTTAATTTGTGGAGCGTTTGCTGTTGGGAGTTATTTTGAATTGCTGAAGATTTCCTGAATATATACTATGATCTCATAACCACCCGGTCATAGGCCTATAGATTTTTTCGAGCTTGGTTAAGAGAAAATAATTTTTGTGGAGATGCTCTCATTCGTTTGACTATACTTCGTATTTTGGGTACTTTAGAATTTGTTTAGTCTCCTAGGACATGAGCTTAACTTTGCTCCTGGCAGATCGTGCTATAGAACTATGCCTGTGATTTGTTCATTTACTCAATGTATGGCTTGCTATGTCACTAGTATGAAATTCTCAATTCCATCCCCTGAATCTCTAAGAATCGAAGCATGTTGTGTTGGGGGTTTCATTTAATTCTTGAGTTGATAAAGCCTGATGATCTACTAAACTTGTTTGCATGATTGTTGGAATAAGATCAATGATGATTGGGAGATAAGCACATTCACGAATCAAAGTTTAGGAATGTTACGGGAAAATCTGGAGAGCCATGGCTCAGCCTAATTTGTTGGGAAGTGCATCCATTTGTTAGTGTTTTCAATTTATTTTCATACTGGAATCAATTCCATAACCTCAATCGCTTGCTTTGTTTGTAATCTCTCTTTTCGTTGTTTGATTTTTGTGCAAGGAATATCAAGTAAAACTCGAGTGCTTAAGAAAATTATTAAGGGAGCCTAGTGAGATTCGATTCGAAGACCTGGTTTCTAGTTGCTAGCTACTATTGATTCGGCAAGAATCTGGAGACTATCAAGACGATTGGGCCGATTGGGAAGATGTCAAGTGGAGCCATCAGCCTAGGATTCAACATGCGATATGATGCTACATGGCTTGTTTTATCACAAGACTGCGCAGGGAGGGAGAGGGCAGTTCACCAACTGCGCTGATGCAGTATGCTGCGCAGGAACTCTACATTATCTCAGCGCAGAATATAATAGTCGTAATGTAACGAAGGTAACCCACTAACTAGTGGTGATCCAGGTACTTCGCAGACCTATAATTTCTCACTACATGATCTTAGAACATTTTATCGAAGCATGAAAGCATGATTAGGATTTGGGAAATGTTATACTTTACCACTTGAGAAAAATCATGATTTATATTATCTCTTGAAGGGATTTGGGAATTTGATATTATGTTTTGGAAGCTGCACACCTTCTGCATATGTGCCTAGGTCTGAAATATGAATTGACTAAGTATACGAAGCTGCACACCTTCTGCATATGTGCTAAGGGCTTGGAACATAATTTGGATAACATACTTTGAGATCATAGTAGGAACACTAACCACAAGCATACACATAACATGTTTTGTTGAATCATGCACATGTTACCAAAAGGGAGGGAGTAGGGTATATGTTACCTTCTGTATTTTTTCTTGAAAATTTACAGCACAACAACAATGGTTGACAACGCTGGAAAACCTGCTTCGGCAGAAAATGAGCTTTAGTGGCAATTCAGCCACGCTACGGAGGGGAAAGCCGTAAGTGGAATCTAGGTCTTCTCAGCGCAGTAAGGACATTTATCTCAGCTACCTCTGCGCAGCTATCTCAGCTACCTCAGGGCGGCTATCTCAGCGCAGCTATCTCAGCTATCTCAGAGCAGCTATCTAGTTATCTCAGCTACCTCAGGGCAGCTACCTCAGCGCAGTTATCTCAGCGCAGTCAGGACATTTATCTCAGCTACCTCTGCGCAGCTATCTCAGCTACCTCAGGGCGGCTATCTCAGCGCAGCTATCTCAGCTATCTCAGCGCAGCTATCTCAGTTATCTCAGTAGTTTTCAGCGCAGAATGTTCGAGCCGTTGTCAGTTCAGAATGTCTATGCTCCGCGCAGGAATATCGTAAGCCGCGAAAGTTAGACAGGGTTCTTTGATTGTCTATGCTCCGCGCAGGAATATCGTAAGCCGCGAAAGTTAGACAGGGTTCTTTGATTGTCTATGCTCTGCGCAGGAATATCGTAAGCCGCGAAAGTTAAACAGGGGTGTACCATCTTAAGGGCCGCGCTGCGGAGAGGTACCATCTTAAGGGCCGCGCTGCGGGGGTGTACCATCTTAAGGGCCGCGCTGCGGAAATGTACCATCTTAAGGGCCGCGCTGCGGAAATGTACAATCTTAAGGGCCGCGCTGCGGAAATGTACCATCTTAAGGGCCGCTTCGGCGGGGGTGTATCATCTTTGTCAGTGCAGGTAGTGCAGCGCAGTCAGCGCATGGTTGTCAGCGCAGTCGGTGCAGCGCAGTCAGCGCGGGGTTGTCAGCGCAGTCGATGCAGCGCAGTCAGCGCGAGGTTGTCAACGCAGATCACTTGAGTCTTCCCAGCACAGGTTATCTAAGCCCTTATTATCTTTAATGATGTTCGACGAATCAAAAGGAATAATTGCTATCTCTTTTATCTCAGCTTATTTCCAGCATTAAAATACTTTGTCTTTATCATTTTTGCAAAGATTGACAGTTCTTGTCTAATAAGTCGCAGGGAATCGTGTATGCTTAATTGACACGGGAGAGCAGCACAGCGCTGACTTCACACCACACACCACTAGTTGAACAAAGAGAACGCTGTTCAACTAGACTAGGGGGAGTAGCTGATGAGGACTGTAATTCCCATCAGCGCTGTGCTTAGCAATCTAAGCCTATTTTACCTTATTATTACTATTATTATTATTATTACAGAAACTAACAGCGCAGGTACGATCGGATATCTTAGATAAAAGAGTAAGAAATCCACCTAAGTAGATGGAGTGAAGAATGATTGCACACAGAAACCTTCCCACGCAGCCAAGGTGACTTTCTGCGCAGCCAAGTAGCTTTCCCGTGCAGCCGCGCAGCCAGACCAGAGCAGCGCAGCCGAGCTGCACAGCCAAACCAGAGCAGCGCAGCCGAGCTGCACAGCCAGACCAGAGCAGAGCAGCGCAGACCAAAGCAGCGCGGCAGCGCTGCGCAGTCAGAGCAGCGCCACCAAAGTGCCTTTCCTGCGCAGGTACGTATGATAGTTCAACTTCGGGAATAAGACCGTTGTACTGAGTTTTGGGCCCAATTGACTAGATGAGTGGGCTTTTAGAATTAGGGTTTGCTCACAAACTATAAATAGCACATCTATTGGAAAACTAGAGGATCAACTCATTCAAGCAACACACTTGTAATATGTAACTCTCTCTCAAAGTATAGTGAAACCAACGAAGAACCTCTCGTGGACGTAGGTCTTGATGGCCGAACCACGTAAATCCGTGTGTCATTTATCGCTTTCTAATTTCTAGTTTAGGTGTTGGTGATTTCGTGCTTCACCACTTTTCATTTATAATACTAGCAGTAAGAACGTGCGATGCACGTTGAACACGTGTGATATTGTACTATGTAAATAAAATTCATAGATATTATTATATAGTTTTGAATATTTGTATTAATTAATTATTTTTATTAAATTGATTTATTCATTTGACTATAATTGTAATTTAAAAAAGGAATCAATGCAACTATTAATTGATAAATTTAAATGTAATAAAGTAATATTCATAATATATATACCTCTAAATAAAAATGCAAAAAGATCTATGAAAAATATCCTAAATTATCTAAAGTATGGGGCAAGACGAATTTTAAATTTTTTCTTGTTTGATTTTGACGATTGAGGATCTTTTCTTCTTATTTTTGGTTTGCAACAAAATATTGTTCAACGGCATATCGTCGTCACTTGTAATCTCAATTTGCAACAAAATATTGTTCAACAGCATAGCGTCGTCACTTGTAATCTCAATGTAGTCATCAAACTTTTTCCTAGTTACCATTTTCTTTTTCTTTTGTGATGGGATTATTTTTTTTGATTTCTCGGGTGAATGATTCTTTTCTTCCACTTGAGTCGGCTCTTCTTCAATATCTCCAACATCGATGCTTGGTTGGGTTTTTTGGATTGCATTTGCCACAATATTGAGACTTCCCCGTTGATCGAATTTTATAGACTTGAGCATTATCATGAAGTCGGCTCTTCTTCAATATCTCCAACATCGATGCTTGGTTGGGTTTTTTGGATTGCATTTGCTACAATATTGAGATTTCCCCGTTGATAGAATTTTATAGATTTGAGCATCGTCATGAAGCGAATTTCTGTGCTCGCTTGTGTGCTTAATCCTCTATAGTATGTGGAGTATGTTTTACCCTGTGAAAATATATAATTGTTATAATTACGTAATATCAAATTTTGTAATATGAACTATTTAAATTATAGTAAAAAATCTTAATTTACCTCTTTGATTGAAGAAAGATATTCATCCACAGAGCATCCTACATATACCTTTGCCGCTAAATTTTTGAGCTAAATAATTGAAAAATAAATTTTTGAGCTAAAATTACCAACAATATCCTTGCTCGACTTTCTTTGATAATTGGATTTAATGAAAAACAATTTAAATTATAAATACTTTCATTTGCAAAAATGCATAATGCAAATCATTTCATGCTCAACTCATATAACAAGTAATTACACTTAAAATATAATAATAATAATAATAATAATAATAATAATAATAATTATTATTATTATTATTATTATTATAATCTTATGCAATTTCCATTTTTTTTCTCTTTAAAATAATAAATAATCAAACTTAAATATAAAGTCTAATTAATTTAAATAAAATATGCAGCCCAAAAATTTAATCAATATGTAGAAGCCCAAACTTAAATTAAATCAACCCAAGACATATATAAAATTCGCAGCCCATGCTTTAAAATAAATAATAACGCAGCCCAACAGGATTATAAAAAAAATCGGCTCACAACTAAAAACCCAAACCTATTTCCATTTTTTTAAAACAAACCCACCCCCTTCTTCTTCAACATTTCTCACGCATACACACACTCACAGGTACTGATTGAAGAAAAATAAGCAAACACACAAAAGCAAGAGAGATATTAATGTAAAACCTAATTAGAGCTATTACATATAACTTCGAAGTTGGGGCTTTCCAAGCTCTGCACTGCTTCGTTCTTACGCCGAAGCCTAACTTGAACATGAAATGGAAGATCTTCCCCTTGTAATTCCACTTGTTCCTCTACGATCTCCTTTGCGCACATCACAGCAGATTCGCCACAATCGATCATCCATATCTTTAGCAGCGTCGGTATGTCTCCAATTTGAGTCGGGATCTCCTTCAACTCTTCCATCTTTACAAGACAAAGCTTCTCAAGGCGTGGAAAGATGGAGTTCGATTCCGCAGTCCAATGCTCCAAACTGGGACACGAATCCAATTCCAAGTATTTGAGGGAAGGGAATTGGCCTTCAACCATTTCCCACTTGCCTGTTCCAAAGCATCCCTTATACAACTTGAACTTCTCGAGAAGGGGCAATGCACCTATCTTTTCCAACATTTTTTCCCATTCCAAGCCATGACTCATCCCAAGAGTCAACTTCTTGAGGCTTTGGGGGAATGTTAGCACATACGGAGCAGCTCTAAAATCATTCCAACAATCTACGCGGAGGGATTCCAATTTACACAGACGTTTGATATTGTTCAGACAATAATAATAATCATCTTGCTCGATTATATCAAAATAAATTATCCCCAATTTTTTGATATTGGGAATTCTCTTAACCACCTCTTCACTGCACTTGAAATTTGCTATTTCCTCAAGCACCAATAGATTCTCCATGACAACGACATCATCACTCGAAGGTTCTGGAAGATAAAATCTTCCTATAGTCATTTCAATATGCCTAAGTTGTGGCATTCTCCAAATCTCAACAGGTGCAGTGAACTCCTTCCAATTACAAGAAACAATCAATATGTGCAGATTCCAGAAGCGAGTAAACGAGGTAAAGATCGAGGACATGCTACCAACTTCACCAGCAAGGTGGCGCAAGTTAACATACTGAGCATCTTTAAAATAAGGAAACTTGTTTGCATGTAATGTTCTAAGCAACCTGGAATTCTTAATACGCGGTACTCTCCCATATTCACTGATAATGGAACGAGCACGTGGCATAGACTGCAAGTCGCCAAGGACTTTCTTCTTAGGCATGTTCCTGGGTATAACAACACGGTGTTGGCTACTCATGCCTCGAGGACTAGATTGCCCTATCACATGATAGAACCCATCTTTCTTGCTCTGGTTCAAGCATAAATCCCTCAACAAATCATGAATTTTGACAAATTTTATGCTTCCTGTAGACCCCACTTTATCAACTAGAATGAGATTTCTATCAACCAAGTCCCGTAAGAACTCTATGGCAATAGTTTCCAAACTTTTGCCATTCATGGGTTTTAAAAATCCTTCAGAAACCCATAGCTTCTTGAGTTTTGAGACTTTAACCGAATTATCCTCCTCAAACACTCCCATATACAAAAAACATGGCTTTAAATAAACTGGCAAATGATTATAGCTCATTTTCAACAGTTCCATGCAAAACTTATCATTATCCAAATTCACTTCTGAAGCTAAGTTCTGACTAATTGATACCCAAACTCCTAGAGTGTGTTCCCTATTTTTCAAAATACCCCCAACTACAACAATTGATAAAGGAAGTCCTCTGCAATTCTCTACTATTTTCTTTCCAATTTTCTCTAACTCATGAGGGCAACTTCCAGCCCCAAACACAATTTTTGAGAAGAGTTCCCAACTTCTAACCTCATCTAAAAATTCCATTTGAAGGCTAAAATTGTTGTTCAATTGGGAACTTAAGTATGAAAGCCTAGTCGTCACTATTATCCGACTATAATTCTCATTTTCGGGAAAGAAACGTTGTATCCTATCCCAAGCATCAATGCTCCACATATCATCCACCACAATTAGAAACCTTCTACCCATCAAATGCTGGTAGAGCTCAAATCCTAGTTCATCTTCACTCTTTTCACTCAGTTGTTCCTTGCTTTTTTTAGTGGCTTGAGAAACAAGTTCACAAAGAATTTCCCTTGTGTTGTATTGTTGAGAAATAGTAGCCCAAGCACAAACATCAAAACGCTGCTCAATAATTTTCTTTGAATAAACAGTTTTGGCAAGAGTGGTCTTACCTATCCCGCCCATTCCTGTGATCGGGATGACTTGGCGCTCGTGTTGGTCCGAAACGAGCATTTCCAAGATTCCATTCACGACACCCTCGGACCACACCACCATGCCACTACTGTTCTTCCCAGTTGAAGAAGAAGCAGAGACGAAGCTACGCAGCTTATCATGGATCACCACCTTCTCTGTATTCCTCTGCATCGCCAAACTCTTGATCTGATCCATTTCTTGTCTAACATTTTGCACATCTCGAAACAAGTTCATCTCTTCATCATCATCATCATGATTTGATGAGACAGAGTTATAAGTTTCTCTAGATCTGCTCAGCTGAATCTTGGCCACGATACGAGATTCGATGGCGTCTTCAGCTGCATAAGCTGCATCTGCAATACGCATCTCCAAGGGATCTGCTTCGTCGGAAACAGGGGAGTTATAAGCTTCGAGAAACTCCTGCAAGAACATGACATTTTCAGTGAGGGATTGAACTTGTTGTTTGTTGAGAGAAATCGGAGGAGAATGGTGGTGCTCGAGGTCGTCTATGATATGCATTAGAGAAACCAAGGCTGCGTAGGCCGCCATGATCGATATCAGTTGAAGGGAAACAGAGTATAATTCTGAGAATTTTGGACAACAATTTGATAGAATCTTAATGTTTCTGATACTGTGTGAAAGCTGTAGAGCCAACCGACGTATCTTATCTTAGCAGTTGGCAATAATGTGAAAGCTGAAGGTAGAAGAAAGCTAGCCACATAATGTTTTGATAATAATTGAGGAGAGATATATATGCATTGTGACTTACAGATTCTCCTTATAACTAGCAGTAAGAACGTGCGATGCACGTTACTATGTAAATATAATTGATAGATATTATTATATAATTCTGAATATTTGTATTTTTTTATTAATTTGATTTTTACTATGTAAATAAAATTCATAGATATTTTTATATAGTTTTGAATATTTGTATGAATTCATTTGACTATAATTGTAATTTAAAAAAGGAATAAATGCAACTATTAATGAATAAATTTAAATGCAATAAAGTAGTATTCATAATATACCTCTAAATAAAAATGGAAAAAATTCTACTATAAATATCCTAACTTATCTAAATACGGAGCAAGACAAATTTTAGATCTTCTCTTGTTTGATTTTGATGATTGGGGATGTCTTCTTCTTATTTTTGGTTTGCAACCGAATGTTGTTCAACGGCAGATCGTCGTCACTTGTAATCTCAATGTAGTCATCAAACTTTTTCTTGGCTACTCTTCTTTTTTTCTTTGGTGGTTCTGTGGGCTGCAACTCCATCGTAGTTTTTTTCTTTCTAGACGGGTTTATCTTTTTTGATTTCTCGGGTGAATGTTTCTTTTCTTCCTCTTGAGTGGGCTCTTCTTCAATATCTCTAACATTGATGCTTTACATCGGTTGCGTCTTTTGAATTGCATTTGCTACAATATTGAGATTTCCCCGTTGATCGAATTTTATAGACTTGAGCATCATCATGAAGCGTATTTCTGTGTACACTTGTGTGCTTAATCCTCTATAGTATGTGGAGGCTGTTTCACGTGTGAAAATGTTTAATTGTTATAATTATGTAATATCGAATTTTGTAATATGAATTATTTAAATTATAGTAAGTGTTTAAGTAAAAAATCTTAATTTACCTCTTTGATTGAAGAAAGATCGATATTCATCCACAGAACATCCTACATATACCTCTGCCGCTTGATCGAACAGTGTAACACGAGCATTGCAGTCGCCTTGTATAACATTTATTGTGATTCTGTATCTAGAAATATATGAAATGATAAAAATTATTATATGTTTGTTATTGTGTCATTAACTAATTTTAATTGGTAGTAGGTTTAAATTTGATAATGACCTGGGCGACGTCTCAAGAACTTCTTCATTGCATTTTTTGCATATTGCACTCTCATCAATTTTGGAGAAAGGTGTGTTGCAATTTTTACAAGAATCATACCATATTGTTGCTTTATTTTCAACTTTGTCAATAATTCCCGCAAAGCAATACAAAACACCCTAATATATGACAAAAAATAATATATTATAGAAATGGGTTGGACTTGGGTGCGGGCGCCCACATCCCATGCGGCCGGGTCGACCCGCGCCCCAACCTTGACCCGGATCCACACCCCTGACCCGCGTCCATTTGATCCGTCACCCCAAATTATTACATTTGTTTATATTGAATGTTACTTTTAATAAGCATAACATATACATTTATTCGCACAAATATATACTTTTGTAAATATAAGTATTTATCTTTATTTAATATAAAGTATTATATTTTTTAAACCCTAAATCCTATAAACTAAACCCTAAACCCGGTAAACTAAACCCTAAAACCTGAACACTAAACCCTAATATGAATATTTACTTTTAATAAGCATAAGATATACATTTTGTCGCACAAATGTATACTTATGGTAATATAAATATTTACCTTCATTCAATATAAAGCATTATACATATAAATAATTACTTTTTCTTGCGATAATAGTTATTTGATCAAATAATAATATTATTATTTATGCTTATTAAAAGTAATCATATAATAAAAAGTAATAATTGATATAGAGAAATGTAATATTTCAAAAATATTATATTTATTGTAATTATTGTTGTCTAAAAAGTAATTATTGTTATAATAAAAAATTATTATTATTATTATAAAGAAAAGTAATAATTTTGAAACATTACATTTCTTGAGAATATAGATGTTAAGTATACATTTTGAAACATTACTTTTCATCAAATCAATAGTTACTTTATTACGATAATGATTACATGACCAAATATACAAAATTACAAGTTCTAGCAAGTAAAAATAATAATATTATTACATTTATACATATCAATGGTTACTTTTGCTTACAATAATAGTTGATTAAATAACTAAAAGTATAAATTCTCATTAATAAAAATAGTAATAATTATTGTGATCAAATGTAATAATCTAGAAACGTTTCATTTCATTGTAATAATAATTACTTTTTATTACAACAATTTACTTGACAAAATAGTTAAAAATAAAAGTACAATCAAGTAAAAATAACATTACTTTTCTTCACATCAATAATTACTTTTATTTACAAAGATTATTACTTAAGCAACTAACTAAAAGTAAACATTCATATGAATAAAAATAAACATTGTTGTGAAGAAATGTAATGTTTCAAACCTAAACATTGAATGTAATACTTTTATTTTATCTAAGATATACATTTTCATGCTTAAATATATACTTATGTGAATATAAGTATTAGCCATCATTCAATATTTTTTAAACCTAAACACTGAATACTAAACTCTAAATAGGGAATACTAAACCCTAAACCTTGAATACTAAACCCTAGTCATATTCAATAATAACCCCTAGTCATTCAATAATAAATCCAAATGGCAATATTTACTTTTTATTTTATTTAAGATATACATTTCCATACTTAAATGTATACTTATGCGAATATAAGTATTAACCATCATTCAATATTTTGTAAACAGTGACTACTAAACCCTAAATAGGGAATACTAAACCCTAAATACTGAATACTAAACCCTAACCATTCAATAATAAATCCAAATGGCAATATTTACTTTTATTTTATCTAAGATATACATTTTAATGCATAAATGTATATGTCACAGCCCGCCCTAACTAGGGATAGTTAGGCCGAGTGATCCACGACTAGGGATGGGGTTAAAGAAGAAGGGGAAGAAAAGGGGCGTCATTTATAGCCGTAAAACTTACTCATCTTAATAAAACTCGTCATTTTTATTCATTAATACTCAATTGAAAACAGTCTATGAAAGACAGCATAAAACTTAATTAATATCATTAATCAAGTTATACATCGTATGAAACCATTCTCTTAAGACTCAAAGTATGACATAACATACTATAACATCAACAACATCTTGCAGCGGAAAGTAGCTAGACATATGTATGAAGACATATTCTAGACAGGTTAACTATTTATTAACAACCCTGGAGACTCCGCTCATTGCAGCACCATCATCACATCAGCTCAACCTGCACATTTAGAAAACATATGCAGGGCTGAGTACAAAAGCACTCAGTGGGCACGTATGCCTAGGTATAAAAATACATGCTTCAAAACTGTAAATTGTCATGCCATCATAAACAGTACAGCAAGGGAGTTTTTCGCTAAAAAGGCCCAAGCTTACTAAGTTCATTTGTGATTCTTAAAGTTCGTCTGATCAGACTAAGTTCTTTTGTAATCTATCATATCTGAAACTGTGTGCCGGAGAGGTGGCCACCTCTCACGGTCACTTGACCGGCCAACCCGCTAGATGACTCACGGTCACTGGTGTACACTAATCCTGGCAGGATAGCTATCAACTGCTCAGGACCCGAATTCGATTGCATCATTGGCAAAGCCAAAGCAGATAGATATCATACTAAAATTGAAACATTTTATGGCAAGACAATACTTGAAATAACTTTAACTCAAAGATTTTGTCATGAAATAACTTGTTTGAATGTAACATTTAAACTCATTTGATATATATGAAACTGAAATTAACAGTTAGATCATCTCATGCATTCATTCGTATAAGAGGCCTACGATACGTAGGGGATCTCTATATACGTATAGTAAAAGTAATGCCCACCTCGTTGTGTCTCTGTATCAATGAGTAACGTCACTCTCTCCCTCAAGTCGTTACTTCCCAAAAGGACCTTCATTGTTATGAAGAATTGATGAGAAGTTATAAAAGAAACCTCGATCAATAATCTAATCTCTTTTATGAAACATTAGTATCTCTAATGTTCATCTCTCTTGATTGTTAATCAATATAACAATTATTATCTCTCGTCATTACTCATTAATTATAACATCCTTATGTTATAATTAGCAGCTCTTCAATTAAAAGAAATATTTAACACATCGAAAAGTCCACTTTCTTAGCAGATCTATTCGCTCTCATCTCGTCTAATTAACCGATTAGAAAGTTAAACTTTCCATTAGGCATGTATTTGAGTCACGGGTCAACAAGAATTGACTATGCTCAAATTCTAATATCACTAAAAAATTCGGCATGACCTATTCATATATAATGTCAGCCACGAGATTTCAACGCGTGAATCTCACTACGTGAACTCGTCTCTCGACTCAAAACTTAACATCTTGACATCTTTTCAACGCAAACCAAACAATTCAAAATCATCAAAACTCTTTATCAGTAAACTATCATTTATACTCGACACCAATTGTTCGAGTGTCAGATACCAACATTTATGTGCGTTAATCATAACTCTCACAACTCACACCATTTAGTCATATCGTATCATCCATCAAAACAAATATAATCAAGTTGTTTTCTAGAAAGTTTTGCTGTTTTTGTGTCATCTTTAAAAATTCATAACAACCAACTCAATCATCATAAACTCTCATACCAATTGATCTCAAAAACTCCATGAAGTGTAGTTCACTCTAAAAATGGTAGTTAACCAAAAAGGTTAAAGGTTTTTGGAGATATTGCTCTTTTAGTGCAGGCTGTCAATGATTGACAGTTTCTGCCAATTTTGTTTAGGCCATTAGAAACCAAGGCGAACCTTAATAAAATTCCATCAAATTTAATCATCCAAAACTAAAGGTATCCTTGAAGATTTGGTTAAAATTTCACAAGAGAAAACGTTCATATGATCTGCCAAATAAACAATGAAACTCATACACTTTTACTGTTGGACAAATATGACAGCAGAACAGGGCATTTTTGAAATAATAAACTGCTCTGTTTCAGAGGTCATAAAAATCGAAATCTTATGTTTTTAGAAAAGTATTGAAGTCTAGTTTCGTTTAAAAAAAACGGTGATGCAAAATCCTTCATGGATTAATAGATATAAACGTTTTTGTGAAGTCTACCAATAGTTGACAGATTCTGTCAAGGATTTTTCAAAATATCTTTAAAATAGCAAACATCATCCAAAAGACATGAAATTTTGCAGCAACGAAATACACATATCATAGATAAACATACTAAAATTTCAGAGCCATCAAGCAATGAAAACTCATCGAAACATAAGCTTGAAACTGCTGTAAAATTTTGACAGAATTCCAGTTTTAATTTCGTTCAACAATTATCATCCATAAATTGTAAATCAATTAGCATGCTCATGTGATATCGTAGAACACATATACGCAATAATATTCATTATGCAACGTCTCTAACTTCACGAATTTAAATAATCATACTCTAAAAATTTATACAATTTTCGTGCTTGGAAAAATACGAATTTAATATATATCGATTCTAGCATACCCCTAAGCACAAATATCAAGTCAAAACGATCAAACAAAAATCGAAAGACAAGCTAATATGTGAAAAACGGGGCTGCCCTCATGGGTTTCATAGCTACGGTTCGTTCCGTTCTTACTCCCTTCATTAAACATGCTCAACATCTACCCAAGAACAACATACTAAAATTTCACGACGATCCGACGTCGTTTCAAAATAAAGTCGAGAATCGACGTTTTTCGACGTCGACGAAAATCGAAAAGAAAACCATCAAAACGTAGGTAGAGATCTTACCTACTTAGATACGTGATCGAAAAGATGATCGGCGTTCATCTCGGTGCTCAAATCGGAGCTCAAAAGCTTGAGCTCAAGCTAAAAATGGTATATGCGTGAATGGTGTGTGTGTTTTAGGTGTTAGTGTGTGTGAGTTGTGTGTGGGCTGAAAATCAACGTGAGTTAAGAGTGTTTGACTGAACTTGGGCGGTTGGGGGGTGGTTTTGGTGGGGTAGGGTTAGATATTTAGTCGTTAAATATCTCGTCTCGTCTCGTCTCGTCTCGTCTCGTCTCGTTTTAACGACTAACAACCCATACTCTTCGTTACTCGCCCTCTCAACCTCTACTCACTTTCATTACACTCGTAATTCCATATAAATATAGAAAACGCAAGCTCGTTCTCGAAATTCTGATAAACGAGCTCGGTTCGTTTATCGAGAAATCCCGATTTACTATTCACTCGTCGTCCAAAAATAAAAACTTTCATTATTGGACTCGTATCGAAAAACTAAGAATATTTCTCGACGACGTGCACGTAAGATTTTGAAAGTCGACAAAAAGACGAAATAGCCGTATTTTACTATTCATCGTCAAAAAGTCAAAAATTTCAAAAACGTCTTAACGGACTCAGATTTCACTTCCGAGTTCACCGTTCTCATTCAAATAATTATCTAGAATTATTTGAATACTCAAACTCAAATACGGATATAAAATCCCACATCATTCTCACATCATCAAAAGAACATCTCAACATTTTTAAAATATAACAACAAAACTTCATATAACTCTTCATCTCTTTACAAAGTAAATCAAACAAGGGATCTAAACCCTAATTACTCAAATTCAATCAATTAAACACGTCATCAAAAGCCCGGGTATTACATACCATCCCCCTTAAAATAAATTTCGTCCCGAAATTTGTACCTCCTGTAAATGTTTCGGGCACTTCTCTCACATCATATCATCAAGCTCTCTTTCCACTTCTTTCTAACTATAACGTCTCCACTGGACTTTAACCAGTGCAATCGATTTATTTCTCAATTGTCGAATCTTATGATTTAGCATCATCTGAGGTCTCTCTCTTCATAACTCAAGTCTGGTTCTAAGATCATTTCTTCTTAGTAAACCACATGGTTTGGGTCGGAAATATGTATCCTCTCAATTGTGACACGTGAAACACGTTATGCACATTTCCAAAGCTAGGTGGCAAAGCCAACCTATACGCTATTGGACCTATCTTTTGCAATATCTCGTAAGGACTTATAACTCTGGGTCTAAGCTGTCCTTTAACTCCAAATCTATTCATCCCCTTTGAGGGTGAAACCTTCAAGAAAACTTTGTCTCTTATCTCGAAACTTTGTCTCACATCTTATAGGTAAACTCAATTAGTGGCAACACATTCTCCCGATTTACTCCTCTATCAAGGATAGTAGTTCCTATAATATCTTCTATCGCCTGCTATGCTAACATTCATCCTTGTACCCAACTCTTTCTGTAACTCATCCAAAAACGTGATGTAATTTTTTTTTTTTTTTTTTTCTGAGGTGATCTACACCGGTACTCAATGCAATCTTATAATCTCACGAACGTACAATTGTGATAACTTATCTGGTCCATACGCGATTAGGATCGGTATGAAATGTGCAGATTTTGTTAGTCGATCTACAATCACCCAAATTGCTGTATTTCCTCTTTGACTTTTGGGTAAAGCTGTCACAAAATCCATCGCTATGTGATCCCATTTCCACTCGGGAATCTCCAACGGTTTTAACTTCCCATAGGGTCGTTGGTGTAATGCTTTCACTTGCTGACAAGCTAAGCATCGCTCTACAAACGAAGCTATGTCTCATTTCATTCCGTCCCACAAAAATCTATTTTTTACAACCTGATACATCTTTGTGCCTCCTGGGTGGGCGGTGTAAGGCGTGTTATGAGTCTCACTCATGATCGTATTCTTAAGTTCATCATCGCGGGGAATGCATCTTCTCCCCTCAAATAAGATAGCATTGTCTGATTTTTTTTTTTTTTTTGTAACTCTTGAGATCTCCTGCTCTTATCCTTTCTCGTAACTTGTTCATTGTCTCATCTTTCCTTGTGCTTCAATCACCATTTTCCTCAAACTAGGCATCGTCGCAACAATACTTGCTATCGTCCCTGGTGGTTTTATCATCTCTATCCTCATCTTGTCAAAGTCCTTTATAAGCTCATCCTCTCTCGTGAGAAGACATCCTAACTTTGACGAGACCTTTCGGCTCAATGCATCGGCTACTACATTGGCCTTGCCAGGGTGATAGTTAATGTCGCAGTTAACATCCTTTACTAATTCGAGCCATCTCATTTGCCTCATGTTAATATCCTTATGCTTGAAAAAGTATTTCAAAGTTTTGTGGTCCGTGAAAATCTCACATCTAACTCCGTAGAGATGATGTCTCCAAATTTTTTTATTTTTTTATTTTTTTTTTTTAATTTTTTTTTTGGGCATGCACAACGGCTGCAAGCTCTAAATCATGCATTGGATAATTTATCTCGTGGGATCTAAGTTGTCGTGATGCATAGACTATAACTCTTCCTTCTTGCATCAAAACACATCCTAGCCCATTCTTTGACGCATCTGTGTAGATGGTATACTCTTTATCCATTTCCGGGACTAGCAGCACTGGTGTTGTAGTCAATTTCCTTTAAGCTCTTAAAAACTCTTTTCACACTCCTCTTTCCAATTGTATTTTGCTTATTTTCTAAGTAATTGTGTCATCGGTCTTGCTATCGTGGAAAATCCTTCAACAAACCTCTGATAGTATCCTGCTAAGCCTAAAAAGTTGAGAATCTTGTCAGGCGTAGTTGGTGATTTCTACTCATGTACAGCTTGTACCTTGACGGGGTCAACTTTAATTCCTTCAGATGATATAACATGTCCTAGTAAAGTTACTTTGTTCAACCAAAACTCGCACTTGGTGAATTTGGCAAAAAGCTTCTCAACTCTTAGTGTTTCCAACATCGTTCTCAAATGTTTTGGCGCTCCTGCTCATTCTTCGAATAGATGAGAATATCATCTATGAAAACTAGGACAAATTTATCCAGTTATTGATGGAAAACTCGATTCATGTGATCCATGAAAACTACTGGTGCCTTCGTCAAACCGAATGGCATAACTATGAACTCATAGTGCTCATACCTCATTTGAAAAGCTGTCTTAGGTATATCATTCTGTCAAAATTTGAACTGGTGGTAATATGATCTCAAGTCAACTTTCAAGAAAAAGCTCGCTCCTCGTAATTGATCAAACAAGTCATCTATCCTCGGCAAAGGATATTTGTTCTTGAGTGTCAATTTATTCAGCTCTCGATAATCTATGCACATTCTCAACGTGCCATCCTTCTTTTTGACAAAAAGGACTGGTGCTCCCCACGGGGATACACTACGTCTAATAAAACCTAACTCGAGCAATTCTTGTAGCTGAATCTTCAGCTCTTGTAGCTCCTTAGGCGCCATTCTATAGGGTGCCTTCGACACTAGTGCTGATCCAGGTTCTAGGTCGATAGTGAACTCCAACTGTCTTGTTGGTGGCAATCCTGGTAAGACCTCGGGAAATACATCTCTATATTCCCTTACCACTACTACATCCTCAAAGTTTTTACTTGATTCTCCTTCATCATTCAAGTAAACTAGGTAAGCTTGTGCTCCTTTCTTCTTTACCAATTTCGACGCCTGAAGTGCCGAAATGATTGGAATTCTCTTCTTTCTATCAATGTCGTGAAAACATGTCTGTTCCTTCCCAGGTGGTTGGAAAGTTATCTGTCTCTTCTTACAATCAATCGGGCCAAAGTTCTCTGCTAACCATTCCATCCTTAGAATAATGTCTACGTTCCACATAGGCATTAAGTGCAAGGTTCTTGCTTTCATCTTTAGTGATCCTAACTCAAGCTCTAAGTTAGAAATCATGTGAGAAACTGTAGTAGCTCTTCCTACAGGAGTGATTACTCTCAACTCGGGACTAGCTCATTTTGGTTCGAGTTTGAAGGTAACATGCTTCAAACAATTAACGAATGCGAGGCTCCTGTAATAAACAGGATTCTAACTAGTGCATCCAATAACTTGCCCATACTACCTTAAAGTCCTGCCTTAAACCGGCACATAAAACTCAGACATCTCTTCATCAGTATCCATCTTCTGATGAGCAAATCGTGATAGCTCACAGAATTCTCGGTTATACTCTACAACCAATTTCTTTCCTTGCATCAAACTTCGATAATCAGCCTCTCGCTGCTTACTGTACTCCTCGGTACATACTTCTCAAGAGTAGTCTTCAATTGTTCTCAAGTATAGTCTACCAGTTGCTCAGGTGTTAAAGTCCTCTGACGTGCCTCTCACTAGTCTTATACATTAAAAGAATCTACTAGGATAACTCAGAAGTTGTAAGGGTTCAACCCTAGAACGACATCAAAACAAATTGTTCAAGAGACTCAAATGAATGACCAGAGGGTAGAATGAAGTAACTACCAGGTCGAACAAAAATGACCTAGAGTAAGAACCCATCTGGCTTTTCAACCAAAAGTTGAAACACGTGGGTTTATAAACCCAAAACACGTCTACTGAGATTTGGATCATGCGGACTGGCCAGGTCCAACATAATCACTCCCCAGTCACACGGGATATACTATCCCGAACTTGGAAATTCTGTGTCTTCTAAACCCTCAACATACTATACATAACAAAATTTAAGTTCACACCAGCAAGCTAAAAGCTTAAACTCAGGGTCCTATGTTCTAGACTCTTGTTTCGAAAGTTCAATATTTTTCGACTCTCCTCTCATGTTGCGGTGGTGGTGGCGGAGTATTATCCCGCCTATCCTTCACATCACACTCTTGATGACATCTTTGAGGCATTTTTGAAATCACAAAAGGAAAACTCAACTCGACCAACGCTCTAAGCATCCTCGAAACTCAAGTTCAATTTACTAACTCAACTTTAAGGAAACCCTCACGGTCACCTTAACATTCATCTGTAAGGCAATAAGCACTCACGAAATGCTAACAAAAAGACCACTCTGGTCAACCTAATATATCCATCAGTAGAATGCCTCTTTTTAGAGGGACTTACATAAAGGGGTTATTTAAACCCTACAAAAACCATAGTATCTATCGTAATGTCCCTTCTAAATCGACACCATTAATAGTACTATGTCTCGGTCTGGACCTCCTACGGTAATTGCTACCAGTTAACTCATCTAGTTGCTACTTTAGCACACTAGGAACATCCATCTATTTAACATCAGTAGGGTACTAAATTCGCATGCTTATCTATCATCATGTCAAAATCTCAAGTACCAGTATCTCCTAAGTAAGTTATATACATCGCAATGTAATTGCAACTAATCAAAAACGAGGGTGTACCGCGCATACTCTCAAGATCATCCTTAGCTCTAGCCTACATCGACTTCTCTTCTCATCCTCATCAACTCTAGCCCTCCTCGGCTACTTCTCATCCTCATTATCGTTTATCATTTTATCATCTTTGGTAACTGATACTTAAGGATCGACTCGATATCTACTACACTCTTCTAGAGTCCCTGGTAGAAAACAAGCATCCGGTCAGTAGATCCGCATAGAAAATCTGGGTATCTGTAACAAATCCCATCTCCTGTGGGTCCAATTCTCAAGACGACATGTCCTATCATATTGAGTGGCTTTCTTCCTTGCTCAATCCTACCACTCGATTGGTAGCACGGGGACTAGGTGCACGATGCCATCCAGTCTAGTAACAACCATAAGGCTTTCATCCTTTCATAGTCTATGAACATGTGTTTGAAAATCTGCTAGGGTATCTCTGTACCACATACTGTACGCCTCGTCCTCGTATCCGATCTTTCCTGAGTTCGATCTCACAACAGTCCACTTTCGTGCAGTGCCAACAGTCCTGGCCAACCTATAAGGAGAACTTAAAGGTGACTCTAGGAACTAACTCTACTTGGCTCCAGCAACAGAAATAAACAAAACATAACTTAGCAAAACTCCTACTAAGTAGTACTGTTCTCTTAAAACTCAAGCTCAAAACATCTAAATTCTCATCTCGTCCCATCTTTACATAGTAGGTAACCTCTCTAAACAATGATATTAGATCCCTTAATCTAAATCATCGTGACTCAGTAAGACAACTCAACAATTCTCTCTCAAAGCCATCTCCAAAGACTATGGCTCATGATACCTCCTCAAGTACCATTAAGGTTGCGTGAGCAAAACTCGCGTCACAAAACAACTCAACATATCGTACAATATCTCATTGCTGCATGCTAATAACTCATCATTAATCATGTTATTATACTCAAGCTCATAACTCAAACTCATAACTCAAACCAACAAGTACTTAAAGCAATTGCTAATTCTCTCAAGCTTTAGCTCTAAGTTCTCATTTCATCCTTCTACTTAGTAAAAAAAATCTCTCTTAACAATGACATTAGATTCCTTCATCTAAATCATCGTGACTTATCACAACTGCTCAAACAATTCTCATCACAAAACATCTCAAATACATCACATCATAACTCATAATTATGCATCCTCAATCATATAACATCATATGATATAAACGCTCTCATGATTCATCATGTAACATCAACATATGCTCTTACAACATAATAACTCATTATTAATCATGTTGTCATCCTCAAACTCAAACTATGCACCTTTAAAGTGTAACATCATAACTCATCATATAACCTCAACATCATGCTCTTCAAAATTTAACGTCAAATAAACTTTGAAATTTTACATACCTCGTTGAGCCTGGTGTGATGGTGCGCTGAGCTCACGGTTGTTAATAACTATTAGTCTAGTGACTCATTCTAGACTAAACTCAAGACTTCTAATTCAGAGCTTTCCTTCGCTCTGATACCACTCTGTCACAGCCCGCCCTAACTAGGGATAGTTAGGCCGAGTGATCCACGACTAGGGATGGGGTTAAAGAAGAAGGGGAAGAAAAGGGGCGTCATTTATAGCCGTAAAACTTACTCATCTTAATAAAACTCGTCATTTTTATTCATTAATACTCAATTGAAAACAGTCTATGAAAGACAGCATAAAACTTAATTAATATCATTAATCAAGTTA
The DNA here is from genome assembly GCF_028751815.1 of Salvia miltiorrhiza. Taxonomy (NCBI): domain Eukaryota; kingdom Viridiplantae; phylum Streptophyta; class Magnoliopsida; order Lamiales; family Lamiaceae; genus Salvia; species Salvia miltiorrhiza. Next base: position 2,810,615 of record NC_080389.1, read on the forward strand.
TACATCGTATGAAACCATTCTCTTAAGACTCAAAGTATGACATAACATACTATAACATCAACAACATCTTGCAGCGGAAAGTAGCTAGACATATGTATGAAGACATATTCTAGACAGGTTAACTATTTATTAACAACCCTGGAGACTCCGCTCATTGCAGCACCATCATCACATCAGCTCAACCTGCACATTTAGAAAACATATGCAGGGCTGAGTACAAAAGCACTCAGTGGGCACGTATGCCTAGGTATAAAAATACATGCTTCAAAACTGTAAATTGTCATGCCATCATAATCAGTACAGCAAGGGAGTTTTTCGCTAAAAAGGCCCAAGCTTACTAAGTTCATTTGTGATTCTTAAAGTTCGTCTGATCAGACTAAGTTCTTTTGTAATCTATCATATCTGAAACTGTGTGCCGGAGAGGTGGCCACCTCTCACGGTCACTTGACCGGCCAACCCGCTAGATGACTCACGGTCACTGGTGTACACTAGTCCTGGCAGGATAGCTATCAACTGCTCAGGACCCGAATTCGATTGCATCATTGGCAAAGCCAAAGCAGATAGATATCATACTAAAATTGAAACATTTTATGGCAAGACAATACTTGAAATAACTTTAACTCAAAGATTTTGTCATGAAATAACTTGTTTGAATGTAACATTTAAACTCATTTGATATATATGAAACTGAAATTAACAGTTAGATCATCTCATGCATTCATTCGTATAAGAGGCCTACGATACGTAGGGGATCTCTATATACGTATAGTAAAAGTAATGCCCACCTCGTTGTGTCTCTGTATCAATGAGTAACGTCACTCTCTCCCTCAAGTCGTTACTTCCCAAAAGGACCTTCATTGTTATGAAGAATTGATGAGAAGTTATAAAAGAAACCTCGATCAATAATCTAATCTCTTTTATGAAACATTAGTATCTCTAATGTTCATCTCTCTTGATTGTTAATCAATATAACAATTATTATCTCTCGTCATTACTCATTAATTATAACATCCTTATGTTATAATTAGCAGCTCTTCAATTAAAAGAAATATTTAACACATCGAAAAGTCCACTTTCTTAGCAGATCTATTCGCTCTCATCTCGTCTAATTAACCGATTAGAAGTTAAACTTTCCATTAGGCATGTATTTGAGTCACGGGTCAACAAGAATTGACTATGCTCAAATTCTAATTATCACTAAAAATTTCGGCATGACCTATTCATATATAATGTCAGCCACGAGATTTCAACGCGTGAATCTCACTACGTGAACTCGTCTCTCGACTCAAAACTTAACATCTTGACATCTTTTCAACGCAAACCAAACAATTCAAAATCATCAAAACTCTTTATCAGTAAACTATCATTTATACTCGACACCAATTGTTCGAGTGTCAGATACCAACATTTATGTGCGTTAATCATAACTCTCACAACTCACACCATTTAGTCATATCGTATCATCCATCAAAACAAATATAATCAAGTTGTTTTCTAGAAAGTTTTGCTGTTTTTGTGTCATCTTTAAAAATTCATAACAACCAACTCAATCATCATAAACTCTCATACCAATTGATCTCAAAAACTCCATGAAGTGTAGTTCACTCTAAAAATGGTAGTTAACCAAAAAGGTTAAAGGTTTTTGGAGATATTGCTCTTTTAGTGCAGGCTGTCAATGATTGACAGTTTCTGCCAATTTTGTTTAGGTCATTAGAAACCAAGGCGAACCTTAATAAAATTCCATCAAATTTAATCATCCAAAACTAAAGGTATCCTTGAAGATTTGGTTAAAATTTCACAAGAGAAAACGTTCATATGATCTGCCAAATAAACAATGAAACTCATACACTTTTACTGTTGGACAAATATGACAGCAGAACAGGGCATTTTTGAAATAATAAACTGCTCTGTTTCAGAGGTCATAAAAATCGAAATCTTATGTTTTTAGAAAAGTATTGAAGTCTAGTTTCGTTTAAAAAAAACGGTGATGCAAAATCCTTCATGGATTAATAGATATAAACGTTTTTGTGAAGTCTACCAATAGTTGACAGATTCTGTCAAGGATTTTTCAAAATATCTTTAAAAATAGCAAACATCATCCAAAAGACATGAAATTTTGCAGCAACGAAATACACATATCATAGATAAACATACTAAAATTTCAGAGCCATCAAGCAATGAAAACTCATCGAAACATAAGCTTGAAACTGCTGTAAAATTTTGACAGAATTCCAGTTTTAATTTCGTTCAACAATTATCATCCATAAATTGTAAATCAATTAGCATGCTCATGTGATATCGTAGAACACATATACGCAATAATATTCATTATGCAACGTCTCAAACTTCACGAATTTAAATAATCATACTCTAAAAATTTATACAATTTTCGTGCTTGGAAAAATACGAATTTAATATATATCGATTCTAGCATACCCCTAAGCACAAATATCAAGTCAAAACGATCAAACAAAAATCGAAAGACAAGCTAATATGTGAAAAACGGGGCTGCCCTCATGGGTTTCATAGCTACGGTTCGTTCCGTTCTTACTCCCTTCATTAAACATGCTCAACATCTACCCAAGAACAACATACTAAAATTTCACGACGATCCGACGTCGTTTCAAAATAAAGTCGAGAATCGACGTTTTTCAACGTCGACGAAAATCGAAAAGAAAACCATCAAAACGTAGGTAGAGATCTTACATACTTAGATACGTGATCGAAAAGATGATCGGCGTTCATCTCGGTGCTCAAATCGGAGCTCAAAAGCTTGAGCTCAAGCTAAAAAATGGTATATGCGTGAATGGTGTGTGTGTTTTAGGTGTTAGTGTGTGTGAGTTGTGTGTGGGCTGAAAATCAACGTGAGTTAAGAGTGTTTGACTGAACTTGGGCGGTTGGGGGGTGGTTTTGGTGGGGTAGGGTTAGATATTTAGTCGTTAAATATCTCGTCTCGTCTCGTCTCGTCTCGTCTCGTCTCGTTTTAACGACTAACAACCCATACTCTTCGTTACTCGCCCTCTCAACCTCTACTCACTTTCATTACACTCGTAATTCCATATAAATATAGAAAACGCAAGCTCGTTCTCGAAATTCTGATAAACGAGCTCGGTTCGTTTATCGAGAAATCTCGATTTACTATTCACTCGTCGTCCAAAAATAAAAACTTTCATTATTGGACTCGTATCGAAAAACTAAGAATATTTCTCGACGACGTGCACGTAAGATTTTGAAAGTCGACAAAAAGACGAAATAGCCGTATTTTACTATTCATCGTCAAAAAGTCAAAAATTTCAAAAACGTCTTAACGGACTCAGATTTCACTTCCGAGTTCACCGTTCTCATTCAAATAATTATCTAGAATTATTTGAATACTCAAACTCAAATACGGATATAAAATCCCACATCATCAAAAGAACATCTCAACATTTTTAAAATATAACAACAAAACTTCATATAACTCTTCATCTCTTTACAAAGTAAATCAAACAAGGGATCTAAACCCTAATTACTCAAATTCAATCAATTAAACACGTCATCAAAAGCCCGAGTATTACAGTATACTTATGTGAATATTAGTATTAACCATCATTCAATATTTTTTAAATCTAAACACGGAATACTAAACCCTAAATAGGGAATACTAAACCCTAAAAGTACTATTACTTTTGCTTACACAAATAATTACTTGATCAAATAATTAAAAGTACAAATTCTCGTAAATAAAAGTAACAATTATCATAAACAAATGTAATAATTTTGAAACATTTGTTCAATATAATTACTATTTTTACTCACGAGAACTTAAACTTTTAGTTATTTTCCTCAGTAATTATTGTTGTTATAAAAAGTAATTATTATTATGAATAAATGTAATATTTTAAAAATATTATATTTTTCTAAAAAATATATTAAAAAAAGCAAAATAAAAATAGTAAAATAAAAAAAAATGCAATAGAAAAACAGTAAAAAAAAAGAGAAAATATTGAAAAGAAAAGAAAATATGTAAAAAATGTTAAAAAAAAAAGGAAAACAGAAAAAGGAAAAAAAAAACGTATATATAAAAAAGAAACAAACCTAGAAAAAGAAAATCAGAAAAATGTAAAAAAAGAAAATGAAAAAAAATAAAAGAAAGAAATCGGGGGTTGTAGGTTTCGAACTGCAGACTTGAACAAAAATGAGGCACTATGCGCCTACTACCACTGCGCCATCATTTAATTATGTCTATTTGCTTTAAAATATCAATATAAACCTTAACCATGCGGCCACCCGCATGCAAGTTTTTGCGTATAGAAATACTCGATTATGTACTTTTGAAATGCATCATTAATTTTTTTATATATCGTACCTCTAATAATAAATGTTGATTGTCTCTGAGATCTTTAAGAGTGACTTTCTTTGTTTGTTTTATTTTTTGTGCCATTGCTAATTTAGCAATTGCTAATGTATCATCATTAACATCAGAACTTAGTTTTTGTTCATGAGAGTTATGTTTCTCACAACCTTTACCACTCATTTGATAGGAATCTGTTGACTTTTTTGTACTTGTACTAAAATTCCAGAAATATCTATGACAATTTTTTTGTTTTATTCATATAATTATATATTTAGAGTTTAATGTATGTTTTATTTGAAGGAATATTTTAAACTAATTTCACTTACCAAACTCTTCTTCCTTGTCAAGCTTTTTTGTTCCACATCGTTGAACTCCATTATAACCATTGACTTACAGATTCTCCTTATTTCTGCTGAAATAGAAATTTTATTAAAAGAAATAAGAGAGCACCGACGCTACAAGAATCGGGACGCAAAAAACCGACTAAAAGCAAACAAAAACCGCGTAAAAACCCCCCACAAAGAACCGCGGGAAGACGAAAACAAAGGAAACGAAAGCTAAGAAGAAAAAATTAAAAAACATTCTTGTCCCCAACATCATCATCATCCAACATATCACCCCATTTCTTCTTTTTGGCCACCGCCGACATAGCTCGGGCAGCATCGGAAGAGGAGTGAATCACAAAGTTTTGCAGAATCGCTCCTCCAGATTGAGCATGTTGTACTTTATTCAAGAACTCCACCGGCACCGTAGAGTTAAGAACGGCCTCCTGCAAAACACCAGTAGCCCGGCCAGCTGCATGGCCATTCTCTATAATACATCGGAGTCGGTGCTTGATAGAGGAATCAAGAATCTTCCCCTTCTTGGTAGCTCCCTTCGGTCGCCCTCGGCCACGAGGGGGATCCACCGGCAACTCCTTCTCTGGCGTCACATCACTACAACTCGGAGCGGGAGAAGTCAAGTCCGACAAAGAAGGCATCCTATCTGATGGCTGAGAGCCAGTATCAGTGTCAACCTCCTCATCCACTTCTTCCACCGCCCCCTCTTGAAACTCTTGGCCATGATCAACAGATTGCAAAATCATTCCTTTGCCATTGTCTATAGGATCCTCAGTCTCAAGAATAGCAAAGGAATTAGAAGTCGAGACGCCAAGATCCGGAGCCACGTTCAAGCCATTCTTTTCCCCAGTTTCATTAGGACACTCAGCGATATGAGGAGTCTCCTCATGGAGATTCTCATCGACGGCTTTGGGAATAGGCCGCCAAGAATCAGCAGATCCCCGGTTGCCTTTCCTGCTATGTCCTTTGAAATCCTGATCCTTTCTCTGGATGACCGGAGAGGAAGGTTCAGTCTCAGAGCGATTTTTCCTGCAATCCTCAACAGCATGGCCCACCACGGAGCAAATCCCACAAAAATACGGTAAATTCTCATAGCCAAATTCAATTTCATAGATATCATCACCACATTTCACATCCAAAAATTCTGGAATATCAGAAGCAACATTCATCTCCACGAGCACACGCGCAAAATAACCCACCGAAGCTCTAGCAGACATACCATCAATGATAATCGGTGTTCCAACCTGCCTAGCGATGCCAGCGAGGACCTCGGGGTGCCAATAATCATGTGGGAGATTGAAAATACGAATCCAAACCTGAGCAAGAGTAGACGTGGCCTTATTAGGATTGAACTTGGGAACCCAAGCCTGAAGATGTAGGATTCCAGTACTTAGGCACCAAGAAACCTTAGAGAAGGCAATGGAATAATCCTCATGCGAAGGGAATTTCAAAGTGAAAAAACCCTTTCCAAGGGAAATGACCTCCCAGGGATGCGACGTTTTCCACAAAACAGTGAGCTCATTATAAATATCAACAGCGAAACGGGGAGCATCCCCTTTGCGAAGAAACAATCGGCCATGCACGGCAAATTGGAACGAACGGACTTGTCGTTGATGGAAAGCCGGAGAGATGTTGAGGCAAGGACGACTGTCTTCCATCGAAGGCTTTAGGACAGCAAAGTCGTGAGCCGGAACGTCGGCAGGCAGTCCCGATTTCGACCTTAGCGTCTCGGCGAAGGATTTAACTTTAGCATGCCTATCAGTCGACCCAGGCAGAGGGCGAGATGGCTGCCCATCTCCAAAAAACCCCGGTGTCGGAGGCATCTTGTTTTCCGGGAAACAGATACCGGCATAGCAGCTAGAGGCCACACCGGCAGATGAAGCATTTACCGTCTGAACCCCTGACTGCTGCATCGGATCATGAAGCACAAGAGCAGTGACAGGAACAGCCGAAGAAGTGTGAAGCGCAGAAACCCTAGAGTCAACATCCGAAGACCGGTTAACCCTAGGCAAATTTACCGCAGCAGACGGCGGCTGCTGGGAGCTGCCAAGCACCAATGAAACAGACGAAAGCGACTGCGACAGCGTCCCATGGAGAGGCAACGGTGGGACCGCAGGAGAAGGCTGAGCAGTTAACGTGGAAACCCTAGAAACCAAGGGTGGCGGCTGAACCCTAATTTCTGGAAACAGCAAGGCATCAAGAGAATCGGACTCTTGAGCAATCAAGGAAGATCTATCAGCCAAAGGGTGAAGATTTCCAGCAGGATTGAACGGCATCCTCGAAGAAGGCCGAGAGAAAGTAGAAGAGATAGGAGGAAACTCCGAAAGAAGTAAGCGAGAATCCATGCCGGGCCGGAGAAAGCCAAACCGGCCGGCGAAGAGTAGAAAACGACCCTACCGCAGCCGCAGCGGCGCGGCGGAGAGGGAGATCGCATGAGAGAGAGAGCACCATGCGGCTGGGGTTTAAGTCAACGCTAGGGGCCAGCATCAGTAATGTTTAACTAAAGAATGTTCAGATTCTCCTTATTTCAATTAAACTTCTTATTGAGAAAATAGTTAGAATTATTTCATTGAATCTATAAATCAATTCTACTAAAATTATAAATTAATTCTACCGAAATTTATAAATTATTCACGATACTTGTTTAGTGTAGAATTCAATACAATTACTTTGGAAGATGATTAATCCAATTTTGAAGTGAGAAATAATTATCCAATTTAATCGATAATTATTATTTTTCAATTTTTTTATAAAAATAATAACGATTGAATATTCGATCTTTAACAAGGAATCATTTTATTTTAATTTTTTTATATTTAACAATCGAAATACCAATCATTAAATATTATTTTTATTTATTTTATTGACTAATTCACAGACGAATAATTTCAGTGTCTAACATAATTGAATTAATATTTTACTTTATGAAAAATAATGACAGATTATTGATTGTTAATATAGTACTAGAGTTGCCCTTCATGCGATGCACGACAATAATTATTAAATTAAGTTAATAATAAATTATATACCACAATTATATAGGTTGAATTAAAATATATTTTAAACTTTCAAAAGTATATATTATAAGAAATCTACGTATGAAACATATAACCATATCAAAAAATATAGAAATACACTAAATAAGATTTTTTGTTTTTGAATAAAATGAATACAATATTACAACTGCATCCAAATAATTATATGTGCATTTTGATAAAATGAGTAGAAGTGTTGGAAATTTTAGAAAGAAATAACTAAAATATTTTTATTTAGTCACTCTAATGTATGTATATATATGGAGAAGATCAATGAGTTGAGTAAAGAAAAATAAAATAAGAAATTAGTTCAAATAAATCGTTAACACACATTAGAAAAATGAATTATTCAAAAGCAATTTAATAACAAACCTGAATCTTTCAATGATGATAATTATATTTATTTTTCCATATCACATATCAAATTAAAATTATTATCGTGATCTTTAATTTGATAGATATATTAAACTTTGGTCATTAGTGAATTTGTGTATTTTTTGAAATAAAGAAAGAAAAAGAAGAAAAATATAATTAGGACAAAATGGAAAGCAAAAAAAAAAAAAACAAAAAAAAAACATAGTGACGTGAATTCCCGCTCCATGTTGAGAGGAATATGGTTACAATTTGGAGAATGTCATTCTTTTTAAAAAGGGTAAATATCATGAAAACCCCTGAACTATACCCATTTTATCAAAAATACCCCGAAACTTTCGAAATGTTCTCTAAACCCTCAAACTATCAGGTTTTTATCAAATATATCCTGCATTTATTTTTCGGTTACCAAAAATGTGATGTGGCTCACCGGATGCCACAATGTAATTTATATTATATTTTGTTTAAATGACATGAAAAAAACGACTTCGTTTCGTACCATATTCTACCACGTTTATCCCTAATTCTAGGTTATTAGCATGAATTTCAAACACGATAGGAGTCAATTTTAAATTTCAGAGTGAATTTTTTTAAATAATATGGTACGAAATGACGTCGTTTTTGTCATTGCATTTAAAAAAAAACTAAATATAAATTACATTGTGGCATCCGGCGAGCCACATCACGTTTTTTGTGATCGGAAAATAAATGCGGGATATATTTGATAAAAATCTGATAGTTTGAGGGTTTAGAGAACATTTTGAAAGTTTCAGGGTATTTTTGATAAAGTATGTATACTTCAGGGGTTTTTATGATATTTACCCTTTTAAAAATACTTACAAAATTACCATCTAAATCAATTTGAAATTGATTTCAATTTCAAATTGGAAACTCTCTTTTTAACATAGCATAGATTTATTGCTAATAATGGTCAAATGATATAGCTCGAAAAATTGATCAGGTAGAAAACGGGACTGAAATCCGACTCTCAACACGTCAAGGACCCTGAGCAATCTAAAACTCCCAAAAGAGACGAGTTCATACTTGAAATACAATATAGTACGGATGGTTGAGCTAAAAACGTTGGCGAAAGATTCAGTTTCATCAGATTGAGAGATACGTATCCTGCGCTCATCTTTCATGCTTGTCAGCAGCTTCCTTCCCTTCACGTGGACGAGAAACTTTTCTTCCTGTGATTTCTTTATGCACAAATCTCGTACCAGATCATGAAGCCTGCAATTTTTTGTTTTGCCATTAGACTTATTATTGGAAACGATAATAAGACTTCTCCTGATAAGATCCTCTAGATACTCTTCTGCAATTTCTTCAAAGCTTTTTGATGCAACTGGCCGTTTCACAAAGCCTTCAGCTATCCATAACCTTATCAGGTTCTTGACTTTGATCTCGTGATCTTCTGGAAATCCTCCCATGTATAAGAAACACGGCCTCAAATGATGAGGCAAATGGTTGTAACTCAGAGATAAAATCTTTTCTACCTGTCCATCTGTTGTGGCAAGAATATACGATTTCACATTTTTGGCAATTTCCTTCCACAATGTTCGAGTCATACTCACCGTAGATAGGATTCCTGCAACCACCACCACTGCAAGGGGCAAGCCTCCACAACTTCTTGCAATCTCCCTTCCGATGGTCTCCAATTCAGGAGCAACGGAATCTTGGCGTCCGAACACCTTTTCTCGTAGTAGATTCCAGCTCTGATCTGAATCCATCAAATGCAACTCATGGGAAGGCATAGAGGAGTTGGCATAAGCAGCCACATCTGCCAGCCTTGTGGTTAACAAAATTCGACTCCCATTGTTGTTGTCGGGAAATAACTTCCTTATATCATCCAATACCTTGGCGCTCCAAATATCATCCATTACAATCAGAAACCTCCTACCTACTAAGAAATCGTAGATGCGAAAATCCTTAGGCATAGTTGCACCTAATAATTGAAGTTTAGAATAACATTCTCTCCATTCACAAAAATTATATTGTTTCCTCTTTTGAAAACTGTACTTTATATTTGAAACCTCATTGACACTTCATATTTACAAAATTTCACTTATTTAACGCATCAATTTTGATGTGTCTTTTTCTCCACATTATACATATCTAGCAACTATTTATTAAAATTCATGCCCCAAACCACATTATAATTTTCATTGACAGATAAATTTCGAGTGCAAAGCCAGCAATTTCAACGAGTGATTTCTTGAATTTCATGTGTTGAAACCAAAACAGTCACCTTATGGCATCCCTCAGCTGTGATTCGGGTACAAGAATTTGATCTGTTACGATTGTTAATCTCTTTGACGCAAATCCTCGAGCACCTTATCTGCACGGCGGAACCATTCGCTCCCAAACAAGCACCAATCCCATTTGCTGGCCTCTCATGGCTGCTTCTCACCATGTTTTTCCCTCAATAGAAGAACAAGAAATTCTCCTTTAGGTGTTGAGCACATCAAAGCTCAATAAGCTCAGATTCTCCAGTTGAAAATATTTTCACTGATCGAAGATATATATATATATTTTTTATTTGGTTATAAATTTATACTCCCTCCGTCCACGAAATGAGTACCCATTTGTGGACGACACGGGTTTTAAGAAATGTATGGAGTGTAGTGTGAATAGTTTAAGGGTCCCACTTGTTGAGTGTATTAATTAAAGAGATGTGTGGGGTACACTTGCCAAAAAGGGAAATGGGTACTCATTTCGTGGATGGACGAAAAAGGAAATATGGGTACTCATTTCGTGGACGGAGGGAGTAATACGTTTTAGATACACTTCGTTTTATTTTGTTAACCAAAGCCCAACATCTTCTCAAAAAAAAAAACCCAAAGCCCAACATGTGTAACTCTCAAGCCCAATATGGAAGCGAGGTGGCAGCCCACAAGCTAATCATTTACATTTGGGTTGGGCCAATTTTATATTTTGTTTGAAATTACAAAATTTATATTTTTATACTGCAATTAATAATTTTAGTATAAAAACACTTTAGTCTCTAACTAATTATTATTTGTTATAAGAAAATATTAATGAATGTTATCTTATTTTGAATAAAATAACATATTTTAAATAAGATGAATAATAACTAACACTTTAGTTATAAAAGTCAATTCATGAAACTATCCATTCTCTTTTAACAAAAATAAAAAAAATTAAAAAATTAATCAATTTTTGTGCATCTTTGACGATGAATTAAGTATTCACGAGGCGCATAAGAAATTGGATAAGATTTTACAAAGTTTGATGATTCACAACCCATTTCCTGGGTATTGAAGTGTGAGAGGTATTTGTGTGCGTGTGTTGGTCCACTGGTAGGAGGTCAAAGACTTTGAGGTTTTGGGTTCGAGTTCTCTGTCGCGCAATCTTTAAATTTCTTTATTTATTTATGTAATTTATCAAAAAAAAAAGTGTGGGAGGTATTTTAAACTGTAAGTCATGTGTTTCTACATATTATTGTTATTATGTAGACATTTATACTAATAGAAAAAGAGCCTAGGCAGTCTAAGGCACAACTTGTGGATTGCCTATTTTACCCATGTTATATATATTTATTATTACAGTTATAAAATATAACTTGTGATTGCATATTTTACCCTTGTTATATATTTATTATTATATTTATAAAATATAAATCTATTTTGATATACATTTATTTGTCACCCAAATCTATAGAGAATACTTTAGAGCATCAACAACCCTTGCACCCATAGTGGGTGCAATAGAAGTGGTCCCACTTCTATTGCACCCACTCCAGCAATGGTATTGCACCTGCCCGGGTTCAATAGATTTTAATTTCATTTTTTCTTTACTTTTATTCTTTTTTCAATTTAAATTAAACAACTTCAATTTTAACAACATAAAATTCATTCAACTAAAAATCCAAACATTACAAATAAAAAAAAACAACAAATATTTAAAACATCCAATTTTTGAATTCGACCGTTGAGAAGGGGATATGTAGTGTTTGTGATTGAGGAAGGGGATATGTGATTATATATAGGTGAAAAAGAAAAAAAAATGGCCGAATTCGACCGTTGAGAAGCCAACGGTCATTTGACCGTTTAAATTTTTTTTTTATCCGTTTAATTTTTTTTAATTACGGAAATGGGCGCGTGCACTACACCCATTTCCTTCGCTCCACCTTTGCAGCAGGTGCGTTCAGTCGCCCCACCTCCATTGCACCCGGGTGCAACAACGGTGGCGGGTGCGATAGGCCGGGTTCGATCCCGCCATTGCACCCGCCGTTGTTGATGCTCTAACTATAGCTATTGATAAGGCTTATAAATAAATATATCAATTAATCCAATAAATTATCTATAAAAGTAATGAATTAATAGATTTTTTTAAATAATACATTATCAATTAAAATAACATTAATTACACGTACAACATACGTTCTTTATGCTAGTTTTTCAAAAAAGCCTCGCACGATCTTTAAATTTCTTTATTTATTTATGTTATTTATCCAAAAACTGTAAGTGCATGTGTTTCTACATATTATTGTTATTATATAGATATTTTTCAAAACAGCCTCTCTACATCCTGAGTGATAATGTGATGGGCTTCGTTGTTTCCTTTCTGTGATGACATTTTCCAAATTAGCTCGGATTATCATGTTGATTTTTGTCAGTCTGCTCGAAGAAGAAGAGACTCTCGCTTCACTCGATGTAGTAACCCTAGTGTTTGACACATACTCTAGTTCGATAGTGCTAAGTTCTAACTCCTTTTACTCGAGTTGTTGTGATAAAATGGTCATAATTCACTATTTTGTGTAATCATAAGTAAGTGATCATTTTTGTGAAATCAGTGTTGATAGTGATGGTTTATTTGCATGTAGCAACCAACACTTTTCTTGGTGGGAGGGAAGGCCTTCTACCATGAAGTAAAGCTAAGTTATCGAGGAACGGAACGTCGCCCTTTTGCCACTTGAATTGGATGCTCTCTTCTTCGATGATCTCTTGGCATCGTTTCACCGCCTCGTCCGGTATTTCACTTGCATCGGCCATGGTGGCGGAGCTGAGCTCGTTACCGTGCATTCCAACGACGGTGTTGAACCACATCCTCCTTCCTTTTCTTCCCTCGAACACCCTTGTCAATGGTCTGGGACCTAGTATCGTCTTCACCCCACCCTCTGCCAGCCATTCCATCTCCATTCCTAATGCCTTGCCCCTGCACATTGATTAAGGCGTTTACTTTGGAGGATTAGCCTTGACAGATAAAAATAGTAAGGCTAATCCCTCGTTTACTTCGATGGATTGAAACTCTGGGATATCCCAAAACCCTTGATTATTTATACTCCCTCTGTTCATGAAAGAACTTCTTATCTTTCCTTTTTGGGACGTCCACAAAAAAACTTCCTACCTATTTTTGGACCTCACCAATTATAATTACTCTTACTTTTCACTTTTTACAACTCTCAATATTAATTATAACACTTTTTCACCACTCCCAATACACTCAACTACCTTTTTTCCACTTTCAATACACTCAACAATATTTTTCTTAAAACTCGTGCCACTCCCTCCTAGGAAGTTCTTTCATGGACGGAGGGAGTATCATTTAAGCTAGTTTTGCTCGATTCATATCCCATTTCAAAGGTGGGACTGGAGTAATCCTACTCTGTAGGATAAAACTATTCAATCATGCATCTGATCAATCATGCAAAGTAAACGCTCCCTAAGTGGAGACCAATATGACTAGAAAGAACTCGAAATTGCTTACCTCTTCTCTGCTTCTACGCGATCTGAAGTCCCGAATGCATCTTCCCAACCTCGACCTCTCATGGAAGATGTATCGTTTTTGCTTAGGGCCGTGAAGGTGTATCGCAGTCCTTTCCTCTCCATCTCCTCCACCATCTCCGGGTACTCTTCCGACATCCTCTCCGTTACACGGAAGCTAGGCACGATCGGAGTTTCTCCTCCTTCCGGTGGAGGTACTTCACAGAAGAGAATTACCTTCTCCGGGAATTCTTTTATCTGATTAAAATAAAAACCAGTGTGAAACCCTAAACCAAAAAAAAAAACAAAAAATCCAAAAAATAATTTTTTCAAAGTTTTTGGGCAAAACGTATTTCGACCAAAATTTGTGATGTTATGTGCATTTAATCCTTAAAATAACAATACCATAAAAAGAAATCCTTAAAATAACAATGATCACATAAATAATAATTTAATTGAACTCGTGCAATGAAACTCACCAAGACCATCTCATGGTGGTAGTATATGAACTCCGACAGGGGGCCTTCGTTGGCCGTCCAGACCCTCTTGTAGACATGCGTGCGCGGGGCGGGCCCCACGTACCGTATGTCCTCCCACCCGAAGGCCTCGACTATGTCGTTGAACTCGTGGGCATTCTTGACGTGGAAGCCTCTGAGGAGGACAGCACTGTTTTTCACTATCGTCTTCTCGAACCACTCCTTGTTCTCCCTTATAGCCCACAGCAGCCCCTCCACCTCGCCTCCGCCGCCCTCCGGGGGCTGCAGGACTAGCGGCACAGCTTCGCCGTCCACCACCTTCTGCCCTTCGCACCTTCCTACCTTGAAGTATTTGCAGCTCATCTCCATCAGCATGTAGTAAACGTAGATTGTACAAAAATATGCTTAAAATTATGGATGCACAATTTGATTTTACTTGCAGCAATATTTATATGAATTTGGGAAGATGCTGTTGCATAGCACTTAAACAATGGAATCAGTTGATGATCGGCATCAATTTATATGCTTTATTGACTTTGTCGACTGTCGTTTCCTACAAATGTATGTTGGCATTTGCTAGCTTTTGGCTTTGTTTGCTTACCTTTGTCCAAGTGTAATCCATGGTTTAAATCTTTGACTCTGCCAATTTAATGTATTTATTTTTTACCACTTTTGATAACTACATCATAAATATATTGGTCATTCATTTTGAAAATAAAATAAAAATGTCGTGATCACTGAAAAATGTGCAAATCTTTAATTGCGAAAATTATTTACGATATTCCCCTAAAAAAAAAAAAAATTATTTACGATATCCCAACTGCTTTATCTAAGAAAGAGCCTCACATACACCTATGTATCATTGTATATATCTAACTTCTTCTACAAAGCAACTCGAGATATCCCAACTCCTTTATTATAAGTTTCTGACAATTGTATAAAAAATTTCTAGAGAGAGACGATATATATATCTCTATTCTATATTCTTGAAATGTTCTCTAATATGCTACGTAAATATTACTCCCTTCGTCCCATAACAAGTGTCCTAATTTGTTTCGGCATGAGAATTTAGGCGAGTATGATTAAAGAGTAAAAAAATAAAAAATGTTGGAGCTCGATCACTTTTATTTTGTGAGATGAGTAGAATTAAAGTGGTGATGATTAAAAGTAAAAAGGTAAAATTAAAGATGGAGGGTCTACCTTCTTATTTTAGAACTAGGACATTTGTTACGGAACACCTCAAAAAGAAAACTAGAGCACTTGTTAGGGACGGAGGGAGAGACTATAATAGTAATAAATAAAGCAGCTGGGTTGACGATTATTTTGGCTTTTTCAATAGGATAATTATTCTACTAAGTAGTTCTACACATCGCTTTGAATTTTATATTTTTTGAAATCTTATGCAAAATATTATAGTCATAGACATTTCTTCAATAACATAAAAACTTCATCCCTCCATGAAAATAGATTTCAAGGGAGAGCTGTACGATTTGAAAAAGATTTAATTGTTTATTTAGTAAGTAGATAAAGAGTCTTATAATTAAAAAAAAAGAAAAAAAGAAAAAAAAAGATTTAACGATAGAAAGGGGCTCACAGATTAAAAAATGGTGGGTTCATGAATGACAAAAAAAAGATTATTAGGAAAATGTAGTAGACTATTATTCTACTATTAAATTGTATATTTAATATACTTTATTATTATAATATAAAAAAGAATTTTTAAAATAATTTTATTATTTTAAAATAAAACATAATTAAATAATTTTATTTAATCTATTACGTTATAGAGTTTGTTAATTTATTTGAGAATTATTTTAAAGAGGTTTTTACATAGTTATAGAATCAAAAAGATCAAATTGCTAATTAATATTTAAATATAATAAATATCATATTTATATTAAAGAGGTTTTACTATAATTATAGAATTAAATGGAGCAAATTTCTAATTAATATTTAAATATAATAAATCAACAAATACGATTCTGATCTATTGGGTCAATATAAATGGGCCATCTCAACGTAAGGCCTATTGGGCCAGCTCAACTGGGCCCAACTTTAGCTCTAGCATGGTTGATGTTAAACAAAGCCCATTTTGGCTAATTATGCCCATGGATTATGCCAGAGAGAGGGCCCAAGGCTGTGAGTGCACTGAGACTGTTCGAGGAATTCCCACAAAGTTAAAGGAAGAAGAATGTTTGGGAAGGTAGATGAATTAATCGACTTCCTACTCAAGGTGAGCAAAAAATCCGAAACCAAATAACCGAACTGATCCAAACCGAAATTTTAAAATATAGTTCGGTTTTTTCGGTTTTTCGGTTCGGTTTTTTTTTTCCATAAAATTTCGATTTTTCGGTTCGGTTCGGTTCGGATTTTTTAAAACCGAACAAAACCAAAAAATCGAATTATATTTATAATATATATATATATATATGTATATATATATATATATAATATTTTAATTATAATTTTATAAAATCTAACTTCTAATATTTTTTTAAATTTTATAGCTTTTTCGGATTTTTTTGGAATTTTCTGTTTTTTTTTTTTAAAATCGGTTTTTTCGGTTTGGTTCGGTTTTAATTATAAAAATTTCAGTTAATTCGGTTCGATTCGATTTTTTTTTTAAACCGAACAAAATATGATTTGGTTTGGTTTTTGGTTTTAACAAAAACCATACCATATAACCGAATGCACACCAGTACTTCCTACGCACGTTAGAGCTTCGTATATCCTATAAACCTAAAGCCTGAAAGATTTCTGCTTCATATTTACTGACTTTATTACTTAAAACAGTTGTCGCCACCTATTTGCTAGGTTTGGTTCAAGTTAGTGTTTGGCTTCATATGTTGGCAGAATAAATAACGAGTATTGAGATTTATCATCTTATGCTTGTTTAGTTATCTTAATTTGGTTTGCCTGTCTCAATCTTCAAAGTTGGAACAAAAAATAGTTTAAAAGATAGATTTGGCTGTGCGTGATAGTTAGGATATCATTATTTTGGGATTTGCATGAATAACTTTTTACTCTGCGTTCTCTTTGGTTGTGAATTTATCATGGGAAAATGAAGGATAAATAAAATTTCACCCTTTAAATTCTTCATTTCTTTTCCCACATTTCCTACTTGACCCTTACCCATTCCTCATTTAGAGTGCGTTCTCTTTGGTTGTAAATTTATCATGGGAAAATAAAGGATAAAAAAAATTTCACCATTTAAATCCTTCATTTCTATTCCCACATTTCCTACTTGACCCTTACTCATTCCTCATTTACACTACAAATGAGGGATAATATAATCACACCATTTTTGGAGGGATAATATTATCCCTCCTTTGTAGTGTAAATGAGGAATGAGTAAGTGTTAAGTAAGAAATGTGAAAAAATAAATGAAGAATTTAAAGGGTGAAATTTTGTTTATCTTTCATTTTCCCATGATAAATTTACAACCAAAGAGAACGCACCCTTACACTACAAAGGGTGGATACTATTATCCCTCCAAAAATAGTGTGATAATACTATCTCTCATTTGTAGTGTAAATGAGGAATGAGTAATGGTCAAGTAGGAAATATGGGAAAAGAAGTGAAGGATTTAAAGGGTGAAATTTTGTTTATCCTTCATTTTCCCATGATAAATTTACAACCAAAGATAACGCAGCCTTATAGTATGAGTGACCTAGTTGATTGAATGGTGATCAGAGTGAAGGGTTTGAGATAAATGAAGAACAATGAATAGAAAAGATGATTAATTATGATTCTCTATTACCAATTGAGTTGTACTTTACTGTCATTCTCCTAAAAAAAATTGTTACTTTGATTTGGGCTATAAATTATTTTCTTGAGCTTCTTACACCATGGAAGCAATGAAACTAGAGAATAACATAAAGTGGCTCTATCCACGACATAAAAACAGAGCAAAAATATAATTTTCACTAATCAAAGCATTAAGAAAAATAGCTCTGGTCGAAGACACTTCTTTCCATATTCCATCCTCTCAGCTCTTTGTATGAGAATCATTGGCTGCACACACACACACACACTTGATAAACAATACGGATAAGAAACTCAAAAGCTACAACTACTCAAAGTCCGCTATATGCCCTTGTAATTTTATTTCTCTTCAATTTATACCCTGTAATTAGGATTTTTACTATGTAACTCACTATAATCTCTTCAATTAATTAACTCAATTATCCAAACACTTTAACAATTTATAAGCTCTTAAAATATTACTCCCTCCGTCCCATTATTAATGAAGTTTTCATTTTTGGGTTGTCCCATTATTCATGGATAGTTTCTAATTTTGGTAATGATTTTACACAAAAACAATGTGCATGGCCCCACACACTTTTACACTACAATCTTATTCTTCTAAATACCCGTGCCCAAAAGAAATAGGTCATAAATAGCGGGACGGAGAGGGAATACATCTTATAAACTCTTAAAGCATCTCTCTAAAATAAGCTTAGAAACATACCCCCTTAGTTTGACGCTTCCCCTCCAACCAATAGATCAGGGGTTTGAGTCACTAATGAGGAAAATGAGGAATCATTATTGATTCCCTCTCTCTTTCTTTTTTTTTATAAATACCCTCTTAATTTGGTACATAATACCCATGCCTGTTATTTATATATAAAATAATTTAGTTAGAAGGAATTTGGAGTTACCTCATTAGAAGAGTATCATGATTAACGAGTCATAAAACGAACTTGAAATCCAAAACTGTCATTGTGAGAATCTGAGGCCTAGTTCATCACATTTGATTGCATATTTCCTGATGAACAAAAACATTAATCTTTACATGAGACGTTTGGTTTGAATGATAAGACATTATTGATAAATTAATTCAACTTAATCAAGTGTTTGGTTTGCATGATTCGGTCCATCATCAAATTGAATGATTATTTATCATCTCAAAGTTAGATGTATTATTTAATCGCCAGTCCTATCAATTTTATCTATCACATCCACCAAACCAAGCACCCCCACAATGTAAACATTTTAACAAAGAACTGAAAACTTTAGAAATTTTGAGATGTGCGAGTACCTGATCTGCAACAAAATTAATCTTTTGTGTCGACAGAAGGATGGAAAGAGCACATCATCGATGAGCCATGCAACGAACTTGAAGGGCATCATTTCCCCACTCTTGTTGTTTCTGTAGAATCCTCTGGGCCGACTCCACAAGTGACGTTCGCGCTTCCCCCTTCACCTCAATCAGCTCGAGTGTTGGAATTTCCCCAATATCTTCTGGTATTTCAGCGAGCTTCAAACACTCGTCGAGCACGAGGCTTTTGAGCATTGGGAAGTGGCTACTTTCAGTTATCCAATCCTCAAGCAACGACTTTTCTATAACCAAAATTTCTAGTTTAGGAAACTCTCCATCACTTGTTTCCCATGTGCTGCCTTTGCAAGCCCAATGAGTCAGTTTAAGCAGTCGAAGATTTGGCAACGAGCCTACAATAGTCATCTCCTCCCAAGGAAGAGTCACACGGCTTAATGTCAACTTTCTCAGAGACTTAGGAAAAGTGAAGTCATGCTTATGGTACAACACAATTCTAAAAGATGAACGTAACTTCAAATCTTCAAGTTGACGCAGATGCACCAAATTGTTGAGGAAAATTTCGCCATCAGAGCAATCAATTTCCAATTTCTTTAGGTTTGGGATCATTCTCAAGATCCTTTCACTACACATGGCATGTGACGCTATAGAGAGTGTTTGGAGGTTTTCTAGACTAGAAGATGCTATTCCTTCTGGATTTGGTAACCTGCCATAGAAAACAAGATGTCTCAATCTTGGCATCCTCCAAATCTCCAGAGGCAAACAGAATGAATTCAATGTAATAAAGTTCATCCAATCATTCTTTGCGCGAAGGCTTAAAGTTTCAAGATTATGAAGCTTTGAAATGGCTGCAGGTATCCTTTCAAGATAGCAGATACCAAGGTATGCTAGATAAAATAGGTCAAACAGTTGATCTGGTAGTGATCTCACATAAACATCTCCTGCATCCAATACCCTTAGCAATCTAAAACCTTCCAACTTGTTTGCTACAGAAATGCCATGGAAGCACAAAATCGTATGGATGGTTAAGCCATATATTTTCTGAAAGTATGGTAAACCCGAACGAGTAACACTTACACGGCGCTGATTTTTTCTGCCCTTTACTGAAAGCCCGCTGCTGAAGTTCACAAGAAACTTCTCTTCATGCGCTTTTCTTATGCATAAATCCCGCATCAGATCATGGAGGCTGCAACTTTTGATCCTGCAGTCACACTTTCTCTTGGTAACCAAAACAAGGTTTCTCTTGACAAGATCCTCCAAAAACACTTCCGCCTCTTCTTCTAAGGTTTTAGATCTGTTCAGACGTCTCAAGAATCCCTCAGCTACCCATAATTTGATGAGGTTGAAATTCAAAGCAAAACAACTCAGGACGAATCCAACCACATCATCCACATCAGTTTCTCTTGTCATTAAAATGACTCGTCTTCCATTACCATCATCGGGAAGTATATTTCTTACATCATCCCAAGCCTCTGTACACCAAACATCATCCATTACAATGAAATACCTCCTGTTTTTCAAGTTTTTGAACACTTTCTCCTATCACTCTTACTCGAGTCTCAAATATTTATTACTTCAGATATTAGAAAATCAAATTGATGAATGAGTTGATCTGTCAAAGCAATAATCTTTCTATGCCTACATCTAGCTCAAGTAAAAAAGCGCACAGTTGCATACTATGATAAAGACAGTTGAAAGAAAAAAAAATACAGAGCAAAAAAGAGTGCAAAGCTTGTAAAAACTAAAAAGTATAATTTGGTGCAAACCTAAGTGGGCTCAGCCCCGCACTTACAAAGAATAGCTTTTGGAGCAAATAAAAAGCCCAAACCCATTTGGGCTCGTAAGCAATTACTATGGGCCAAAGAAGCACATAGTCAATTCATTAAAATAGTCAAGGGGGAAAGTGAATAGACTTGTGCTTATTATTGAGAATTTAAGATCTTCTATTACAAATTTGTGTGGCATTATCTATTGCATATATAGATGAACGACATGTGGCAATCTTAAGGGTTCAAGATTGCCAATGTTAAGGTTTATATTCTCCTTAAATAAACCCTAACATGTCAATCATCTATAAATGTAATAGGAGAGATGTCACATTATAATGCAATAGAAGATCTGAATTGATTGTTGAGAAGCCTACTTTGCCACAATGACAACTGTAAGTAAAATAATGTAAACAAGAATGTCAATCCACACATACATTCAACTTTGAGAAATACATGATAACACAGTATACAACATTCATATTTATTTTAAACTAGCTAGCTTGCAAAAAAGTAGGAGTTTATTCATCACCAACCTTTTCACCTTGAGTCTCTGCTTCTTTCATAAGTCGAATATCTGATAAGCTAGCTAGCTCCAACGATACTCTGCATCTGAAAAAGAAAAGAAAAAGTGTCAAGAATCAACTGACATTCTACCAACAGAGAAATGTTCAAAAGAGAGGAAGATGCTTAGAATACTAATCTTATTTCTATAAAGAATGGCTGCTAAAAATGGTGTCAAATCATTCAACTTTATAAATTTCTAACCTGATATGAAGCACAGAGTCAAGTTTGAAAGATCATATCATAAATGCTTTGAACGAACTTGTAGGGCATCCCGTTTCACTTGTATCTCTGTCGCCGAGTACAGAAGAGATCGGTTATGATCATCGATCTCAATCAGTTCAAGTGTTGGAATCTTTCCAATATCAACTGGAATCTTAGACAAATATAGACAACGATGAAGCATTAGGCGCTGAAGCCTTGGGAAGTGGCTACATTCAGTTGTCCAGTTCTGCAGATTTGATTCATCAATATGCAAAAGTCTCAGATCCACAAATCCTCCCTCAATAGTTTTCCAGTGTTCCCCATAGCAAGCATGGTTCTTTAGCTTCAACACCTGAAGAGAAGACAACCGGCCAATAACCATCATATCTATCCAAGGAAGCCGCCATCCACTCAATTCCAACTTTTTCAGCGATCCAGGAAAACTAAAATCGGGACACGGTTGAAATGAATAAAGCGTCTCCAATTTCAATTTCTCCAGTCGACTTAGCCAACAAAGTCTACCCAAATTAAAGTCGGATGCATGACATTTCTCCTCTGAGTAGCATATTTCCAACTTTCTGATGTTTGAAATGCTAGACACCATTCTAGAACTAAATACAAAGTTTGTTGCCAGAGAAAGTGTTTGGAAGTTTTTTAAAGACTTTGCTGAATATTTTGGATAGGGTAAAGGAAGAAATGAAAACGCGATAAGATGCCTTAATTGCTTCAGATTCCAAATTTCGTCAGGCAAGCTAACCTCCGATCTATAAATAATTAAAGTCTGAAGATTATGAAGCTTTGATATAGCTGAAGGAATAATATTGCTAGGAATTTTGGAAGCAAGGTAAGTGAGATGAATCAAATCAAACACTTGACCTAAGTCCCAAAATGCATGATCATTTCTACGTAAAACATGAAGGACCTTAAGTGACCTAAAGTTCTCAACAGAGCCTTTGGGCCTATACCCTCTCTGCGGGATACATATGTTGGAATTGTGTTAAAAATGAAAGTGGGGATTTTGTCCCACATTGGTTTTGCTATCAAAGTAGGTGGAGACCCTTAGGCTATTTAAGGAGTTCCAAGGTCTTTGATACAATTGCACCAATCACTACCTTTAGTCTTGTGATTACTTCTAGTTTGAAATTCCTTGCTCTTTGTTTTAGAGGGGTGAGAGGTTTTCAAAGGCTTGTAAGAGTGTAGTGGTTGTGAGTCGAGAGGGTGAGAAATACTGTGTGATTGTAGAAATTTATCATATAGTAATTTTTCAGTGTGTCGTGGTTTTTCTCCGGATTTGGAGTTTCCACGTTAAATTCTTGTGTTGTTAAATTGTGTCTATTTTTTCTTGCTTCTACCAAGTTTGGATGGGGAACTGATTTCCCAACAATTGGTATCAGAGCCTGGTTGAGGTCTCTTGATATTCCAAGTATGCTCTGTGGTTGCAGCATTGTCTGATCTTCCACATCAGAAAGGATTTCTTGAGAAAGATCCGGGCGGGGTGTCTCTTGCGAGACGGCTGTTCATTTTGGTGGAGAAGCGGTACGTCAAGTTAACTTCAAGTCCAAATGAAGTTCGACGTGGAGAAATTCGATGGAATAATAAATTTTGGCTTGTGGCAAGTGCAAGTCAAAGATGCGCTGATACAATCTGGGTTACACAAGGCCCTGAAAGGACGTCCGGGTGCAGTCAAAAAGCCTGGTGCAGATGATGACGCAAACAACAAGTCCGGTATGAGTGATGAAGATTGGGAGGATCTGGATCTGAAGGCGGCAAGCACAATTCGTCTCTGCTTGGCCAAGAATGTACTTGCAAATGTACATGGGATTTCGAGTGCGAAGGAGCTTTGGGAAAAGCTGGAAGCTCTGTACCAAGCAAAAGGCATCTCGAATCGGTTGTATTTGAAGGAACAATTTCATACCTTACGGATGGATGAAGGTATGAAGATTTCAGATCACTTGAGTATTCTCAATGGCATTATCTCTGAACTGGAGAGTATTGGAGCGAAAATTGAAGATGAGGATAAGGCGTTGAGACTCATCTTGTCTCTTCCACGTTCCTATGAACACATGAAGCCAGTATTAGTTTATGGGAAGGAAACTCTGGTCTTTGCTGAAGTCACGGGCAAACTTCTTTTGGAAGAAAGAAGGCTGATGAGTGAAGGACGTCCTTCATCGGAAAATTCAGCAATGGTGGCCTTTAGCAGAGGGAGGAAGAAAGACTCCAAGGGCGTTGTTTGTTGGAGGTGCGGAAAACCCGGCCATACGAAGCGAAACTGTCCAGGTGGAGCTCGTCAAGGTGGAGCGGATTCGGCAGAAAGCTCCGAACAAGCAGCTAACATCGTGTTTGATGATGTCCTTTGAGGACATGAATATCCTTATGGCATGTCCAATGGCCATGATAGAGGATGTGACGATGTTAGTTGGACCACATGTGCATGTTTTTTTTTTTTTTTTTTGGCATGGATGCAGGTGTGTGGTGAAAAGTATGTCGATGGCTGATGACTTCTAGGAGGGCCAAAAGCTAGAAGGTTGCACCAAAAATTTCAGCAAGGTTTTTTCGACATGTGCCGAAGCAAAATTCTTAGAATGGTTTATTCTAAGTGTTCTACTCATTTGGTGGAGTAGGTTTATTCTCTTTTGAGGATGATGGTTCTTTGTGATAAGAATCATGATTGTCGGTGAAGACAATGGTGTTTTTTTTTTCCTTTCATTTTTAACAAGGTGGAGATTGTTGGAATTGTGTTAAAAATGAAAGTGGGGATTTTGTCCCACATTGGTTTTGCTATCAAAGTAGGTGGAGACCCTTAGGCTATTTAAGGAGTTCCAAGGTCTTTGATACAATTGCACCAATCACTACCTTTAGTCTTGTGATTACTTCTAGTTTGAAATTCCTTGCTCTTTGTTTTAGAGGGGTGAGAGGTTTTCAAAGGCTTGTAAGAGTGTAGTGGTTGTGAGTCGAGAGGGTGAGAAATACTGTGTGATTGTAGAAATTTATCATATAGTAATTTTTCAGTGTGTCGTGGTTTTTCTCCGGATTTGGAGTTTCCACGTTAAATTCTTGTGTTGTTAAATTGTGTCTATTTTTTCTTGCTTCTACCAAGTTTGGATGGGGAACTGATTTCCCAACAACATATAATAGAATGGGTGCATGAGCTATGCATAGAGTCCTTAAGATCCAGATCACACCAATTAACACTTAAGCGTTGATGATTTTCTAGCACTTGTGGGAGAAAATGCCTTCTCACGATAGGATTAGGAAAGTAATCCATGATAGGTAGAAGTAACTTCTCTTCCCCAGCCTGTCTTGAACAAAAATCCCGAACCACGCTATGAAGCTTGCACCTTTTGATTTTGCCATCACTCTTCTTGCTAGTAACCAAAACTAGACTTTGCTCGACCAGCACCTCCAAAACATCTTCCGCCACCTCTTCCAACATTTTAGATTCAT
The DNA here is from genome assembly GCF_028751815.1 of Salvia miltiorrhiza. NCBI lineage: Eukaryota > Viridiplantae > Streptophyta > Magnoliopsida > Lamiales > Lamiaceae > Salvia > Salvia miltiorrhiza. Next base: position 2,835,932 of record NC_080389.1, read on the forward strand.
ATCGACCATCCAAAAAGCCCTCAGCTACCCAAAGTTTGATGAGTTCTGAGACACGGATCTCATAATCTTCAGGGAAGCCTGCCATATACAAAAAACACTCCCTCAAATGTCGAGGCAAGTGTTTGTAACTCAAAGATAATAATATAGTTTCCAACTGTCCATCATTTGCCCCAATTCGCTTCCACAACTTTGGAGTTCTATCAATCTTGGATAAAAGTCCTGCCACAGTAACAATTGAAAGGGGCAATCCTTCGCAACGTTTTACATATTTTTCCCCAATATCTTGTAGCTCAACAGGACAATCTTGATCTCCGAAGACCTTTTTCTGGAACAAACGCCAACTTTGTTGGTCATCCAAGAAATGCATCGTATGAATGGGGCTCATAGAGCTAGCATAAGTAGCCACATTCTTTAGCCTTGTGGTTAATATGATTCGGCTTCCATTATTATCATCAGGTAATAGCCTCTGTATGTGATCCCAAGCTTCCATACTCCAAATGTCGTCCACTACTATGAGATACCTCCTACCTTTTAAGTATTTGTATATTTCAGACTCCTTAACCTTGCATTGTAAATCACTCTCTGCTTGGATTCCTTTTCCTTTCATCGAAGCAAGCAGATTTGAAAGAATAATTTCTACATTGTAATCTTTCGATATTGTGACCCAAGCGTGAAAATCAAAATGATAAGTAATGAATGTATCATCATAAACAATTTTAGCGAGTGTGGACTTACCAATGCCTCCCATCCCCACAATAGGGAGGACTTGCAGCTCGGATGAATAGCTTGTAAGCCATGACATTATCTGCAACCTATCTTCATCAAAACCAACCACGACATCCTTTCTTGTGGGTGAAGATCTTGATGATGAACCAACAGCAGTCCACTTAATTCTCTCCGCTAATCTCCCCAACCGGTTTGAAATGCTGAGAGTCAACTCTGTTGCTACAGCTTGATCAAAACCATCAAAATCTTCACTCTTGAGTGCAGATCTTGATGATGAACCAACAGCTGGAGAATCACTCAGTCGTCCTATGTTCTTAACTGAATCTTCAGCAGTTGACTTAATTCTCTCCGCTAATCTCCCCAACCGGTTTGAAATGCTGAGAGTCAACTCTGTTGCTACAGCTTGATCAAAACCATCAAAATCTTCACTCTTGAGTGCAGATCTTGATGATGAACCAACAGCTGGAGAATCACTCAGTCGTCCTATGTTCTTAACTGAATCTTCAGCAGTTGACTTAATTCTCTCCACTAATCTCCCCAAGCTGTCGGTCAGCTCTGTTGCAACAGCCGGAGAATCATTCAGTCGTCCTACGTTGTCAACTGAGCCTTTAGCAGTTGACATAATTTCATCCGCTAATCTCTCCAACTCGTCCGAAATCTGGAGAAACTGTTCTGAAGCCATTACACTCTCGAGTGCAGATGTTGATGATGAACCAACAGTTGCGTAGTCTTCAGCTGACATAATTTCCTCTGCCAATCTCCCCAACACGCCTGAAAAGTGGAGAATCTGCATTCTCACAAAACCCAGATCTTCATCAAAACCATCAAAATCTGCACTCTTGAGGGCAGATGTTGGTGATGAACCATCAGCGGTAGAATTGTCTATTAAGTCTCGAGCAGTCCACTGAATTCTGTCCGCTAATCTCGCCAAACGATTTGAACTGACAAACAGCTTTGTTGCTAATGTTGGATCTCCATGAAGATCATCAAAATCTTCACTATTGAGTGCAGATCTTGAAGATGAACGAACAGCAGGAGAATCACTCTGTCGTCCTACGTTGTCAACTGAGTCTCCAGTAGTTGACATAATTCTCTCCGCTAAGCCCAGCAACCGGATTGAAATGCTGACAATCAGCTCTGTTGCTACTCTCAGATCTTCATCAAAATCACTCAAACGAATAAAAAAACGAAAAAAGCGATCATGGTTTTTTAAACTTCTATTACAAAAACGAAAATAGTCACTAAAGCGATAATATATTGATAAACTTCTAGCAGTCCATATAATTCTCTCCACTTTCAACAACAGGCATAAAAGGCTGACAATCAGCACTATTGCAGACCTTGATGATGAGTCACTCCGCCTTCGTAAGTTTCTGACGAGATCGTCGTGACTGTTGCAGTAGTCCACCACATCTGCAGCAGTTGAGGGGAGTTCCCCTGCCAATTCCCCCAACTGGATTGAAAGTCTCACACTCGCCTCTGTCGACCCACAATCTGAAACATTTTCTGGGGAGAAAATATACTCAATAATCTCTTGTGTTGTATTTACTACCTCCCTGATAGTTTCTTGTTTTGGGAAATGTTTGAGATTCAACAGCAAGAACACAGCTTTATCGTGGATGGATATAATTCGTTGTTTAACACGAAGAGTGGTGAGAACATCGTCGCGTTTAAGGATTTGGCGTAAAGTTTGTAGCAGGGAATCGATAGCTTCAGAAGCCATATCAGGTTTATCGGATTGGATTGGAATTACCAATCCTTCCCCTGATTTGCATACAAAACGTCCAAATTTTAAAAGTCAACTGTTAGGTGGAGAAAGAGTGAAGAATATTTCAATTGATGAGGGCCCCGCGGAAGAAGGAGTCTCTCTGGTTTTGATTTTGGCTCTCTCACCGTTTGGTTGGGGGTGGCCAGCTTGGAACTTTCGGACAGACACCTGGGTCTTGACGGATCTGAATCCGTTGGTTATATAGCTTTTTTTTAACCGATTTTCTTGGAGTTGTCTATTTTGTCAAAAAAATTGTTGGTTTGTTTTCAATTTTATTTTTTATTATTTTGCCTTTGTCTTTTCTTACTTTATGCTCTCAAGCACTTTAGTTTTTGTTTTTTTTTTGCTGTTTTTTTTATTAAATTTTGTAAGAGAGATTTTGACCAGGATCGACCCTTAATTTATGTTTCTGTTAATTATGTTTTTGTGCCCTCAAGAGTTTTAGATTTTTACTTTTTTACTTCTTACTTTTCTCTTTTCTTAAAATCTCTATTTCACCAAAGAATGAGTCTATCTGGATAATTTTCATTTTTGTCTATTTTTTATTTAATTTTAGGAGTGGATTTTTAAAATGGCCACTTTCATATTGTAAAGATAAAAAATGTCCACTAAAATAAAAAACTTAAAAAATGTCCACTGTTACCAAAATACCCTTCACATTAAAAATTAAAAAAATGTCCACTTTACATCACCCCTTTAAAAAATCCCGCAATTCACAACCAGTGTGAATTCACAACCAAAATGTTTTGGTTGTGAATTGAGATTTCACAACCAGTCGAATTCACAACCAGAATTTTTTTTTTTTTTGTGAATTCACAACTAGTCGAATTCACTGCAAAAATTTAATTCACAATCAGTCGAATTCACAACCAAAATTTAATTCACAACTAGAATTTTTTGGTTGTGAATTCACAACAAACAAATTCACAACCAGATTTATGTTGGTTGTGAATTCACAATCAGTCGAATTCACAACCTGAATTTAATTCACAACTAGAATTTATTTTGATTGTGAATTCAAGTACTTGTGAATTTGAGTTTTTAAAGTTTGAATTCACAATTCACAACTGAACTGTGAATTCACAACAAGAATTTTTTGGTTGTGTATTTACAACCAAAATTTAATATATAGCAAGAATTTTTAGGTTGAGAATTCACAACTAATAAAATTCACAATCAGAATTTAATTCACAACTAGAATTTGTTTTGGTTGTGAATTCAATTTTTAAAGTTTGAATTCACAACTAAAACTAAAATTTATTTTGATGTGAATTCGAGTTTTAGTTGTGAATTTAAGAATATTAAGTTGTGAATTCATCAAGGTAGTTGTGAATTAAAGAACATTAAATTGTGGATTTTAAAGATATTAATGTGAATTATATGATGGATGCCAGTATGCACCTTTTAAGTCATAATCCCCTTCAAATCCATAATTGGCTCACAACCCAAAACATATAAGGAAGAATTATTTAAAAAACAAATTAACATTAATGATCTGGTTATATTCTCCAGCAACAAAAAACAAATGCCACACAAATGAAGGTGGATGAATAACAATAATTAAAGTCAATGATGCATCATATATGGGAGAAGCTGCTCGAACTAGAGCTGTTGCAGAATCTCCGTCACCACCAAATCGCCTCTTCTTCGCCGCACCCTCCATCTCCGTCACCACCGCACCGCCTGTAAATCACCCCAAAACCCCAAGAACTAGAGCTGTTGCAGAATCTTCAGTAAATTCAGCATTGTAATTCTCCAAATAGCAGCTTGCTATCTCCGATTTCGCAGAACAAATTCGAGCGCTCCCTCGATTCCTGGACACAGAGGATTGACGGCCAAATTTTGAGTTAGATCAAATGGAAGCAAGTATAAAAACAACAATCACAGCAGCAACTACAACAACAATATGACAAACAACAACTATGCCAAGAGAAAAATCCTCAATAAAGTAACAACAAAAGCAAAACAACCGCAGAAAACACCACGCAAATTACTAAAAATCTATGCCCTCGGAATAAATGGTTGCAGCCAACAGATAACACACATCGCAAAAAAGGGGTGGGAATATTCACGGGGAAAAAATGGAGAAAAAATAAAAGGAACAAACGTAGTATCTGCTCACGGCTGGAGGCGGACAAGAGATCTACCTGAATCTGGATGGCCGGCGGATCTGGCTTCTCTTCGTCGGACATAACTCAGTTGAAACTTGAGAAGATCGACTTCGCTGTGCGTCGCGATGGTGGTGGAGAAGAAGAAGCCGAAGGAGGACCGCCCCTACCTGGAGTCGGAGTGCCGCGACCTAGCGGAGGCCAACAAGTGGCGCCAGCAAATCATGCGCGAGATCGGCCGGAAAATCGCTGAGATCCAGAACGAAGGCGAGACGAAGCGAGACCGGCGGTGATTGAAGCGGCGGAGTATTTGAGACGAAGCGCTTCGCGGCGAGGGGTGAAGCAGAAGATGGCAGAGGCGAAGAGGCCGGGGCAGAGACGACGAGGCCGGGGGCGATGGCGGAGGCGACGAGGCCGAGGCGGCGATCTGAGATCGAAGGGAGGGAGGGAGAGAGAGAGAGAAGGGGGAAGGGCCGTGAGGGAGAAGAGAGAGAAAGAGAGTGGAGAGAGAGAGAGAGAGTAGTATATTTGAAGGAGGGTATTTTTGTCTTTTCAATCAAAAAGTGGACAATTTTTATTATTTTTATCTTAGTGGACAATTTTTATCTTTACAATATGAAAGTGGATAGTTTTATATATTAACTCTAATTTTAGTTTGTTATAATGTTAAGATAATTAACAAGTACTATTAAACTAATCCAAATAAAATTTATATTTATTTTTTAATTAATAATAAATTATTAAGGTTAATTAATTTAGAATTAAAGTGTATAAAGTTTTTAGACTTAAATTTTTAACGATAGATATAAATTAAAATTTATTGTATAATACTAATTAACGTTTTCAAATTTATAATAATTAATAATAAAATAGTAAAATTAATAATGTCACACACATTTTGATACAATGGTCCCACCATATTCGTATATGTAGTACTCCCTACGTCCCAATATAAGTGACCACTTTCTTTTCGACATGGAGATTACGAAAGTGATAGTTAAGCTTTAATCATGTGTGATCCACATTTTTAATGACTTTATTAGTGAGTTAATTACAATTACCTTTTGTAACAACCTTTTCCATCTTTTAATATTTCTAAATTTAAATTAATTTTAAAACTGAGATTTAAAATATAATTAAATTATATTGGAAAATTTAAATTCAAAGTCAAATTAACTTTAAATTGTGAAAACTAAAATTTTCATACAAGTAAATATGGAACACTCAAATTTTGGAGTTCTTAAATCTTTAGCACTTAAATTAAATTTTCGATACACATAAAGAACCATTAATCAATTTTGAACACTTAAATTTAAATCTGCAACAACCAAATTTTTTATCTGTCTGCAGAACCTATCTTTAACTAGGGAACACAAAAATTTAAAAATTGCATAAGTGGAATCTGGGGGCAGCTGCCAAATATTTCATTGAAGTAAAAACCCAAAATTGGACGCCAGTTTTTACAATCTTCAAAATGAAATTCCCTCTAAATTTATTTATAAATAAGGGAGGCTGCTACACAACTTCTAAGCCCTTCAAAATCTAAAAATCACCAACAATGGTGAGCAAAAATCTTTCCAACCAAGAGAGGAATCGGATTGTGCAATATCTACTCCAAAATATGAAAAAACAGCAAGCCAAGGAAATGAGCCATATATGGAGGAGGCTGTCACCATCTTCAATTCTTCAAAACCTATGGTGACTCTCTTGTAGGTTGCAGCCAAGAAACAACAAGATAAAGGTGAGCAAATTGATTTAACAAGTGCAAAACCTAATGCACCTAGAAGGAAAAGAGTTCATGTAGACATAGAGCTCATTCAAAGTTTAGAACTACACAAACGCTCGACAATACACAGGCTGGCTGTGGGAATTAATCGCAGCAAAAGCACAGTTTGGCGATGGGTGAATCAAGGGCTGATCAAAGCCCACACAAGCGCTATTAAGCCTGATTGGACAACTCCTAATAAATTGCTTCGACTACAGTTTTCACTAGAAGCATTGGAATTTGATCGAATCATGATGGCTTTAAAGTTTAAGGCTATGAACAACATAGTGCACATTGACAAGAAATGGTTCTACATAACAAAGGCTGCAAGCAAGTTCTAGTGAAGGAGATCCTCACCACACAATCAAGAGTAAGAGCTTCATCACCAAAGTTATGTTTATGTGCGCCGTTTGCAGGCTACATTTTGCAGAAAATGGTGACGTAAGCATTGGAATTTGATCGAATCATGATGGCTTTAAAGTTTAAGGCTATGAACAACATAGTGCACATTGACAAGAAATGGTTCTACATAACAAAGGCTGCAAGCAAGTTCTAGTGAAGGAGATCCTCACCACACAATCAAGAGTAAGAGCTTCATCACCAAAGTTATGTTTATGTGCGCCATTTGCAGGCTACATTTTGCAGAAAATGGTGACGTGCATTTCGATGGGAAGATTGGTATCTTCCCATTCACACAGCAGGTACCAGCTCAAAGAAACAGTAAAAACAAACCTTCAGGGACTTTAGAGAAGAAGCCAATTTAGTCCGTGACAAAAGAAGTCATCAAAGATTATTTGATTAGCAAGGTATGGAATGGACCTATAGTTTGTATCCATTGTAGGGCTTCTATGTAAACTAAATACAATTAATTATTATTATTATTATTATTATTATTATTATTATTATTATTATTATTATTATTATTATTATTATTATTATTATTATTATTATTATTTTGTATTTTGAAATGCAAAATAGATTCTGCCGACTATGAGAGACAACTGGCCTCAAAATACAACCAAGATCATATACATTCAGCAGGATAATGCAAACCTCATATTCATGACACAAACCTTGAGTTTAGGGCTGCTGCCACTAAGGATGGGTTTGACATACGAATAGTGCATCAACCCCCAAATTCACCCAGCGCAAATGTGAATGACTTGGGATGGTTTCGAGCTATTCAAAGTATCCAAACAAAATCTGCATGCTACAATGTTGACCAATTGGTAAAGGCAATAGAGGAATCATATGCAAAGCTCTCTCCTCACACTCTCAACAAGGTTTTTTTGAGTTTACAAGCTTGTATGGTGGAAATCATGAAGCAAATGGGTCACAATGCATACAAGATCCCGCATTTGAAAAATGATGCACTTATGAGGGCTAATGAGCTTCCTACAGACTCCACTAGAGTTAGTGGAAGAGTGTTTTTCCTATTTGAATGAAAATGCACCAAAGCATCTAGTTGAAGGGATGATGGCTAATATGGGAAAGTAGAGAATTTGATGAAGATTATAGTTGATTGTGGAGGAATTTAAAGATTGGACTTGGAGTTAATTATTTTACATTTAATTAAGCCCAAAACTCTTATTTTAATTATTTTGGGAGCTTATATTTTTTAAGGGGCCGAAAGCCCATGTTGAGAGAAGGGACGACACTTTAGGGATTAGGATCCCATATTTATATTTTGTTTCTCTAAGGGGAGCCGCCACTTTTACTCATCAAAAGACATTAGACATTAGTTTAGTTTTGTTCTTTAATTTTTAGAATTAGTTTAGCCGCCACTTTTTGATTCCTAGACATTAGACAAAGTTTAGTTGTTAGTTTTACTTTTTGTTTTATGCTTCATCCTTGGATGCAAATTTCGAGATGAGGAGTTGGTAATTTGGATTTGACTTTTTGATTGGAGTTAGCAGATTTCGAGTTATTCATTTAGCACAAGTGGTGATTTGTATTTTCAATTTAGTTAATTATTTTCGTACTGATTAATTATTTAATTAATGTCTGTTTTTATTTGTTTAATTATTTTTAGTTTAATCATGAGTAGCTACATCTTTAATTCGGCGACAATAATGAAGTATTGATTTAATAATTTGTGAGACCTAATTGAGCCTATAATTCTGTTGATTTCGATTTATTCCTTGTGTTTAAAGATAATTCTGATTTTATTTAAGTCTGACCAACTTAAGTTTAATTGGATTAAAGTCAATCGGTTCCTGTCAATCCGTAATTGTTGGAATATGGCTGATTAGTGATAAAGCTACCGTGTTCGTAATATGAATAAATTGGTAGATAAAATATTACTTGCGTTCTTGGGCAATTTGTCTAAATTGGGTTCCTTCATCTTAATGCTATTAGAATATTAAATCTAGGTTTGGCGTCTCCAATTAGATTATATTTTAATAAGGGAAATAAACAGGTGTGGCGTCTCCAGTTGTTTATCGACACAGTAAGTAAGATGTATGTCCGTTGCATTCACGGTATCCTATAGCTGGTTGGTTAATAGGGATCAATTTATCTTTGCGTCAATGAACGGAGTTATTAAATTAATATAGTTATTAAATTAATATGGATTTATTCGAACCGAGTTACTTTTCTTTGATTAATTTCTATTTGCGATTTTTGTTGATTTATTTGCTTTCTTAGTTGATTAATATTTTCTCCCAATTTAAGGCGTGGTGGCTACACCGATTTTAGGTCTTTAGGAATTTGATTGCGATTACTCTGTTCTATGTGGTTTGACCCTGTTTGCTACTATATTATTCTAATTCTTAGCTTTTGTAGGAATTATTTGGTGGTATACGACGTCCACCAACCATTTAGGAGCAGACAAGCATTTAGGAGCAGCATCACGGAAATTTGTCATTATATTTTATCAAGTAAATATAAACATATTGATATGGGAGCAAAACAATTACTATATCATTATATTTTATCAAGTAATATGTTTGATGTATTAATTTATTCTAGAATATGTTAATAATGGAGATTCACAGATGTTATGTTAATAATGTAGATTCACAGATGACACTTATGCTCGAAAAGTAAATCTACCTTCTTTTTTTATTTAACATTTATTTTAATGAAAACAGTATTGACTTTCAGTTGAATATCAATTTAGGCAGAATTTTGTGAATTAAAGCACATGAAGGTGCTAAAGCAGGAAGCTGTAATGCCTTCTTTGCATGCTTAGACAAAGGACATCTCAGATGGTTTTGCATTGTATGCATAAGCTCTCGCATCTTTTTATCACTGCAAACACAGAAACATGCTTTCTCATGATTTGTTAGATTCTGAGGAATTTATTCACTACTACATTTAATGGATCAAATTCTTTCTTTCCCTCTACATAAATCACAATAAGTCATGGTCTTACGTCTGAGATTCTTCGCTTTGCGTAAAGGGACTGATACAAAAGAAGATTAGATGCTGGGACAGTCACCTTTAGAAATCATTCAGCTGCCATTTTACTTTATGTGAAATCGTTCTTATCCCTTTTGTCAACTGAAGAAAACCCATTATGTGGTTCTTGCTGAGCAACATGAAGCTCTGTTAATAGCTTGGACTGGTTCATAGAGTTAAAGGCTTCATTCTTTAACTATTCTAGGAGATGCTTTTCAAATTTCAAAGAAACTTCATAAATCAGGCTAAATACTACCAAGAATGCATCGGGTTTCGGAATATACTCACGGGAATATAATGGAAGATGTAGAGAGAGAGGCAACCTCGGAGAAGGAGTGCAGTGCTAAGAAATTAGAAAACTCCAAACATGATGATAGGAGGTCTCTTAGGAGATCGAAGGGGTTAAGCAAATTAAATAATATTGAAGCATTTGTTATATTTGTGAATGATGTTTCCCAAATATATATTGATATAAAAACCCCTTATACACCTGGAAGCATGGAGTGGAATGCACTCAACGTGCCCATGTCTCATATAAAGAAATAACAGTTTGTAGTTTGAGGGCTTACCTACCTGACTGGAGAGCGACATATAGAGCCCTAGACGGTTGACGGCGAGACAGCAGATGGGAACGGCAGCGATTCGTTAGCCGGCCGGAGGTGCCAACGGCGTCGACGTGAGCAGGTGCGCGCTGATTGATCAATATGTAGTTTCGCCAGAATTAGATTATAAACCAAAATCACAACCTTGAAGCTTGGTTGGCGGCGAGAGGGCGAGATAGCGGATGCGAACGGTTGACCGGCTGGAGGTGCGAACGGCGTCGACGTGAGCAGGTGCGCGCTGATTGATCAATGCGTAGTTTCGCCAGAATTATTAGAATTCTAAACTAATGCTAATCTATTTGATGTATCCGATAACTAATGCAATAAGCTATTAAAGCTTTAGAGAGAGAGAGAATTCTAACGCAATTAGAATTCTAAACTAATGCTAATCTATTTGATGGATCCGATAACTAATGCAATAAGCTATTAAATTTATTTTATAAATATTAGTATAATATAAAATATATGTTAGTCAAAAGAGGCAACTTTCTATTGCTGCAATTAGTCAAAAAATGGGGGCAACCACCAAGTCAAAAAAGGGTGGCTTCCACTTTGGCTGCAAATTTACTTCAAGCTTTGCGGCTCTCAACCTTTGATCTTTGCCTATAAATTGAGGCCTTCACAGCAGTATGAAGATCACCTCAAAACCCCAGAACAACACCACCAAGCAGAAGGAAAATTTTGCTAGAGAGAGAGAAAAATCTTGTGAGAGAAAACTTCAGTGTGGAAGTTATACACGAGTGATAAAAGTGAGTTGAGAGATAGCCTCTGCGTAGGTAGATACAAAATACAGTGTGGTATTTTTGTTGTACTCCTCCTTTTGAGATTCTCTAATATATTGGTGTGGGTCCGTGGACGTAGGCAGTTTGGCCGAACCACGTTAAAAATATCGGTGTCATTTTTATTCTCGTTTCATATCGGTCGATATCCAAAATATTGCGTCACACTAGATCCCGGGCGTAATTAGTTGTGTCTTATTTCCCAACAACAATCCTGGGCGGAATTATTGGCGTCTATAATTCTCAACAACTGGTATCAGAGCCACGGTGGTGGCAGATATTTTCTGATGTTTTTTCGCTGGTCCGATTTGTCGACAAAAGGTGTTCTAAACACGGTGGTTAGCTGAAAAATCAGAAACGATCCAAGGAGTCCAGATCGAGTGGGAGCAATGTCGACAGACGATAAAATTTCCAAAATTGATAAATTCAACGGTGTGAATTTTGGATTGTTTTTTGGAAAATGCAAATGGAGGATTACTTGTACCAGAAGGACCTGTATAAGCCCTTAAAGAAAAATCTAGAAGTCAAGGACGCGGACGGAGCAAGTCAAGGAATGGCAGGCAGAGCTCCAGGATCCACAAGAATTCCAACAAATCAAAGTCTATTGAATGTTGGAACTGTGGTCAGGTCGGGCACTACAGAACGCAGTGTAAAGTACCTTCAAAGGGAAACGAGAAAAAGACCGAAGCCAATGTTGTGGCTGAAGAAGAAGGCGATGCCTTGATATGTTCCATGAAAAAAAGGGCCGAGTATTGGGTCATAGACTCTGGAGCATCTTTCCATGCCACCTCGAATCGAAATTCCTTCATAAATTACATGTCGGGAAATTTCGGAGAAGTATGTCTCGGAGATGATCATCCATGCAGCGTGGTGGGCATAGGAAAAGTACAGATCAAACTCAATGAATCTGTATGGAGATTGAAGGACGTGAGATATATTCCAGAGTTGAGGAATAACTTGATCTCCGTCAAGCAATTGTCGAGAGAAGGATGTGATACACACCTCTCAGGTGATTGTTGGAAAATCACTAGGGGCGCAATGATTCTTGCACGTGGCAAGGATACTGGCAGCCTATACACAGCGATGAATGCGTGTGTGACAATTGCAGTTGCTGATAGCAAGAAGAATGCAAATTTGTGGCACCAAAGACTTGGGCACATGAGCCAGAAAGGGCTCAAGTATATGCATTCGAAAGGGAAACTACCAGAAGAGGGTGAGTTTCAACACAAGTGGTAGAACTCTAAAGCTTGAGTTAGTCCACACAGATGTTTGGGGCCCAGCAGCAGTTTCATCCATTGGCGGAAAGTCTTACCTTTGTGACTTTCATCGATGACCACTAGTGAAAGGTGTGGTTTACTTCTTGAGACAAAAGTCAGAGGTGTTTGAGGCGTTCAAGAAGTGGAAGGCCATGGTGGAGAATGAAACTGGCTTACGGATAAAGAGATCCGATAATGGCGGAGAATACGAAGATATGGCGTTCAAGAAATTTTGTTACCAGAATGGCATCAAGTTGGAAATGCCAGGGACCCCACAACAAAATAGAGTCGCAGAACGCATGAACCGGACGTTGACAGAAAGAGCTAGGAGCATGACGATACATGCAGGACTGCCAACACAATTTTGGGCAGAAGCTGTCAACACAGCGGCATATCTCGTTAACCGTGGGACATCTGTACCATTGGAGTACAGAATACCAGAGGAAGTTTTGAGTGGCAAAGAAATTAAACTTTCTCACTTGAAAGTATTTGGCTGTGTCGCGTATGTACACATTAGTGATATTGCCAGGAGTAAGCTCGACTCCAAATCACTAAAATGTATTTTCATTGGATAATGGTGGAGATGAGTTCGGGTACCGTTTTTGAGATGACAAAAACAGGAAGGTCATCCGAAGCAGGGACGTAATATTCAATGAAAATGTGATGTACAAGGACATGAATGCAGTGCAGTTCACCGACACAACAACGGAGGATCCAACATATGTTGATCCAGATGATACTGCAGAGTGCAGTACATTGAAGCAAACAGATGAAAGTTTGCAGACGGAGGAGCCCAACTCTGAGGCTGATCCACCACAGTCTCCAGTTCCAGCTCTAACTCCTATTCCTAGGAGGTCATCTCGACCTCAGGTTCCTTGTATCGAAAGTCTTCCTGATAGTGTGGTCAGGCAGCGAGTCCCGTTGCGTGGTAACGGCGGTGCAAGATATACGGAGGTGTACCCCCAGTGAACTCACGATTGAATCCAGTGGTTCCTTGTATCGAAAGTCTTCCTGATAGTGTGGTCAGGCAGCGAGTCCCGTTGAGTGGTAACGGCGGTGCAAGATGTACGGATTGTCGTTCGAGGGAGGACATGATGTGGTCCTTGGTTTGAGGGGAGGATTTAGGAGAAGCAAAGCGAATTCTCGGGATGAGAATTTACAGAGACAAGCAAAAAGGTGTTTTGCAGTTGTCTCAGGCCAAATACGTTGATCGAATCTTGCAAAGATTCAACATGAGCAGTGCTAAGTCGGTTAGCTCAGTGTTAGCTAACCATTTCCGCCTATGCAAAGAGCACTCTCAAAAGACAAAGGAGGAAAGAGACTTCATGGCTAAAATTCCTTACGCCTCAGCCGTTGGAAGTCTGATGTATGCCATGGTCTGTACTAGACCAGATATCGCTCATGCAGTGGGAGTTGTGAGCAGAATTATGGCAAATCCTGGAAAGCAGCATTGGGAAACAGTAAAGTGGATATTGAGATATCTACGTGGATCTACTGATAGATGCTTGTGCTTTCGACGAGGTGATGTAGCACTACAAGGTTTTGTAGATGCAGATTTTGCCGATGCGGTAGATCGCAGAAGAAGCACTACCGGTTATGTCTTTACAGTTAAGACAGAAAGACTGCTGCGTTGATCAAGGTGTGAAGACAGATTGAAATCAGTCTTCAAGTGAGAGATTGTTAGTCAAAAGAGGCAACTTTCTATTATGGCTGCTATTAGTCAAAAAATGGGGGCAACCACCAAGTCAAAAAAGGGTGGCTTCCACTTTGGCTGCAAATTTACTTCAAGCTTTGCGGCTCTCAACCTTTGATCTTTGCCTATAAATTGAGGCCTTCACAGCAGTATGAAGATCACCCCAAAACCCCAGAACAACACCACCAAGCAGAAGGAAAATTTTGCTAGAGAGAGAGAAAAATCTTGTGAGAGAAAACTTCAGTGTGGAAGTTATACACGAGTGATAAAAGTGAGTTGAGAGATAGCCTCTGCGTAGGCAGATACAAAATACAGTGTGGTATTTTTGTTGTACTCCTCCTTTTGAGATTCTCTAATATATTGGTGTGGGTCCGTGGACGTAGGCAGTTTGGCCGAACCACGTTAAAAATATCGGTGTCATTTTTCTTCTCGTTTCATATCGGTCGATATCCACAATATTGAGTCACACTTGATCCCGGGCGTAATTAGTTGTGTCTTATTTCCCAACAACAATCCTGGGCGGAATTATTGGCGTCTATAATTCCCAACAATATATGATAGGGGTAAAATAGGCAATCCACAAGTTGTCCCATAAAATGTTTAAGCTCTTTTTCTATTAGTATATAGATATAGATTTCTGAATGACTAATAGGCTATCTATGTGATTGTTGGATCCTAGCAAAAAAGAGATAATACATATCTGGAATAAAGAAAAGTGTTAAGAATGAAAACCACACACTCATCTTCTTCTTTTATACTTTTGTTTTTTCTTTTTTCTCTTAAAGGAGGATATATTTTTTTTCTGGATCGAGATAAAAGTGAACAGCCACTTGCATTCTTTTTTAACTTATGGAATCTATATTGTTGAAACTGAGGGAAGCAGGAACATATTCTTAATGAGTTTGGATTAATAAAATGCTTCAAGATAGTCTTTGTTTGCATATTTATAGGCCATAAAGTTGCTTGAGATCCATAATCATCTTTCTTGATTCAAATGCATATTTAATTTTAGTGGATAAGCAATATGAAAACTCAAACTGGAACCGAGTAAGAGTTCTCCAACGACTAAGAACTCGAGTCGTGACTTGGTACTCGTATAATAATAACTCATAATAAACAAGCATAAAGCACAAAACAAACACGATATGATTACTCAGTTCGGTGATAACACACCTATGTCTGGAGGCTTAGCCTAGGGAAACATTTCACTAAATTCTTTTATCTCTTTTATCACTAAGTTCGGTGTGACCCACTAAAATTATCTGTATTCCACATGCTTTTTGGCTTTTGGGAAAAGTAGAACAATTTCACGAAAAAGTAATCGATTGCACTACTTGGGTTGATTTTTTTTTTTTTGACTATCTTCTTCATTCTATTCTTCTCTATCGAAAAAGTAGATGATCTTGTTGTTTATTCTTCCTTCAATCTCCCCACTAAAAAAAAAAAGAAAGAATAAGAAAACAAATAGTTTCCTGCATCGTCAGAGATGGCCTATGCTGCTCTTGTCTCCCTCACAAACACCATAGATCGATTCCTTAACAGCAATCTATATTCCATCTCTGTTGAAGAAAAACAACAAATTACATCTCTCCTTGAGTATGTTACTCCCTTCCAAGACTTCCTCGATAAATTTCCAGACAAATTCAAGAGTTTGGAAGGGCGAATGAGGGAAGTGGCAAATGAAGCAGAAGATATCTTAGAATATCTTGTGTTGGAAAAGCTTTTCTTGTCTTCAGATGAAGAGTCTGAACTCCACGATGATCAACTCGACCGGGACTCTATGATCGAGGATACTATTTTGAAGCTGGAAAAGATGTTGAAGGAGTGTGGCGAAGATATTCTTCGCCAGAAAGCTAAAGACAACAGTTTGAAAGCCCGAATTCGCGACGTGGTAATTGAAGTTGAAAAGTTGGAAGGCTTCTTAAAGTGGGAGAGAGATCACATTCGTTTCAGAGACAAGTGGAGATTTTTACCAGCCAAGTCCAAACGCCAGTTCATAAACCACTTGAAAAAGAAGAGAAATGAAATTGATTCGATCACGGCGGAGGTGATTTTTTATTCTTTTTAAAATATTTAAAGGACGAAGGGAGTATAAATTAGTTGTAAAATTTTAAGCATCAATTTCCACTACCAATTAATTCAAACTAGATTTTCCAGCGATGCACGAAAAATATTTTACATCTTTAAAATTTTTAAATTTAGGGAGCTCAATCCCAACACGCCCAGCCCAATGAATTAAATAGAAAGCAAAATCGGGACCAGCCGAATAAAAATAAAACCCGGCCCAAATGCTATTGTATACGTCAGCCCAATCAAATAAAAATAAAAGGAAATTGGGCCAGCTAAATTTAAAAGGAAACGGCCCAAATAGAAGCCCAACTCTCAAGCCCGAAATTGGATGTATGATTGTTTTGTGGTATTTTGCATGCTGAGTGATTCTTCGCTTAGTTGTGAGTGTTTTTGTTGGTGTCAAGGAAATCAAATTCATGCTCCACTTATATATGGTAAGTTCACATTTGAGCTAGCAGTTCAGATATCCTATAAAAGGACTAAGGTATCGTCAAATTTCTAGCTGTATATCTTTGTTGATGGTTGAAATTGACAGAAAGCTGTTTTTCTTCTTTTGGGGATTTGGCCTGAAATTTTTAAGTACTCGTAGATATATCTTTGGGCAGCTCCTACACAATCAGGGATGAAGGCAGGCAGAACTGTGGAGTTGATTCTTAACTTAGCTGGTTACAGGAATGTGAAATCAAAGGTATGAAACTGGCTCCAGAAATAGGTTGTTGGTTCAAGGAATCCCCACAATATTGTGAAGGCTCTCTTCAAGGCTTTAAACGCTGTAAATGGGAGGAATTATATTATATACATTGATATTGTATTTCACCATTGTTTATCCTTTTCCATTGCTCTTTCTTTTGCTCGCAGATTGAAACTCCCAAAGATGTTCAAGAAAAGTTTGGCCGAACTGTGGTTGAATCATATCTACTGTGATAGGTGTGATCTTCATACCTATTTTTGAATGCACTTAAGATATGATGCCTAAGGGAGTTCACAAAGAAAGAAGGATAAGTTAACTTTCATGTCCTACTTCATTGGACATGGGGTAATTGCGCCTATATACACGAACATTTAGTGAATTATGGTTTTCCACATGAACTAAAAAATCCGCCTCCAAATACACGACCTTTTAATTGTTCTAATTTTTTGAGCGACTGTCAATTTTTGGCTATCGTGGCTAGTTAAAGTGACAAATTAATACCATCGTGACAAGCTGAAGTAGCGTAGAAATCCAAGTACCTCGTCTAGCACATCAATTGTTTAAACCATGTAGGCATTTACGGCATCCACCTCAACATTAATTTGGGTGTAATTGATAATCGTGTGAAAAATCATAACAATTGAAAGTTCATGTGTTTGTTGGCAGATTTTTTAGTTTATGTGCAAAACTAGAATTGGTTGAAAGTTTGTGTATTTAGGCGCAACTAACCCATTGGACTTTGCAGTTGCTTAAATTTTAATTAATTGCACAATTTTCATCAAATTTGCCTTTTCAATTGAATAACATGGAGTAGTTTTTTGAAACTGAATAACACAAGTCTAGCAGATTTTTCTTGTCTCATATGAGTACTACTATTGTTCAATCTCAGGTTTACAAAGAAACAATATTATATGTGGATAGATTAATCTCTTGAGCATTTGGGATGGCCAAGCTGATATTTTCTGAATCGAGGTTACTTAATAGGGAAAACAAACGACGCAGTGCTGGTGGCAAAAAGATGCTGAAAGGAGAACCACTTTGCTTTTCTTTTTGAAATGTGGATTCAAAATTGCTGAAATTGAGGAGCATAATCAATAAAATGCTTTTAGTTTTGCATAGTGAACTATTCATACCAAAATCATTTTTCTTGATGCAGTTGCATATTTTAGTTGATTATGGTTTTAGGTTTATGCTCTTTTTCTCTCTCATGAATTGTGTTGAGGATAGGAAATAACGTTGATATGGGCACTTAATTTTTAAGATTTAGATTCCATTCCACAGCTTCACTTGGTGTAGTTTTGTACCAGCTCTTTTAAATATGTATTTTTCCTTCAAATTATTAACTTTTAGAGTCTTCTTGATCCATTCATTGCGTGCAGAAAATAAATCAAAGTGGAGTATGAATGATATATAGACATTTCTCTTTTATAGAGAGGAACAACGGCGTCAATAAAAATAAATAACATTTCAACTGAATTATTTCAACTTAGATAAATGAAAAACTTGATGCCATATTTGGATTCTAGCGAAAAAAGACAAGAGGCAGTTTTGTCTAGTTTTGTCTCTTGTGTACGATCAGTGGCACGGTGCCACCGGGTGGTTTTCTACAACCTTCTTTTTTTTTTCAACTAGGTCACTCATACAAGAAAAAAGTTGTCCATAAAAATCAGAAAATGGGTGTTAAAATGAGACAATGTTAGAAATATCCTTAAAGCTTATGGATGAAGATCAAGTCAGCGAGCACTAAATAGAGGTGATTGCTGAAATCGAGGGACGTGCAACTTTTATACATTGAGTAATTTTAAATAGTTTAAACTTATTTAAAAGTGTGATTGGAATGAGATTATTGTATGTTTGTGATTAGAATAATATGATACTATTACATTATTGGCCTTAAAATAGATTAAAAAATAAGAACATAATAGGTAATCTAAATTTGGTAAAACCAGACACTTTTATAGTAGGTATAGATTATAGATACTAATTAAGCATATGATTTATGTTGCTAAAAATTAAAAATAATTAAAAACAAGCTAAATATAAAGTTATAAGTAAAATTAATCACTGAAATTAGTATATTCCCACATGCAATTGAATTCCTCATCACATCAAACTACACGAAAGTTGGGATCATTTAACTATAACATGAAAGGGTGGGTCCCCTTGAAAATTAATCACTCAAATTAGTATTCCCACAATTGAATTCCTCATCGCATCAAACTACCCTTTGACTACACGAAAGTTGGGAGTTGCCAAGCTCTGCAGTTCTTGGCTGACCTTGTATGACTCAACTCGAACATGAATGGATGGCTCTCCTTGTAATTCCTCTTGTTCCTCTACTATCTTTTTCAAAGACATAGCCATTGATTCACTGCAAAACCACAATTCAATTGATTTGAGTGTTGGTATTTCTCCAATTTCTGAAGGGAACTCCTACAACGACTCCATGTACCAGAGCTCAAGTTGCTCAAGGCGTGGCAAGCAGGAGCCCTCTAACGTCCAACATTCCATATCCCTACACTGATCCAATATCAAGTATTTGAGGCTGGGGAATTGGCCTTCAACTATTTCCCATCTGCGTAGATTCCAGAGCAGACTAATTGAAGAAGGGATTTGGAACCCCTCACGAAATCTAGCCCAAAGGTACCTCAAGTTCACCATTTGAAACACATTTTCATCTAAACACCCTTCGGAATACTTATATGTAGTCAATATTGTCCTGAAAAATCTAAAATTTAGCAATTTTTCTGGCACTTTATAATTAAGACATATGTAATAACGAGCACATGACATAGTTCCCATGGCATCCGTCTCAGAAGTCCATCTGGGAATAACAATGCGGCGTTGGCTATTTATCCCTTGAGGACAATGTTGCCCTAAGACATAATAAAACCTCTGCTTTTCAGCTTCTTGAAATGATAGATCTCTCAGTAAATCATGCATTTTGCAGTACTTTATATTCCCAACTGCCCCTAACGCATGAACTAGAATGAGGTTTCTGTCAACTAGCTCCTTCAAATACTCTTCGGCAACTGTTTCCAAGCTTTTATTGATTATTGGTTTAAGAAAGCCTTCAGAAACCCATAGCCTCATGAGTTGTGCGGTCCTAATTACCTCATCTTCCCCAAACATCCCCATGTACAAAAAACAAGGCTTCAGATAGGCAGGCAAATGTTCATAGCTCAATTTCAATACTCTCAAGCAATATTCATCATTCTCAGAATTCACTATTGAGCTTATGTTTTCCTCTATGTGCTCCCAATATTCCGGTGTAAGTTCGGACTTTGCCAAAAGACCCCCAATCACAGCAATCGACAAAGGAAGTCCCTTACACTTTTCCACAATTTTCTTCTACGACTTCCTCTCTAGAATTCACTTCTTCATCCCCATGAGCTGCATCTACAACATAGCCTTGGAGAAATTCCTGCAAGAAGGTAATTAATAATTTGAGTTAGAGATTCATTTCTTCAATCACTTGTCATAGATCTTGATAGAAGTTGATGAAACTGACTTCATTGGGACTAGATCTACCCAGTTTAATCACGTTCACAATATGTGATTCGATAACATCTTCAACAGCATGAGCTGCATCTGCGATACGCATCTCCAGCGGATCAGCTTCATCTCCGTCGGCAACAGGGGACTTATAACTTTCAAGAAATTCCTGCAAAAAGGTAACAATTTGAGTGAGAGATTCAACTTGTTGTTTGTCGATAGAAATTGGAGGGGAAGGGTGGTGCTCGATCTGATTGATGGTATTCATAAGAGAAACTATGGCTGCATAGGCTGCCATGATCCAAGGAAAAACAGTGTATATTTTTCTGAGAAAGAATTTGATAGAATCTGAGTTTAGGTTCAGCAAAAACAATGTGTAAAATGGGTATATCTCCTCTTCTCAATTATTATCAGAAACATTATGTGTGCAGCTTTTCATCCACCTTTCAGAATCACATTAATGCCAAACAGCTAAGATAAGAGAAGACTTGTCGGTTGACCCTACAGTTTACTAGTCTCCTATCACATTGTGCTAATTATGCTAATTATGAAATAATGACTATGCTAATTATGAAATAATGGAGCTAAAGAGTAGCAAGCTACAATTGAATTTTTTTTAGGTAGGTGATCATTTAGTGTAGCATGCATTATGCTATGCTTAAATGTGCATAATAATAAGATTAAAAAAAAAACACTATGGTGTAAACGTATTCCAACCATTCTGAATCAAGTTCAATAAAAATTATTAATATGAAATTTTACACCACCTTAACCTAAATTACCATTTTTGTTGTCCTGCTTACTCATAGCATGAAACTTAGGAAACTAACACTCACTCAATTTCATTTGATTATCTCATATAATTTGGGAAATATATACTAGTATAAAATTATGATATAGAGCTTCATTCTCAACTTTTTTTTCAATGAAATCCAGCTTGTTTTCTTATTCTCGACTAGGCCCAAGCCCAAGCCCAAGCCCATCCCATGAACATATATAGAGAAATAAAGGTTATTTTTGCTTTTTGGATCCAACCGAAGAAATAAAGGTTATTATTATCCCTATCAAAGCTATTGAATATTATTGACAGCTCAAAGACACAATCAAGATATGTTGTAGGGTTAAACATTTGCAAATTACTTGACATGAAAAACACCTCATGAAAATGATGCACTCTAAAAAGGCATAGGTCGCCAACCTCACATCAACTTTTCATGAAATTTCATCAAATAAAAACTTATACAAAAAGACAATCTATTTTAACTCTCAACAAAAAATTAACATATAACTGACAAAAATTGTTGAGATTATTATAGTTGGAACTGTATCCCCAATTTATTTTGATCAAACAAAATTATTTAAAGAACAATTTATATAAATAACATTTCATATACTATGATTATAAATAATGTAAAATAATAATTATGATGTAAAGTGATTTCCCGTCGAATTTCGACGGGTTATAAACTAGTTTCATATAAATTGGTTTTTGGAGATGATCCTCATCGGCCACTCTTTTTAACGCGCTTTCCTTGCCCTTTCTCCGTGGCCCCTTTAGGCGACGCTTCAACATTTCAAGCCTATTCGGTCGCCAAGTTAGAATTGCAGTATTTTGGATCCAAACAAATGAAGATCTTATTCTATTTTAGATGGAGTCTACAAACTGATTGAGCATTCTACAAAAACAAGATGGACTATTTAAGTTTCCTTATCACATTTTAAGACAACTATTTTATAATCCTATTTGCCAAGTAATCTATCCACAAGAACACTATCATAGAAACTTTTTTAATGTTTGGTATAGTAAACATATAGTATCTCTCATATATCATGCATGCCACTGTTGCTAAATGATAGCAGGCCCATAGAGTTTGAATATGTGGTTGAGAACTTATTAAACAATTAACAACTGTGTGAATGGTGAAAATCCTATCACTTTGTACATTTACTGAACTTAGATTAGGGGTGTAAGTGAGCCGAGCTAGCTCGCGAGCTACTCGGGATCGACTAAAAAATTACTCGAAATCGACTCGGTATAAGCCGAGTCGAGCTTGAGCTCGAGCTACTCGACTAGGTATCGAGCCCGAGTTCGAGTTTCATCATACTCGACTCGTTAGGCTCGCGAGCCTAATCGAGCTTTCAAAAAAATTACCATTTTATCCCTACACTATAGCATAATTACTAATATAGCTCATAATATATACAATTTGTTGAAGCATGTATGAGAGGAGCTTAAACAAGCTCAAGCTCACCGAGCTTAAACGAGCTCGAGCTCGACTAAGATTCAATAATCGAGCCGAACCGAGTCGAGCTCGAGCTCACCGAGTATGCAATCGAGTCGAGCTCGAGCTCAAAAATCTCAAACTCTTAGCTCTAGCCTCAGTGACTCCTCTGGTGGCCACTTCAGCCAGCACTTTCTTCAAGCCTCCTCCTAAGCTGCTCCCAACACTCATCTCCTCAACCTCACAATTTCTGATTTATTCAAAGAAATGGGAATCTAAAATTATAGGTGATGAAATGGATCTTACAGAATTCATTTACACAAAAAACGCTTAGATTTTTTATATGGACTAGCAAGGGGTAACAGCAGTCCAAAACTTAAATGAATAAATTGGGCCAAATTCAATTAAAATCGCAGCCCATTTTCTTTTAAAAGTAAATCTGCCAACTAATTAAATAAGGGAGATCAATCCCAACACACCCAGCCCAATGAATTAAATAGAAATAAAATCGGGTCCAGCCGAGTAAAAATAAAAACCAGCCCAAATGCTATTGTATACGTCAGCCCAATCAAATAAAAATAAAAGGAAATTGGGCCAGCTAAATTTAAAAGGAAACAGCCCAAATAGAAGCCCAACCCTCAGGCCCCAAATGGAATTGTTTGCGTTTGTAGATGCTTGTATATATGGTGGTATTTTGCATGCTGAGTGATTCTTCGCTTAGTTGTGAGTGTTTTTGTTGGTGTCAAGGATTTCTAATTCATGCTCTACTTATATATGGTAAGTTCACATTTGAGCTAGCAGTTCAGACATCGTATAAAAAGACTAAGGTATCGTCAAATTTCTAGTTGTATATCTTTGTTGATGGTTGAAATTGATAGAAAGCTGTTTTTCTTCTTTAGGGATTTTGGCCTGAAATTTTTAAGTGCTTGTAGGAATTATATTATATACATTATCTACATTGATATTATATTTCACCATTGTTTATCCTTTTCTAATCCTTTTTCTTTTGCTCGCAGATTGAAACTCCCAAAGATGTTCAAGAAAAGTTTGGCCGAACTGGTTGAATCATATCTACTGTGATAGGTATGTTCCTTGGGTGCATAAAATAAATCAAAGTGGAGTATGAATGTGTTGGGAAATATACACAAATAATTCCGCCCATTATCAAATCGAAAGCAATATCAAAGATATAAATTATCTAAGACGGGAAAAATAATGACACCGATATTTAACGTGGTTCGGCCAAATTGCCTACGTCCACGGACCCACCCCAATATATTAGAGAATCTCAAAAAAAGGAGGAGTACAACAATACCACACTGTATTTTGTATCTGCCTACGCAGAGGCTATCTCTCAACTCACTTTTATCACTCGTGTATAACTTCCACACTGAAGTTTTCTCTCACAAGATTTTCTCTCTATCTCTCTATCTCTCTAGCTAGAGAATGCTTTGGTTGTGTTTGGTGTGTCTATCAAATGCTGCGGAGAGGCTCTTTATAGGCAAAAATTAAGAGGTGGTTGGTGGCAAATGGTGGTAGGTGGCACATGGTGGAGTTGGTTGATGGCTACCTACCTATTTTTGACTAACAATCTCCCACTTGAAGACTGATTTCAATCTGTCTTCACACCTCGATCAACGCAGCAGCCTTTCTGTCTTTGTTATTCTAGCAAACCAATTGAAGCTGAGCACAACTTCAATTTATCAATGGTTACTGCCTTTGTAAACATATCGGCTGAGTTCTTGCTTCCTTGGATCTTCTCAAGTTGTAAGATCTTCATCTCCAGCAGGTGACGGATGTAGTGATACTTCAACTCAATGTGCTTTGTCCTTGAGTGAAACGCTGGATTTTTAGCCAAGAAAATAGCACTTTGACTGTCACTAAAGAGTGTACTATTCTCATGCTTCTTCCCAAGTTCTCCCAAGAAATTCTGCAACCATACCATCTCCTTGCTTGCTTCCGTCACGGCTACATACTCAGCTTCCGTAGTAGACAACGTGACAATCTTCTGCAACTTAGAAGACCAAGAAATAGCAGTACCACCAAAAGTAAATACATACCCGGTTGTACTCTTCCGACCTTCCAGGTCATTTGATGCCAAATCTGCATCAACATAGCCAACCAACTTGGCACTCTTGCCATCAAAACATAAAACCTTGTCCGTGGTACCTCTTAAGTAACGAAGAATCCACTTGACTGCTTCCCAATGTTGCTTGCCCGGATCACCCATGAATCGGCTTACTACTCCCACTGCATGCGCAATATCTGGCCTTGTACACACCATGGCGTACATAATGCTGCCTATTGCCGATGCATAAGGAACTCTTATCATCTCGGCACGTTCCTCCTTTGTACATGGCGACTCCTTCTTCGACAGCTTGAAGTGACAACCCAACGGGATGTTCACCGGCTTCGAATTCTGCATGTTAAATCTTTCCAATACCTTCTCAATGTAGTTGGCTTGTGAAAGATACAACTTTCCTGCCGCCTTGTCTCTTTTGATCCTCATGCCAAGAATCTGATTGGCCTCTCCAAGATCTTTCATGGAGAATCGTTCAGACAATTGCTTCTTCAACTTATCCATTTCCTTTGCATCAGCTCCTGCGATCAACATATCGTCAACGTATAGCAAAAGGATAAGATAACTTTTGTCGAACCTCTTGTAGTAGCAACAATGATCAGCGTGGCATCTCGCGTAGCCAATCTCCAACATAAAACTGTCAAACTTCTTATACCACTGCTTCGGAGCTTGCTTCAGGCCATACAAGCTCTTTTTCAACTTGCACACAAGATTTTCTTTTCCTTTCACCACGAATCCCTCGGGCTGTGTCATGTACAAGTTTTCCTCCAAATCACCATGAAGGAATGCTGTCTTTACATCCATCTGATGTAACAACAAGTTTTCTGCAACTACCATGCTCAACACTAAACGAATAGTGGTCAGTTTCACAACAGGAGTAAAAATATCGGTATAATCAATACCGTATCGTTGCTCAAACCCTTTGACAACCAGCCTTGCCTTGTAGCGTTTGCTACCGTCAGCTTCAATCTTGATTCGATAGATCCACTTGCAATGCAATGCCTTCTTCCCCTTCGGGAGCTCTACAAGTTCCCAAGTGCCGTTTAGGATAAGAGATGCAATCTCATCATCCATAGCAACTCTCCACATCCGCTTATTACTACCAGTATCTGCCTCTGCATAGCATTCAGGCTCACCACCATCAGTAAGTAGTAAATAAAAGTTAGAGGGCGAGTACCTATCAGGTGCACGTCGCTCTCTAACCGGTCTTGGCAGCGGATTGCTTGGTGGTGGGGTTCTTGGCTCCTCATCTGGAACCTCTTCAAAATTCTGGCTCTCCTTGCTCCCACTCGAGTTTGAGATGTCTAACTCGACTACTTGGGAATCAGAATTGCCAGGGCTAGATGCTTTCACTCTTTCCTTGTACAACACCTGTTCATTGAAAACCACATCTCTACTTCGAATAACCTTTCGGTTCTGCTCATCCCAGAGCCTATAACCGAACTCGTCTCCACCATAACCAATGAACGTACACTTAAGAGATTTAGCATCTAACTTGCTTCTATTAACATGATCAATATGAGCATAAGCAACACATCCAAAGATGCGTAGAAAAGATAGGTTTACCTCTTTTCCTGTCCATTCTTCCTCAGGTATCCGAAACTCCAATGGAACTGATGGACCTCTATTGATTAGGTATGCAGCTGTGTTAACTGCATCTGCCCAAAACATCTTAGGCAACCCACTTTTCAGCCTCATGCATCTTGCTCGCTCATTTAGTGTTCTGTTCATCCGTTCTGCTACACCATTCTGCTGGGGAGTTCCTCTCACGGTTTTCTCCATGCGAATCCCATTCTCAGCACAGTAGTCTTTGAACTCCTTAAGTTCATATTCTCCTCCATTGTCGGATCGTAGACACTTTACTTTCAGCCCTGTTTCAGTTTCTACAAGGGCTTTCCACTTCCTGAAAGTATCAAATGCGTCGGATTTATTTTTAAGAAAATAAACCCATACCTTTCGAGTGGAATCATCAATGAAGGTTATGTAGTATTCCGAGCCACCAAGGGATTTTACAGGCGCCGGTCCCCATAGATCACTATGGACCAGCTCCAGTTTCTGCGTCTTCAAGGTTCTGCCGCCTCTCGAGAAGCTTACCCTTTTCTGCTTTCCGAACACGCAATCCTCGCACAGGCCAACTTCAACAGTTTCCAGGCCAGGCAGCCTACCCTTCGAACACATTATCTTCATCCCCTTTTCGCTCATGTGGCCAAGCCGACAATGCCACAAATCTGCATTGTTCACTCCTCCTGCAAGATCAATGCAATCTTTGGAGTTAGTTGTCATATACAACGTGCCATCCTTCTTTCCACGAGCTACAATCATAGCTCCCTTGATTATCTTCCAATTACTGCAGCCAAATGTCACTGTGTAGCCTTCTGCATCAAGCTGCCCAATTGAAAGTAAGTTCCTTTTCAGTCCAGGAATATGTCTGACTTGATTCAGCTTCAACTCGGATCCGTTGGATGTCACAACTCGCACGTCTCCCTTTCCCACGATTTTCAGGGGCTCATCATCAGCAAGATACACCTGTCCAAAATCGCCAGAGACATAATTTTCAATTATATCTTTATTACTGCATGAATGGAAAGACGCTCCAGAATCCAGCACCCACGACTCCATCGGACTGGTCACGCTCAGGACCAACGCCTCGCCTACATCTTCTGTTGTGGCTGCGTTCGCTGTCCTTTTGTGATCCTTTTTCTTCGGTGACGCTTTACACTGATTCTTAAAGTGCCCGAACTCTTCACAGTTCCAGCACTGGATTGAACCCTTATCCGTCCTGGATTGGCTCTTTCCTCTGGACTTTGACCTTCCCCTGTTCTGCCTTCCTTTCGATCTTCCTCGATATTCCGTGTTCAGTGCAGACCCTGACCCTGAAATAGATGGAGATTCTTTCCTGCGAATCTCCTCGCTGATCATCAGATCTCTTACTTCGTCAAAGCGCAACTTTGCCTTTGCCGATGAAGCGCTAACTGCTATCACTGTTCCGGCCCAACTTTCTGGCAGAGAAGATAGCATTATTAGGGCACGAACTTCATCATCAAACTCGATCTTCACCGAGCTCAGCTGTGTGGTGATCATGTTGAACTCGTTCAAATGATTCTGCACTGGTGTGCTCTCGGACATTTTTAGATTGAACAATCGTCTCATCAAATGTACTTTGTTTGCAGTTGATGGTTTCTGGTACATCTCCGCCAGAATCTCCAACATCTCCTTTGTTGACTTTGCTCCAGTCGTGTGGTAGGCAACGTTCCTGGACAGCGATAGACGTATTGCACTCATCGCCTTTCTGTCCAGCAGCTCCCACTCGTCCGGATCCATCTTATCTGGTTTTTCTTTGAGGGGCTGATGTAGATCTTTTCCATAAAGGTAATCCTCGATCTGCATCTTCCAGAAACCGAAATCCGCACCATCGAACTTCTCAATCGTAATCTTTCCGTCGCCCATCGTAACTGCTCCCAATTGATAAACAAGATAATTTTCTCAAAGTAATTCTTTTCTGATGTGGAGGTTCAGTAATTACTGCAACCACAGAGCATACTAAGAATTACAAAAGAACAATCACTGTTCACAACGAAATCACTATTCACGATGAATAGTAACAGCACAAGAAAATTATCAGACCGCCACAAACGTGGCTCTGATACCAGTTGTTGGGAAATATACACAAATAATTCCGCCCATTATCAAATCGAAAGCAATATCAAAGATATAAATTATCTAAGACGGGAAAAATAATGACACCGATATTTAACGTGGTTCGGCCAAATTGCCTACGTCCACGGACCCACCCCAATATATTAGAGAATCTCAAAAAAAGGAGGAGTACAACAATACCACACTGTATTTTGTATCTGCCTACGCAGAGGCTATCTCTCAACTCACTTTTATCACTCGTGTATAACTTCCACACTGAAGTTTTCTCTCACAAGATTTTCTCTCTATCTCTCTATCTCTCTAGCTAGAGAATGCTTTGGTTGTGTTTGGTGTGTCTATCAAATGCTGCGGAGAGGCTCTTTATAGGCAAAAATTAAGAGGTGGTTGGTGGCAAATGGTGGTAGGTGGCACATGGTGGAGTTGGTTGATGGCTACCTACCTATTTTTGACTAACAGAATGATATATAGACATTTCTCTATTATTGTTAGAAAATGGAGGTGATTATATAGTGGTTTGAGTGTGGTGAGTGATTGTAGTGAAGTGGTGTAGAGAATATTGTGAATGTAGTGTGTGTAGAAGATAGAGAGAATGATTTTAGAATGGAGCTCTTGTCTCCAAAGAACTTAGATAATATTAGATAGAGTGATGTTTTTGAGATTGTTGAGATTGGTTACAAATGGCTCACAAGAGCTCTATTTATAGGTGTGGGAAGATCTCTCTAAATCCCACTACATTAGTTTGTATCTAGAATTCTCTACTAGTATCTACTTAAGGAATTCTCTAGATACTCTATTTTAAATAGCTAATTTCTAGAATACTCATACTTCTCCTAGGTATTATTTAGAATACTCTAGAGTAATCTAGTTAGTGGTGAATTCTCTAGATTATACATAGCTTATTCTCTCTTAGAATATTCTAGATAAATGCATCACACTTCAATAATTATAGAGAGACGTCAATAAAAATAAATAGTAACATTTCGACTGAATTATTTGAACTTAAATAAATGTAAAAGTTCTTTTCAAAAAAAAAATGTAAAAGTTGATGCCATATTGGATTCTAGCGAAAAAAGACAATGCATATCTGGAATGCATTTGTAAGTGACAAATATGATAATGAAAAGTATTTACAATGAAAACTACGCATTAAACTTGTTTATTTAGTTATTTATTTAAATAAAGAACACACTAATCTTTTGTCTGTTGGTTGATCGTGTTCTTGAAAATACTATACACAAATTACTGCTTTATTGCTTTTGATAAGAAGGATATCATTTTCACAAATAAAATACTATACACAAACTACGTACATTTGCAATATAACAATGGAAAATTATACAGCAATAATCTTACTTTACTTCACATAAAGGTAGCAATTTCACTTCTTTGATGGATTTGTTAGCATTCGGCACTACAGTATGTCTTCTGCTTTCATAATTGATGGTGTTCTTGGAAATTTTATAATCTAATCTACTTTCTTCCTTTTTTCTTCTAGATCACATTAGAAAAATGAAAAATCAATCAAGCAAAACCACTTTTTTGGATGCCACAACTTTTCAAAATGATCTGTATTGTCATTTCCACAAAAAATACTCGATGAATACTGATCATCATCAATCCTGCTGTCGTTAGTCTTTTTTCATTTCATTTCCCAAAAACTAAAACAAAAGAAACCAAAAATTGTTCCTGAGAGATGGCCTATGCTGCTCTTGTCTCCCTCACAAACACCATAGACCAATTCCTAAACAGCAATCTACATTCCATCTCTGTTGAAGAAAAACAACAAATTACATCTCTCCTTGAGTATGTTACTCCCTTCCAAGACTTCCTCGACAAATTTCCAGACAAGTTCAAGATTTTGGAAGAGCGAATGAGGAAAGTGGCAAATGAAGCAGAAGATATCTTAGAATATCTTGTGCTGGAAAAGGTTTTCTTGTCTTCTGATGAAGAGCCCGAGTCCCATAAACTCGACTGGGGCACTGTCATCAAGGATACTAGTTT
The DNA here is from genome assembly GCF_028751815.1 of Salvia miltiorrhiza. Taxonomy (NCBI): domain Eukaryota; kingdom Viridiplantae; phylum Streptophyta; class Magnoliopsida; order Lamiales; family Lamiaceae; genus Salvia; species Salvia miltiorrhiza. Next base: position 2,866,247 of record NC_080389.1, read on the forward strand.
GAAGTACAAAAAAATGTTGAAGGAGTGTGGCCAAGATTTTCTTGGCGACGAAGCTACAGACAACAACAGTTTGAAAGGCCGAATTCGCAACATAGTAATTGAAGGACAAAAAATCAACAGCTTCTTAAAGTGGGAGAGAAATCACATTCGTTTCAGAGACAAGTGGAGATTTTTACCAGCCGAGTTCGCTATGTTCAAGTCCAGACTCCACTTCATAAACCACTTGAAAAAGATGGGAAGCGAAATTGACTCGATCATGGCGGAGGCAACTGCCGTGAAGAATAACAAGAGCGACAAGGCTGCTTCCTCATCTGGACTTGCACCGCCGGACAGGGTTAGTGATGATGAGAAGCAGGAGGAAGAGGAGACTGAATACTATCGAAGTTCAAAACACGAACTCCAGATGGAAAGGGTGATGGGGGAGATTGCTTTGATTGCTGCACAAGTGAAGGAAATCAAGGATAGCTCCAGCAGCAAAGACGTTGAACGCGGTGGTGATGATATTTCTGCTGCTCCTAGTTCATCATCAACTGATCCATCCATCCACAAAGATTCCATGGTTGGTTTTGAAGATTATGTGTTAGACGTGAAGGATCGCCTCTGTGGAGAGCCATCCCGACTCCAAGTCATCCCAATCTGTGGTATGGGTGGCATCGGCAAAACTACTCTTGCCAGGAACGTTTATGATGATCCATTAACGGTGGGCCATTTTGTGATTCGTGTTTGGGTCACAATATCACAAGATTACAGTGCACAGAGAATTCTTTCTAGCCTTCTGGAGTCCTTGAAAGAATACAACACTGGTAGATTGGGACAAAGTGATGATGAAAAAGTGCACAAAATTTTAATGGGGAGGAGATATTTAGTTGTGATGGATGATATGTGGAGTGGTGAGGCATGGGATCTTGTTAGAAGGGTATTTCCTGATGATGGCAACGGAAGCCGTGTTGTGCTAACCACGAGGTTGTTTGAGGTGGCTTCTTATCCGGATCCTTCGAACAGGCTTCATGAGATAAGCCTGTTGAATGCAGAGCAGAGCTGGAATTTGTTGAAGCATAAGGTGTTTGCAGATGAAGAATGTCCTTCCAATTTAGAAACTATTGGGGAGGAGATTGCGACAAGCTGCAAAGGATTGCCCCTCGCGATTGTGGTGATTGCGGGGCTTCTATCCACAGTTAGTAAGAATCCATCTTCATGGCAGGAGATTGCAGAAAAGGTGAAGTCTGCAAAAACTACAGAGCATGACCAAATCGAGGAGATACTATCTTTGAGCTATGTCGAATTACCTCAATATTTGAGGCCATGTTTCTTGTACATGGCTACCTTTCCGGAAGATGATGAGATCCATGCAAAGAAACTTATCAGATTATGGGTAGCTGAGGGCTTTGTGAAATATCCAAGCAACTCTGAAAGCTTTGAAAAGGTGGGAGAAGAGTGTTTAGATGAACTCATGAAGAGAAATCTTGTTTTGGTCAAAAAGAGGAAGTCTGATAACAGAATCAAAAGCTGCAGCCTCCATGATCTGATGAGGGACTTGTGCATAAGAAAAGCGCATGAAAGTCAGTTTTTCTTGAATCTGATGGATAAGAATGTTGAAAAGGAACATTTTGAAGAAAGGATAAAGAATCAGCGCCGCGTAAGCCTTGATTCTTCTCATCTAAGATACCTTTCAGACGATGATGATTCAACCATTCATTCCATCAGATGCTCGAAATATCGTTTAGTGAAACTGAACTTTGTCAAGGGTGTGAGGTTGCTGAGGGTGTTGGATACGGTACCTGCTGACGTGGAGAGCTCACCATCAGTGCATCAACTATGTGAGTTATTTCATTTAAGATATCTTTCTATTAAGTATATGGAATCTATTCCTACGGGATTATCGATGCTTAAGAATCTGCAAACCTTAATCATTGATAGAGAAAGGCGAGAAAAATTCTTAGTTGGAGTAGTTTGTAATCTTGTGTTGGGTTGGGACACGCCACAATTAAGACATGTTCACTTTCACGGGACAATCTTTTTTGAGGATCCAAATGAAACAACTCTCTCTCTAGAAAGCCTACAAACACTTTCCCATGTATCGCATTCGAGTTGCACTAAAAGGATCTTGAAGAAGATCCCAAACCTTAAAAAGTTGAAGATTGATTGTTCTTGGGGTCATCATGAAGATGCAGCTTGTTTGAATGATCTGGTACATCTACACCAGCTCGAGAATTTGGAAGTATATGCTGGTGGAAAGTTTGGATCTCGGCCAAAGCACTACAAGATTTCTTATCCTAGCATGCTGAAAAAGTTGAGTTTGATTGATTTGAGCCTTCCTTGGAGCCACATGATTGTTGTTGGTTCATTGCCAAATCTACAAGTACTTAAACTAAAAAGTTGTACCTGGGTCGATGGTGATACATGGGAAACAATCGAAGGAGCATTCCCAGCGTTGGAAGTTCTTCTAATTGGAGGTTCAGGGTTGGAGAATTGGATAACTGAAAGTAGTCATTTCCCCAAACTCAAACGGCTACTGCTTCGTTCTTGTTGGGATCTCAATGGGATTCCAAAAGATATTGGAGACATTTCAACTCTTGAACTCATTGAGGTTACTGGAAAAGTGAAAGAGTCTCTAATGGAGTCGGTTGAATTGATACGAGAGGAGCAAGAAGAATATGGAAACAACATTCAAGTTGTCTGCAGTGCTAAGTCCTAAAGATGTGGATTTGGATAAGGTACTGCCTTTCATCCCTTGAATTTGCTATTGGTCACAACTTTCCAAACTTAGTTTTTATATGATAAGATACATCTAGTAATTAAATTTACTATTGTTTGCTACATGCATCTTATCCTGTTTTTATTCAATTTTGGTTATTTCACAGCCGGTGTTATGTGTGTTTTGTTGGCCGATCATCGGGTTTCAAGCTTTTAGAGTTTTGAGTCGATGATGACGATGACAAAAACATGATGATGTATCTTTCTCATGATTCAGATTGAAAAAGAAAAGAGGATGGGAATGTGTTCTCATATTGAAGAGGTCCTCTTAAGCAATGAAGTTTGGAACTTGTTTTGATTTGTCAGAAGTTTGTTTCGCATGTGAGTGATGATGTTTTGAAGAGTGATAACATTGTGTGCTTTATCATGTGTGTATATGTCTATGTTTTTATGAAGAATGTTGATATTTCATAGTTTCTTTTTTCCAAGATACTTTGTTGCCATTCAATCAACTAGGGTCCTTTATGAAGAATGTTGACAAAGTTAGAAATATCTCAAAACAGAGGTGATTGCTGAAATTGAGGGAAGCGAGTGAGGGTCATCTAATGACTTTGCATATTTCAGTTGATTATAATACATGTTGTAGCTTAATTAAATCATCTACTTGATGTTATAGGCTTAATCTTCTCTATCTAAGCATGTTGAGAATATGAAATGATACTGATATGGGCACTTAATTTGTAAGATTCCATACTTTCACTATGTGTAGTTTTGTACCATCCTTTCTAAAAATAATTCATATGATAAATCTCATTCCTCATTCTTGTTCATAGGATATTAAGTTAGCAATAGGATGTGAGAACTTTCTAAGTAATTAAATCGCTAAATATGAAGCAGTTCATTGGATATCAAGAAGCTCTAACCTGGATAGGAAGTCGATTAATTCATTGAAGCAATTCCTCGAACACTTGCAGTGCACTGTCTCGCAGCCTCGAGTCCTCTATCTGGAATTTTCTCGAACACCTGGCCCTCAATCAGATTCGAACTCCGATCCTCATTAATCGGAATTAGAAGGCTCTTCATGATCATAATCCGTAAAAAACTCCAAAATTACATGCCGAAATCTCAGACTTAGCTCAATTTTTCGGCTCAGAGTTATAAGCGCGTGCTGTCTCAATCTTAAAATAATATGGTAGTTGAGATGATCAAAGTATATGTAGGAGTATTTATCTCAATCTTAAAATAACTCCAATTAAAAAAAAACAGAAAAAAAATCTTAAAATAACTCGTTTAGTCATTGTATACTTTATTTATATATTTAAAAAAATATATTAATTCATTAGATATATGATATGATTACTTGATCTCATTTATCTCTAATAAACCATGCTATGTTCCAACAAGAACTAAGCAATAGTGTGCGTATGTTGGTCTAGCGGTAGGTGGTTAATGTCTAAGGTAAAGTTCTGAGTTTGAGTCCACCGTAATGCGGTCATTAAATTTTTATATATATAAAACAATAGCTAAGATATAATTACAAGTAGACCCTAAATTAGGGGTCATTTAGCTAAGTTGAGTGAGTTCGTAGGCCTTTGTTCTTAAGGCATAAAAAATTATGGAATTTCTATGATAATAAGAACCATACTATTAGCTTGTTTCTAGCATAAATTAAAAAAAATAAAAAAAATCTAGAACACAATAAATAATATTGATATAATTAACAAAAATAACAAAATTAGATAAATTCTAAAAGTTTTTAAATTCAAAACATGTATAATCTATAGTATATAAATTAAATTATGATATTAGAAAATATCAAAGTGGTAACAAATCAAATTGTATACATAGGTTATAATGAGAACTAGTGAGAATGACCAATAAGTCATTATATTATGTTGAATAAGTTGCTTGTAATGTATGATTAGCTGTGCAATTTAGCTAATTAGTGAAATTTCCCCTCCCTCTAGCCTTTAGGATTCGAACCCAAGTTTGAAAGATTATCCATGCATTACCAATAGCTTATACTGACTTATTGATATCAATTCTTATTCTCATAATATATGATATATATTATTTTTTCTAATTTTGTGGTAGAAGAGAGAAAAAAAGAGAAAAAAATGGAGGGAAGAAATTAACTCATCTTTCATATATTTATATAGATATGTTAGGATTTTAAAATTATTTTTTATTTTATTTTTCAATCTAATTAATAATTAATTAACTAACTATATATTGCATTTCTTTCTTCATCTTTCTATCCAATGACTTCACTGCATCATTTAAATGAAGAATCCTAAATTATTTGATGATTTTGCATTCTCCAAATTATTTGATGATTTAGCCTTCTCTATTATATTCACAGTTACATCTTGTAATGAAGATTGAAGGGTTTGTATAGATTATTTTATTTTATCAAATTCTGAAAATTGAGGAAATACTAATATACATACATTAATTTGAAATGTTAGCACTTAGACCCATTGAATAGGCCCAATGGGACTAAAGCCACCCAACAGAAAAAGAAGTGGGTTGTATCAGATTGCTAGAGAATAAGCCGTCATATTAGATAGCCCACCCCAAATAGAATTTGATGGGCCAAACTATAGGTGAATTTTGGATTTCAGAAAAATAACTTAAATTGAGTCGATCCAAACTGAAATATTAAAATATGGTTCAATATCTATTATAAAAATGTCATGTTAAATTTCAAAAAATGAGAAAAATTTGTGTATTTACATGCTAATCTATACCTATTATTCCCTCATTCCACAAAGATTGTGTGTTTATTACTATTTCCATCCGTCCATAAAGATTGTCTGTTTTCATTTTTTTAGAAATCTACTTTATACTTTAAACCCCATTCACACTCAATAATCAATATTTACAAAATACCCTCTCTTTACTTTTACGATTTGGTGGGCCCAATACTATACTTTAACACTAAAATCACATCTATCTACTTTTTCATTAAAATCCGTGCCCTCCACTCCATCACACACTCTTTGTGGACGGAGGGAGTATAAAAATGTCATGTTTTACAAAATTTGATTTGCCTATTTTGTCCATATTTTTAAATCTATTTTAAGGGCAACAATATAACATTTAAGCTTATTAGCTCAATCATACATTTGGAAAGTAAGCTCACCTGTATAGACTATGGTAGTCGTTTAACATTAACTCTGAATCGGAATAACAGTGCAAGTCCCCACGATCCACAAAGCCTACAAGAAATCTGTTATCTTAATAGGTTTCCTGAATCTATTATGAGATTATAGTGAAGTGTTTAACATTCTATGATTCGCTTAGCCGGGTTTTTAAAATTTAATGAATGAATAATTCAAAACTAAAATTCTTGAGTTAAGGACACCAATAATATTCTTACTCGATTTTCTTTAATAATTGGATTTATAAATAAAACCAATTAAATCATAATTACTTTTTGTTGCATAATGTACATGCAATTTCATGTCATGCTTAGCATATACTCCCTCCGTCCCACGAATCTTGACACGTATTCATTTTTGGGCCGTCCCACGAATCTTGACACGTTTCTAAATATAGTAACTATTATTATCTTTTCTCTCATACTTTATCACATTCTCTCTCATACTTTATCACTTTATTACATTATATCTCCTACTTTATCACATTTTGTCTCATAATTTATCACTTTTATACTTTATTACCTACACACTTAAAACACTAATCTACAATTCCTTAATTCCCGTGCTAAAACGAAACGTGTCAAGAGTCGTGGGACGAAGAGAGTAATAAGTAATTATTAATACAATGAGTAGTCCAAAACTTGAATGAATAAATAGGGCCAAATTCAATTAAAATCACAGCTCATTTTCTCTTAAAAGTAAATCTGCCAACTAATTAAATAAGGGAGCCCAAGCCCAATACACTCAGCCCAATGAATTAAATAGAAAAGAAAATCCGGCCCAGCCAAATAAAATAAAAACCGGCCCAAATACTATATGTACGCCAGCCCAATCAGATCAATTATTAAGTTTGAAATTTGAGATTGTTTATATGGTAAGTTCGCATTTGAGCTGGCAAGTAGTACTATTATACTAGTACTATTATACTATGCTACTGTAGTTAATTTATTGCCATGATAGATTTATTTTCTACTTTAACCACAAAAAAGGCCTGCAGGATAATAAATGCCTTGGCTATTTACGACCTGCACATAATCATATGATGATATTCTTCACATTTGATCTAATATTTACCATTTTTCTTTTCTATTCATGAATCATGGGAACTATTGTTTCTGGTAGTCATTTATGTACCATCAGATCAATATGTTAAATTGGGTGTCTCCATTGTGTGCAGGGTTTTGATGTTAGGCTGGTCGATGTGAATAGGACGTGTAAATTTACAAAGGTAATATAGCCTACTCATTTACGATTCAGTAGCCAATTTTTTTTTCACAATTATGACTGATAAACGAGACAGGGTGGACAAGTTATCAAATACACTGCAATGTTAGCTTGTGGGAACTACAATGGTGTTATTGGTTTTGCTAAAGCAAAGGCTCCTGCAGTTCCGCTTGCTCTTCAAAAGGTATCAGAACTATACATGCATTCAAATCCGTACTGTCATGCTTCTTTATGCTGCACGTGTGTAAATTTGGCTTGAAAACTAGACATGCTTATATACTATTGTCTGAGAATGTGCAATCAACTCTAAAAGGTATTATGCCACTGGATTGTCTGTCCAAATAAGAAAACGTTTCAATATTTATAGAAACTCATCGCGGCATCTGTTATTTATAGTTTAATATGTTAATGGCCTATTGCCACAGGCATATGAGAAGTGCTTTCAGAATCTGCATTATGTAGAGCGGCATGAGGATCATACAATTGCACATGCAATTCAGACATCGTATAAAAAGACTAAGGTATCGTCAAATTTCTAGTTGTATATCTTTGTTGTCTGTTGATGGTTGAAATTGATAGAAAGCTGTTTTTCTACTTTAGGGATTTTGGCCTGAAAATTTTAAGTGCTTGTAGGTGTATCTTTGGCCAGCTCCTACACAATCAGGGATGAAGGCAGGCAAAACTGTGGAGTTGATTCTTAACTTAGCTGGTTACAGGAATGTGAAATCAAAGGTATGAAACTGGCTCGAGAAATATGTTCTTTCGTTTCCAACTTTGTCCTCATGGAAATACTGTTGTAGGCAAAATTAATATCATCGTGACAAGCAGAAGTAGCGTATATAAATCCAAGTACCTCGTTTAGCACATCAATTGTTTAAAGCATGTAGGCATCTAAGGCATCCACCTCAACATTAATTTGGGTGCAATTGATAATCATGTGAAAAATCAGAACAATTGAAAGTTCATGTGTTTGGAGGCAGATTTTTTAGTTTATGTGCAAAACTAGAATTGGTTGAAAGTTTGTGTATTTAGGCGCAATTAACCCATTGGGCTTTGCAGTTGCTTAAATTTTAATTACTTACACAATTTTCATCAAATTTGCCTCTTGATTGGAATAACATGGAGTAGTTTTTTGAGATAATTGAATAACACAGGTCTAGCAGATTTTTGTTGTCTCATATGAGTACTACTCTTGTTCAATCTCAGGTTTACAAAGAAACAATATTATCCGTGGATAGATTAATCTCTTGAGCATTTGGGATGACCAAGCTGTTATTTTCTGAATCGAGGTTATATAATAGGGAAAACAAACGACGTAGTGCCGGTGGCAAACAGATGCTGAAAAGAGAACCACTTTGCTTTTCTTTTTGAAATGTGGAATCAAAATTTCTGAAATTGAGGAGCATAATCAATAAAATGCTTTTAGTTTTGTATAGTGAACTATTCATACCAAAATCATTTTTCTTGATGCAGTTGCATATTTTAGTTGATTATGGTTTTAGGCTTATGCTCATTTTCTCTCCCATGAATTGTGTTGAGGATAGGAAATAACGTTGATATGGGCACTTAATTTGTAAGATTTATATTCCATTCCACAGCTTCACTTAGTGTAGTTTTGTACCAACTCTTTTAAATATGTATTTTTCCTTCAAATTATAAACTTTTAGAGTCTTCTTATCCATTCATTGCGTGCAGAAAATAAATCAAAGTGGAGTATGAATGATATATAGACATTTCTTCTTTTATAGAGAGGAACAACGGCGTCAATAAAAATAAATAACATTTCAACTGAATTATTTCAACTTAGATAAATGAAAAACTTGATGCCATATTTGGATTCTAGCGAAAAAAGACAAGAGACAGTCTTGTTTCTTGTGTACCATCGGTGGCACCAGGTTTTCTACAACCCTTTTTTTTTTTTACGGGTCCGGGCTTAAACCCGAATTTGCTAAATGAATCATGATTTGGCGTGGGTATGACCCGGTGGTACATAAGTATTTGTGAAAAGACAATGCATATGTGGAATGCATTTGTAAGTGACAAATAAGATAGTGAAAAGCATTAACAATGAAAACCACACATTAATCTTGTCTATTTAGTTATGTATTTAAATAAAGAACACACTAATCTTTTGTCTGTTGGTAACTTCACTTTCTTCGGTCGTGTTCTTGAAAATACTACTGCTTTATTGCTTTTGATAAGAAGAATACCATTTTCACAAATAAAATACTATACACAAACTACATTTGCACAAGATAAGTAATAGATTACACTGCTTTGCTCTGTTTGCTCTTGTTTTTAGCCTTTAGGTGAGTTGGATGTTACAATATGATAATTAGATATTGTAGTTCCTGCGTCATATTATTTATAGCCTATGCATTTTCGGCACACAGATTAAGGAGAATAAAATTAAGATAAAGATGTGTGTGTCACACGTGTTTAGTATTGTGTTTAAGGAATTTTTTATTGTTCTTAATTTTACCAAGAAAAATGATTTTTTTTCCTTTCACTTTACTTTTTATTTATATTTTCATATTATTTAATTATTGTATTTTCGAAAATACAACTTGGCAATTATATGAAATTTAAAGGAATCCGCACACACTGAAATTTAAAGGAATTAAAAAAAATAAAAAAAATAAACTGAAAATTTTCATTTCATTATGGCGCTAGTTTTTGGCTGCCATTATCTTCAAAACCAACAAAAAGAAATCTGACAATCTCTAAAATTTCATTCAAACAACTTAAAATTTTCAAATTTCCCACAATTTATATGTTTTTGGTGCGTCGTTTTACACCAAAAATATTCGGCAGTCAGCCGGTATGCCCACACTGCGCAGACAGCAGTAAGCAAAATCGTCTCCCAAGGGATTGGCGAGAATTTCTCTAATTAAAGCCTGCAAGTAACCCACGAAATTTTGAGAAGAAAATATAGAAAATACTAAGCTTAAAATTAAATAAATAAAATCTAAATAAACCAATTTTGATAATTAACCAAAAGATGAATAAAAATTCCAACAATTAATAAAAGAATTCCAGCAATCAATTAAGTCCACCCTAGCTCAATTATTCCGATCATCGATGCAAAAATAACTTTAAATCATGCTAACAAACCAGTTATAACCACCGAAGACGCTTTTGACGTGATCTTATTTCTCCTTAATTATTCGGTAACCAGGAAGACGCTTCACTAATTACTACCCTAATCGACTGACAACCGTAAGAGACGCTCTATAGGTTTAATGAGCCGACAACATTAATATCTAGATAAACCCGATTCAAAACCAATAAACTCTGACGCAGGATTATTGAATTAAGACTGCTTTTCCCTTGACCCTGATGTGTCAATTTACCACTAATCAAACCTAAACCACAATTACGGATGACCGGTTCAATTGGCTATATAATTAATTCTAACCCAATAAATATTTGCAACTATCTAATGGATTAAAACAATTAATATCATTAAACATGGAGAATTGCAGATGCAAGCATAAAATAAAGTATAAGAACAATTAGATCTCACAGAATAATTTCACTAGTGCTTCCCTAATCGTTGCCGGAATAAACGAATTTAGCTAGAAAACATAATTAAATAACAAAACAAAGAAAATAAATAATGAATTGCGAAAGAATGAAGAAACGAAAAACTTGATTAATTGCTGAAAGTTGCGTCCACTGACTCCAAAGTTGCGGATGAATTGTTGTGTTGTAATCAAAAGTGGCCGCTGACTTCACATATATATATGTAACTAAGGAAATAATAATAACTAACCTAATCTAATTCTAACTAAAGTGGCGCATGGGCCCAAAACCAACAAACTAATCTAATCTAATATACTAATTGGGAAAAGTGGCGTATAAGGCCCAAAAGCAATAACAGCCCATGCAAGCTGGTAGTTCTTAAAATCACTCTCTCTCGGTCATTTAGCCTTCAATCCATGCAATCAATCACTCCCAGGCAGAATGGGCACACCGTCCAGCACACAACGCGACAGCCTTCGTTCTTCACAGCTTACGACTTCAAAACTCCTCTCAAATTCAATCCTTTTCTCCAAAACCTATCAAGTACCATCACAATTCGTATAAGACCATAATTCATATCCAAAAGATGATATTTAATAAGAATTAAACACAAAAATCATACTAAAATCCCACAAATAAATGCATATAAATACGCCTAATCAGTTTTGAAGAGTGATAACATTGTGTGCTTTATCACGTGTATATGTCTATTGTTTTATGAAGAATGTTGATATTCTTTTTCCCAAGATACTTGGTTGTCATTCAATCAACTAGGTCACTCATACAAGAAAAAAGTTGTCCATAAAAATCACAAAATGGGTGTTAAAATGAGACAAAGTTAGAAATATCCCTAAAGCTAAAGCTTATGGATGAAGATCAAGTCAGCGAACACTAAACAGAGGTGATTGCTGAAATTGAGGGACGTGCAACTTTTATACATTCTGTAATTTTAAATAGTTTAAACTTATTTAAAAGTGTGATTGGAATGAGAATATTGTATGTGTGTGATTAGAATAATATTAATAATATGATACTATTACATTATTGGCCTTAAAATAGATTAAAAAATAAGGACATAATAGGCAAACTAAATTTAAGATCCCCTCTACGCACCAATGCATTGGAGATGCTCTTATTGTCATGATAGTTTTTTTTTTCTACTTTAACCACAAAAAAGGCCTGCAGGATAATAAATGCCTTGGCTATTTACGACCTGCACATAATCATATGATGATATTCTTCACATTTGATCTAATATTTACCATTTTTCTTTTCTATTCATGAATCATGGGAACTATTGTTTCTGGTAGTCATTTATGTACCATCAGATCAATATGTTAAATTGGGTGTTTCCATTGTGTGCAGGGTTTTGATGTTAGGCTGGTCGATGTGAATAGGGCGTGTAAAGTTACAAAGGTAATATAGCCTCCTCATTTACGATTCAGTAGCCATTTTTTTAACAATTATGACTGATAAACGAGACAGGGTGGACAAGTTATCAAATACACTGCAATGTTAGCTTGTGGGAACTACAATGGTGTTATTGGTTTTGCTAAAGCAAAGGCTCCTGCAGTTCCGCTTGCTCTTCAAAAGGTATCAGAACTATACATGCATTCAAATCCATACTGTCATGCTTCTTTATGCTGCACGTGTGTAAATTTGGCTTGAAACTAGACATGCTTATATACTATTGTCTGAGAATGTGCAGTCAACTCTAAAAGGTATTATGCCACTAGATTGTCTGTTCAAATAAGAAAACGTTTCAATATTTATAGAAACTCATCGCGGCATCTGTTATTTATAGTTTAATATGTTAATGGCCTATTGCCACAGGCATATGAGAAGTGCTTTCAAAATCTGCACTATGTAGAGCGGCATGAGGATCATACAATTGCACATGCAATTCAGACATCGTATAAAAAGACTAAGGTATTGTCAAATTTCTAGTTGTATATCTTTGTTGATGGTTGAAATTGATAGAAAGCTGTTTTTCTACTTTAGGGATTTTGGCCTGAAATTTTTAAGTGCTTGTAGGTGTATCTTTGGCCAGCTCCCACACAATCAAGGATGAAGGCAGACAAAACCGTGGAGTTGATTCTTAACTTAGCTGGTTACAGGAATGTGAAATCAAAGGTATGAAACTGGCTCGAGAAATATGTTCTTTCGTTTCCAACTTTGTCATCTGATGGAAATACTCTTGTAGGTTGTTGGTTCAAGGAATCCCCACAACACTGTGAAGGCTCTCTTCAAGGCATTAAATGCGGTAAATGGGAGGAATTATATTATCTACATTGATATTATATTTCACCATTGTTTATCCTTTTCTATTCCTCTTTCTTTTGCTCGCAGATTGAAACTCCCAAAGATGTTCAGGAAAAGTTTGGCCGAACTATGGTTGAATCATATCTACTGCGATAGGTATGATCTTCATCTTTTCCTTGAGTTTCTCTATTTCTGTAGGGGGGTGGTATGTGAGTGGTGAACATATTTGAATGCACTTAAGATGTGATGCCTAATGGAGTTCACAAAGAAAGAAGGATATGTTAACTTTCATGTCCTACTTTATTGGACTTGGGGTAATTGTGCCTATATACATGAACTTTTAGTGAATTCTGGTTTTCCACATGAACTAAATATTCCGCCTCCAAATACACGAACTTTTAATTGTTCCGATTTTTCACACGGCTATCAATTTTCGGCGATCATGGCTAGTTAAAGTGACAAATTAATATCATCGTGACAAGCTGAAGTAGCGTATAGAAATCCAAGTACCTCATCTAGCACATCAATTGTTTAAACCATGTAGGCATTTAAGGCATCCACCTCAACATTAATTTGGGTACAATTGATAATCGTGTGAAAAATCAGAACAATTGAAAGTTCATGTGTTTGGAGGCAGATTTTTTAGTTTATGTGCAAAACTAGAATTGGTTGAAAGTGTTAGGTCCTGAGGGTCTCGAATAGATGTATGGGGGGGGGGGTAATACACCTATAGGCTATTTTTAAAACTCCTCAATCAGAGGGATCTCAGTCAGAGATCAAAACGAAACTTTACATGCAAACACAAACGTCTGTTTAATAGAAATCAGTTTTGACCGAACAGGGTTGACGACTGATACTGAAAGCTCTTCAGTAAAGAGTTATCAGTTAAGTTGCTGGAACTTAACTGATCCACGTAAGGGCTTCAGTCGTGTTTGCTAAGAACAGAGATAATAACACTCGTCCCGACTATCAGAAGATAGATCAGTCAGACTGATATCATACGCAGCGGAAATTAAACTTAGTTTCGTAATAGCCTCGGTGGAGCACGTTGTTGGTTATTTTGTTGCTCTTTGCTGTTAGTCAGTGTTCAGTTTATCAATAGAAATAACACAAGTAAGAATGTAAAACTGAAAGTTGTAAACAACACAAAGACTTTTACGTGGTTCGAAAAAACCATTTCCTACATCCACGATTGGTTGATCAGACCAACAATCCACTCTGCAAGTGCTTAACAGGTGCACTGCAAACCGAACCGTGTGCTTGCCTGGTGCACACAACCACACCACTGAAGAAAACCCTTCTTCAGTACCCACGCTTCACTCGCGTCGGATTTCTCTGCTCAGCACAACTCGTGCTAAGGCTTCTCACTCAGAGTCAGAGTACCTTCCTGAATTCTAAAACACTCAAACACTCTTATGGGGGAGAGGGTTTGAAAGAGTGCCAACTATACTTACAAAGAACAAGTTCTTTGAAGCAAGTTTGACCTTTGGCTTCTGGGTAAACAGATATTTGCCTAAGGTCTAAGAGAATTAATATGTGTAATCAGCAGTGACTGATTTTGGCTTTGGAATTCTCTTCTTCGATTCAAGCTTTGGGGAGGTTAAGCTTTAGGCTGAGTAGCAATTTCGGCAGAGCTTCAGCTTATGTCGTTGAATCGGTGAAGGTTGAAGTGATCCTCGAGCGCTATTTGTAGGAGAACTCTTGAATAGATCCGTTGGCGTAGATCGTCCTCAAGATTTCTTCCGTTGGAGAGCAATTCGAATTTTGGGCTGAGGCTTCAATCTTCGAGGTTCCTTGTCTGGGTGGAAACGGCTCTCTTTGATGGATAGGAGATGTGACGTCTCTGAAAAGTAACCACCAGATAGGAATGACTTCTGCAGAGATAAAGATATCCTGAGATCTCTGCATTTAATGCGGCTGTACTTTGTGAGTACGTGGCTTCCTCTGAACGTTGGAAGATCAGTCCTAGGAGGAATGTTCAACTGATACTTGACTTTAGTATCAGTCCATTGCGCGCATTAAGTAATCAGTCTTCAACTGATTCTTCAACTGATACTTCAGTTGGTATCTGCAGTCTTCAGTCTTCAGTCCTTCGTTCTTCAGTCTTCAGTCTTCAGTCTTCGACACCGCAAGCTAAACTAGAAACGAACTCTAACACTTGAGTTCAAAACAATTCTAGTCTATTACAGTTAAGTCCTATGAATTTTGGTATCATCAAAACAAGGGTTAGGATATTCCACAAGGTTCCCAACAATTTCCCCTTTTTTGATGATGCCAAAACCACACAGCAGTTCTAGACAACAAAAAGACTGAACTCAAAGTACAAGTTCTAAAACTGGGGTGAAAACAGTTCCCCCTTAACAATAGAACCTAAAAACTTGTACTTAGAGTTAAGAACGAAACAGTTCTAAAACAGAACAAGGAGAAGACAAAAAAATATAATCAGAGCCTGGACAAAGAGTCATTGTCTTCAGGTTGAGATCAAAAAGAAGTTCTTTTCATTAATAAACGACTGATAAGCCATCAGTCGAGGTACAGAGCAAGACTTACATTGGAGTAAAAAAGAAAAACAAAAACAACATGGAAAACCCATGGACTCCAGCAGTCTGCTTGGTTGCGCCTTGAACTTCTTGATCTTCATCTTATGTCTTCGTGTCTTCATGTTCCTAAGCTTGTTCCACTCTCACTTGTTTTCCGTTGATTTGAGGTCTTATCCTCTTGGCTAATCTTCCTCATGATCATCGGATGAAATAGGATGATCATGTTGCTTAACCGACTTAAGTTCAGAAGATTGTACTTCTTTCCCCCGTTTTGACAACATAAAAAAGAAGGACGAACCTAAGAAGGAAGCGAAGACCATGCGGAGGTAAGTTCGCAGGAGGAAGATATTGGAGTTATTGGGGATGCAGAAAGCGAAGGCTTAGAAGGAGGTTAGGAAGAAGAATGAGATGACGTGGAAGAAAATAAGAGAAGCAGAGGTTTTGAGAGGTGAGGGGATGTCAATTCAATGAAGATTGTGAGAGTTCCACTGTTGACGTAGCGCCGGTTGACAATGAGTTCCTGCTCATTGTTGTTGCTCCGCATCGAAGCTCCACAAAAGGCGAGAGGCCTTTTGGTGAAGACGATGAAGTCTGTCCTATTTCAGACAAGTACTTCAAACCGATACACCGGGCATGAGGATAGAAGGCACTCGCTTCGCTGGATACAAGTGAGGGTAGAGCAAACTTTGACGTCGGAGAGACGTTGAGATCCAGTGGAAGGGTCCGGTGAAGACTAGGTATGTGAGCGTCATTCTTCCACTCCATGACTTTGCAGTCATAGATTTCTCCTTTAGTCGGAACAATTTTTCTCTGCAACTTTGGAAAGATTGAAAATTTTTCTCACAGTGAAGGCTGTGAAGAGTTGTTAGTTGATGCAAAAAAATAGTGAAGACAACATGGTATAAATAGACAAGATGTGAACCATGTAAGAACATGAAAAGTTTTTCGAAAACTGTGCCTAAAATTTATTTGAAGAAAAATTCACGTCCGCCGTCACTGCGAGGGACTGAGACTTCAAAAAGTTGAGAGGCATCATTGCATTCTGTCATGTCAATGAGGTTCTCAAGAAATTTTATCACAGAGGCAAAAAGGTTGGAAAGATTTTTGGCAAAAGATTAGGACAAGTTCAATCAAAATAGATTTTTCCTTTTAAAAACTCTTGTCCTTCTTGGATATTCCATTTTCCAACAATCAATTAAAGTTTTTGAAAGAAACTGATCAGTTAGAGAAAGATTTTGAACTAAAAACTCAAAGCTCTTAACTGAAATAACTGATTTAAAAAGTAAGCTTTTAAAAAACTTACTGATCAACTGGACATTGTAGTCAGTTGATACCACGTGATCCTGGTTGACTCATCAGGATGACTTCTTCTTCAGATGAGCGTTCTGACTTCATTACTTTCCATGTTGGCGATCATAGAATCAGCAGTTGGTTGACCACCAGTCAGCTTGACTGTTTGAGAAAGTCTTCAAACACAGCATCACTCTTTAGGGTTGATGAGGCCGATCTTTCCACATAGATCATTGAACCTCTCTTCTGGAAGAGCCTTGGTCAGCAGGTCCGCTCTCTGAACAGCAGTGGGAATCCATTCCACAGAGATATTTTTCTTTTCGACATGATCACGGATGAAGTGATGTCGAATAGCAATATGCTTAACTCTGGTGTGATGAACTGGATTCTAGGAGATTGCAATAGCACTGGAGCTGTCGCAATAGATTGGGACTTCATTTTCGTCTATCCCATAGTCCTTCAATTGATGGACTAACCACAGGATTTGTGTGCAGCAGCTTCCGGCAGCAACATATTCAGCTTCAGTTGTAGAGGTGGCGACTGAAGTTTGCTTCTTTGAAAACCAAGAGATGAGCTTGTTGCCTAGGAATTGACATATTCCGGAGGTTGATTTGCGATCAAGCTTGCATCCACCGAAGTCTGAGTCTGATTATCCGATGAGCTTGATGTCGTTGTCGGCTGGATACCACAATCCTAAATTGGGTGTGCCTTTGAGATATCTTAGTATCCGCTTTGCCGCGTCCAAATGAGCTTCCTTTAGATCTGATTGATATCTTGCACATACCCCGACTGCAAATGAGATGTCTGGTCTGCTCGCAGTCAAATACAGCAAAGATCCAATGATTTCTCTGTACTTCGTCGAAGAGACAGATTTTCCTTCTGAACCTGGATCCACTTTCCAGTTTGTGTTCATTGGGATCTTGACTGATTTCATGTATTGAATACCGAATTTGACTATCAGTTCCTTGGCATACTTGGACTGACTGATCAGTATTCCTTCGTTGGTCTGCTTGACTTGCAATCCGAGAAAAAAATTCATTTCTCCCATCATGGACATTTGGAATTTGTTGGTCATGATGTCAGCAAACTTCTTGCACATGCGTTCGGATTTGGATCCGAAGATTATGTCATCGACATAAATTTGAACAAGCAAGAGATCTTCTCCTTCTTTGAGAGTGAACAGAGTTCTGTCCACAGATCCTTTCTTGAAGCCTTGTTCAACCAGATACTCCGAGAGAGTATCATACCACGCTCTTGGTGCTTGCTTCAATCCATAGAGCGCTTTCTTCAGCTTGTACACCTTTTCTGGTCCGGCAACCTCAAATCCTGGAGGTTGTTCCACGTAGACTTCATCTGTGAGCACTCCATTGAGAAATGCACATTTGACATCCATTTGGTGTACCTTGAAACCTTTGTGAGCGGCGAAGGCTAAGAAGAGTCTGACTGCTTCCAATCTGGCAATTAGAGCGAACGTTTCGTCGTAGTCGATTCCTTCTTCTTGATTGTATCCTTTAGCTACAAGCCTTGCTTTGTTTCTCACAACATTTCCTTCTTCATCTTCTTTGTTCTTGAAAATCCATTTCAAGCCAATCACCTTTGCATCGTCTGGTCGATCCACAAGCTCCCAAACTGAATTCCGGTTGAATTCATTGAGTTCTTCTAGAATTGCGATGACCCAATGAGTAGACTTCAGAGCTTCTTCAATATCCTTGGGCTCTGTAGATGATAAGAAATAGCTGAAAATCTTATCTTCGTTGATGCAGTTCTGATTGATGTCGAAGACGAGGTTGCACATTGATCTCCGAGTCTTGACGCCATCTGATGGTTCTCCAATGATGTTCTCCTTTGAGTGGAGTTCAAACCATCTTCGATACTTCTTGATCTCTTCGGGAGATGGTGGGGCTTCTTCGGTCAGAATGGTTCTGAGGTATTGAGCACCTTCTGGAGCAGGGGAGAGTTGAGCTGGAGCTGCTTCTGCACGTTCAACTCGATCTTTAGCAACTGGAGTTCCCCCTTGACTGATGCCATCTGTATTGGCTCCAGTCTGAACTTCAGACCTTTGGCTAATCTTTTGATACTGAAGCATCTCAGTATCTTCATCTTTGCCTGGTCCCCACACCAAGATAGTAGAGGGCTCGGTGTTGTGGATTTCAGCTTTGGAACCTTCAGTGTTCTGGACACACTTATCAGCTTCTTGTTCCCTGAAATCATCTGAAGACTCATCAAAGATCACATGAGGTGTTTCTTCAACACAAAGAGTTTGAGAATTAAACACTCGATAGGCTTTGCTTGAACGTTCTGTTCCAGAGTATCCAAGGAAGACTCCTGGATCAGCCTTGCTATCGAAAGTGTTTAACCTCTTCTTTTCATTGTTGTGGATGAAACACTTAGAACCGAAAGCACGAAAGTAGGCAATTGATGGCTTTCTGTTCTTCCATAGCTCGTATGGAGTTTTTCCATGTCTCTGAGTGAGGAATGAGCGATTCTGTGTGTAGCATGCGTTGTTGACTGCTTCAGCCCAAAACTTCAAGGGGAGTTTTGATTCGGCTAACATCGTCCTTGCTACTTCCTTCAAAGACCGGTTTCTTCTTTCTGCAACTCCGTTCTGCTGTGGAGTTCTTGCTGCAGAAGTTTGATGACTGATTCCTTGTTCATCACAATACTTACGAATGACAGTATTGAGGAACTCAGTCCCACGATCTGATCTGATGCTGATGATGTTGACTTCCTTTTCAACGCTCAGTCTTCTCAGCAGCTTTGGCAGTTCCTCCAGCGTCTCTTTCTTCTTGAAGAGAAAGATAACCCAAGTATATTGTGAATAATCATCCACAACTACTAAGGTGTACTTCCTACCGTTGTAACTTCTTGGAGTGATCGGGCCAAACAGATCCATGTGAAGTAGATGCAGAATTCTTTCAGAGGAGTGTCCTGACTTTGACTTGAATGACATTCGCGTCTGCTTTCCTCTTTGGCATGCTTCACATTCTTGCTTCTTCTGAAACACAATAGAAGGAAGACCTTCTACCAGTTGATGTTTAGCAAGTTTGTTGATCGTCTTGAAGTTGAGAGGTTGAGTCTCTTGTGCCACAGCCAGTTGAGCTCCGAGCTGCTCTTGCTGATGAGGCATGTTTCTGGTGGGCTGTCTTCCCAAGAAACGACGTAGAGACTTCCTTGTCTGAATCCTTTCAGAACCACCTTCTTTTGATTGTTTCTAACAGTGAATTCATCCTTCTTGATCTTCACTGTGAAACCACTGTCAAAAAATTGACTCACAGACAACAGATTATGTTTAAGACCAGAAACAAAGCTAACATTACTGATACTGGCGTTACCCATGTTGAGCACACCATAGCCTTTTGTTTCTCTGATTGAGTTGTCTCCGAATGCAACTTTGGATCCAGCTTTCTCAACGTACTGAGACAGATATTCTTTGTAGCCCGTCATGTGCTTCGAGCAGCCACTATCCAGATACCACGTTCTGATTTAAGCTTTGACTTCTTCCTTCTTTTTGTGTTTCTTGACATTGACCTGCAAGGAAGAGTTGCTTCAGGCACCCAATCAAGCTTTGGGTCCTTCGATGTTAGCTCGAGTTCCCTTTGGAACCCATATCTGCTTCAGAATTGGTCTGGCTGATCTCTTGCGCTTTGTTGATCGTCTGATCACAGTTGTTGGCGCTTCAGTTGGCACACGAGCATTCTTCTGTTGAGAAATTCCTTTGAAGGCCTCACTCTTGTAGCAGTTTTGTCTGATGAGTGGTTGAGGTCTTCTTTGCTCGGCGAAGTATCTTCTTTGAGATACTCGAGTCTTTGCAGACTTATGGAGACTTGACTGATGTCGTGTGACATGAGTCATTTGATGTCCAGTTGCTTGTCGTCGAGGAAGATGCTTAGCTCGACTGGACTCATCATTGTTTTGTCTCCATAGATGTTGTTCATTCTGAAACTGAACTAATGTCAGTCTCCGACTAATGTGGCCTTTCTGTTGGAATAAATAGCTTATTTAATACCATAATTACTTTGGTAATTAATGGAATTAAATGATATTTTTGGAATCTACATGTTGAGTAGATTAATTTGGTATATTTACTTGTTCAAATCTGTAAAGAATTGAATGAGTAATTAATGCCCAAAGATATCTATGGTTCGGATCACCTGTTTGCCCAAACAGTGCACGTGGCGACGGTTCGGACCACCTGTTTGGCCAAACCGACGATGCAAACAACGACCGAAAAAAACGGTCGTTAAATCGGTCGTTAAAAATATTAACGACCGATTTTTGGGTTTTAACGACCGAAATTTCGGTCGTTAGAGCCGCATTTTCTTGTAGTGGCGGTTGAGGACCGAAGAGACACGATGGTTCGGATTTGTTTGTCCAAACAGGGCACGTGGCGGCGGTTCAAGACCGAAGAGACACGTCGGTTCGGACCTCCTGTTTGGCCAAACAGTCACGTCAGTTCAAGGAAACCCCTGGACTACTATAAATAAGGCCCTCCAGAATGAGATTAAACACACCAACGAATTCAGATAATCAATTTGTCATATTAGTTTAGTTTACATACTCAGTCCCGAGTATCAAGACGTTCGACCGGATAGCGAACTCCTAGTGCTAAGGACTCGTCTATCATCCCGAAACCGTTGTATCTTGGGGGCAATTACTGTAGATCCGCGAGCACAGAGCGAAAGTAATTTTGCCTTACGGAGAGAGAATTTATTCTCGCCTCGGTTCTGCATCCATATATTTATCATCATTCTATTTTCTACACTACCAAATAACAATCGTAAGGCAAAATTAGTGTGGAAAGATGGCGACAGGAAACAACGTTCCAACTGTTCCGGTCAACATTCAAAATGCTCCAGCACCTGCCGAAAAGCCTGAAAAATTCTCAGGTTCTGAGTTTAAACGTTGGCAATCAAAGATGCTTTTTTATCTTACTACTTTGAATATGGCTCGTTTTCTGAATGAGTCTCCTCCAACTGTGGGGGAAGACGAAACCGATCCGCAAGTGCGTATCGCATATGATACATGGCATCACAGCGACTTTCTGTGTCGCAACTACATTCTGAATGGGCTAGACAACACTCTCTATAGTGTTTATTCTAGCACCAAGACGTCCAAGGAGTTATGGGACTCATTGGAGACGAAGTACAAAGCAGAAGATGCCGGCTTGAAGAAATTTATAGTCGGTCGTTTTCTGGACTTTAAGATGGTGGATAGCAAGACTGTTGTCGAACAAGTGCAAGAGTTTCAACTCATCTTGCACGACATTCTTGCCGAAGGTATGGAATTGTCTGAATCTTTTCAGGTGGCTGCAGTGATAGAGAAATTACCACCACTCTGGAAGGACTTCAAGAACTATCTCAAGCACAAACGCAAGGAGATGGGACTTGAAGACTTGATTGTTCGTTTGCGAATCGAAGAGGACAATAGACTCTCCGACAACAAAACGAACAAAACCTCTATGGAGGCAAAAGCAAATCTTGCCGAGTCTAGCAACAAGAAGAAACGCAAGTTTAAAAGCAAAAAGCCAGACTCGAAAAATCAAAAGAGGATCAAAGGCGATTGCTTCAACTGCGGCAAAGCCGGACACATGGCGAAAGATTGTCGCAAACCAAAAAATGACAAGAAAAATAGTCACCATCAAGCCAACGTGACGGAGGAGAAACATGTGCCCCTCGACTTAGCCGAACTTGACTTATGTGCCGTCGTAGACGAGGTCAACATGGTCGGCAGCCCAGTAAGTTGGTGGATCGACACCGGTGCAACTAGGCACATCTGCGCTGACAAAGCAATGTTCTCCTCCTATGAAGTCTTTTCCGGAGATAGGAAATTGTACATGGGCAATTCTTCCGCACCCAAGATCGTCGGATCTGGAACCATTGTGCTCAAGATGACGTCGGGACTCAAGATAACCCTGCAAAAAGTGTTGCATGTTCCCGACATCCGCAAAAACTGTTGATTGCATCTTCATAGGATATGCAAACAATAGTAGTGCGTACCGATTCTTGGTACACAAATCGGAAGTACCTGATATAAATGAGGGAATGATTATAGAATCAAGAAATGTCATATTTTTTGAAACTATATTCCCTAAGAAAGAGAAGAATGATACAAGTTCGAAAAAGAGAACTTATGATGAAATTTCGCTTAAGGATAATGGACCAACACGTGAACCAACACCGCAACCAAGACGCGGAAAGCGAACAAAGACTGCGAAAACCTTTGGTCCGGATTTCGTAGTTTATACTTTAGAAGACGAACCAAAGACAATCAAGGAAGCATTGTCTGGTCCTGATGCCGATCTATGGCGTGAAGCTATCAATAGTGAAATCGAGTCAATCTTATCCAATCACACTTGGCATATTGTTGATCTTCCTCCGGGAAATAAACCTTTGGGTTGCAAGTGGATTCTTAAGAAGAAATATAAAGCCGATGGATCTATTGATAAGTATAAGGCACATTTGGTAGTTAAAGGCTACAAACAAAAGGAAGGGTATGATTAGTTTGATACATACTCTCCAATAACTCGAATTACATCCATTAGAATGCTACTTGCTATAGCCGCATTGTATAATCTTGAGATACACCAAATGGATGTAAAAACGGCATTTCTAAATGGAGATTTAGAAGATGAGATATATATGGAACAACCCGAAGGGTTTGTGATTCCCGGCCAAGAAAACAAAGTTTGTAAACTTGTCAAGTCTTTGTATGGACTTAAACAAGCTCCCAAACAATGGCACGAGAAATTTGACCAAGCAATGATGTCAAATGGTTTCAAAATCAATGAATGTGATAAATGTGTGTACATCAAAGGAACATCCGACAACTTTGTCATTGTCTGTCTCTACGTTGATGATATGCTAATTATGGGTAGCGATAATAAAATCATCGTAGAAACTAAGGAAATGTTAAAGAAGAACTTTGACATGAAAGATATGGGATTAGCGGATGTGATTCTAGGAATCAAGATCCTTAGAACATCCGAAGGAATAGTCTTATCACAATCTCACTATGTTGAGAATGTGCTTAAGAAATTCAAAGCTTTCGATCTACCTCCGGCTAAAACACCTGTTGACTTAAGTATACACTTAGCCAAAAATTGAGGAGAACCCGTATCACAATCGGACTATGCTAGAATTATTGGAAGCCTAATGTACTTATCAAATTGTACAAGGCCGGACATAGCATATTCTATTAGCAAATTGAGTCGGTTTACAAGTAATCCCGGAAAGGATCATTGGACCGCATTGATAAGAGTGTTGAGATATCCCGCAGTTTTGGAAGGGTATTGTGATGCCAATTGGATATCCGACACTAAAGACTCTAAATCCACAAGTGGGTTTGTATTTACCATTGGTGGAGGAGCAATATCATGGAAGTCTTCTAAGCAAACTTGTATAGCCCGATCTTCAATGGAATCGGAATTTATTGCTTTAGACAAAGTCGGCGAAGAAGCCGAATGGTTAAGAAACTTCTTAGAAGATATTCCATGTTGGGAAAAACCTTTGCCTCCGGTTATGATACATTGCGATAGCATGGCTGCCATAGGGAGAGCAAAGAATAGTTTGTATAACGGTAAATCTCGACATATCCGTCGAAGACATAATACCGTTAGACAATTGATCACTACAGGAATAATGTGCATTGACTATGTAAAGTCAAATGACGATATTGCGGATCCGTTTACTAAAGGTATTAATCGTGATCAATTGTATAACGCAATAAGGGGAATGGGATTAAAATCCACACGTTAAGAACTTTCATAGTGGTAACTCAACCATGATGACTGGAGATCCCAAGAACATGGTTCAATGAGTGATCACTAAATTATTAGCAACAAATTACCGCAACTAACACGGTGCAATTGTAGCACATATAATAAGTAACCGAGTATCGTTTCCACAGGGACTATTATAACGAATCACTCCAAGTAATCCTAATTAAACTCTAGTAATATTCAGGCAACGAAAATAGAGATTGATTTAAACTAAAACGCAAATAACGATAAATCTAAACACGTAGGAAAAATCAAATATTAAAAGACAACTGATCCCAGGGTAGTAAATTCATTAACTAAATCTATGCAATAAATCTATTAATCCTATGTACCAGTTTAATCCAGCTATGATGAGAGATCACTTAATTAATCAATTACTCTCGCTAGAGCAGCAACGATCGTAGATTAGTAAATTATCTATCTCCGTTAGGTCTCAAGAAAATCTACTAACTCCCAATGGCTCCTAAGAATAGCTCCCTATGATCCACCTATCTCCGCTAGGTCTCAAGGTTAAAATCACATCATACATTCCTGAATCCGCTAAACAGTTATCACCGCTAGGTCTCAAACCGAATAGCTAAACATGCAAACTATTGGCCAAATAATTCACAAGAAGATAAGCACCAGGAATTATGAATCATAAACTGGAAGGCACAAAGGTATTAACAAATAAATCACATAAATTCAATCAACTATTTACAAACCCTAGAATCAGTTAAACAAAATTAGCTAGACATAGCAAAATAAAAATTAAACATAATTAAATTGAACGCAATTGTAAAAACTAAATTAAATAAAAACCGAATAAAAACTGAAGTAGCGGCTTGAATCTTCAATCTTGATCCAAGCCTTAAAACTAGAAAGCAATAAAATTCTAAAGCAAAAAAAAACTAAAATATGAATGCTAGGGTTCGGGTATGTCTAATGTCGGGGGGTCCCCGCCATAGGTCAAAAGAGAACCTATTTATAGGCTTCAAATTTCCTTTGGATCACCACGGAAGTTGCCATGCAAAATAGAATTCTAAAGGCAATAGAATCGTGTGAAATAAGGCAACTCTCCAGCTGGATGCGCGCTTCTGGAAAATACTTCCACTCTTGCGAACTTTGCAGTTCTCGCCAGAGGAACGATTGTCTCTCGGGAAACGGGTCGCGTCCAAGAAATGACGAATTCTCTGCTATCGCCAGAGGAATGGTATCGCCAGAGGAATGGGTGATATCTCTGGTACTTCGTCAGCGGAATGGGTCGCCAGCGGAATGGGTTCCGCTCTGGCATTCCTCCGCTCTGGCTTTCTCCAGAGGAATGGTGACTTCTCTGGACTGGCTCCTCTGGCAGTGA
This sequence comes from Salvia miltiorrhiza, assembly GCF_028751815.1. Classification (NCBI taxonomy): domain Eukaryota; kingdom Viridiplantae; phylum Streptophyta; class Magnoliopsida; order Lamiales; family Lamiaceae; genus Salvia; species Salvia miltiorrhiza. The sequence continues at coordinate 2,892,059 of NC_080389.1, forward strand.
CTCCTCTGACAGTAGAGGAAAGGGTTATTTCTCTGTTCTGGAGATGTCGGCTTCGCTTCTCTGATATTCCGCGGATTTCTCTGCTCTGGCTTTTGATTCCTCTGCTCTGGCATTCCAGAACACTTAGAAAACGCCTAAGTCATCCAAAATTCTCCAAAATTGCATTCTTTCATCTCGAAAGCCTAAATCTCCTGCAAAGCATAAAATACACCATAAACGCACCAATTTCCAGAAGATTATCTTAAAACACGCACAAACAAACCCCTAAAAATAGAGTAATTTAAGCATAAATCAATGAGACAACTAAATTATGAAAGTTCAAGTTGAGCACTTGAAACTTTCAAAATCCATTCTCATAGTTGCTCAAGTGCAAAGCCTGCAGCTTGTGGTAAAGGATAAGCCGTCAAAAGCTTTTAATGATTCCTATAGCCTTATTAGGTGGAGTATGGCATGATACTCTTTATAGGAGATCACCTATACAAGTGAAGAAGTGGGGCCGCTTCAAAATTATCGATAACACTTGTGAATCCAAGAAATGGTCCAAGGTCAGAAATGGACACAACGTAAGAACAAAATATATCAGATCTATTATTGTGTGTATGTTGTTGACTTGGTTTACACAAAAGTTGACCGGTTCAAGACATCGCGTTCACCGAGCAACGAGTAAATCCGATGACATTACACTAAGGAAGGTTCAAAGCTAACAACTACCTATCCTGATGCAATAATAGGTCGTCGGGACTTAGTTTTTTGCATTTGCATTAATCATCATTCATGTGGGGGATTGTTGGAATAAATAGCTTATTTAATACCATAATTACTTTGGTAATTAATGGAATTAAATGATATTTTTGGAATCTACATGTTGAGTAGATTAATTTGGTATATTTACTTGTTCAAATCTGTAAAGAATTGAATGAGTAATTAATGCCCAAAGATATCTATGGTTAGGATCACCTGTTTGCCCAAACAGTGCACGTGGCGACGGTTAAGGACCGAAGAGACACGACGGTTCGGACCACCTGTTTGGCCAAACCGACGTGGTAGCGCACTACAAGAAAACACGCGTTTAACGACCGAAATTAACGACCGAAAATTTCGGTCGTTAATTTTGCGGCCTTAACGACCGATTTACGACCGATTTTATTTTTATTTTTTAACGACCGAAAATTCGGTCGTTAATTATTTTTTTCATATTTTAATATTTAATTTTTCTTAACGACCGAATTTTCGGTCGTAAAAATTATTTTTTTATATTTTAATTATTTTTTTAATTTTAACGTAATTTATATTTTTATTTTTTTTATTAAAAAATTATTTTTTAAAAAAAAATATTTTTTTTAAAAAAATTAATTTTTTTTAACGACCGAATTATTCGGTCGTTAATATTATTTTTTAATTTTTTTTAAATTTTTTAAATTTTTTTAATATTTTTTAAATAAAAAAAATATTTTTTTAATTATTTTTTTTAAAGACCGAATTTTTTGGTCGTTAAAATTAATTTTATTTATTTTTTATTTTTTATATTTCTTTTTTATTTGTTTTAATTTATTTATTTATTTATTTTATTTATTAACGACCGAATAATCGGTCGTTAATTTTATTTTTTCAATTTTAAAAATTTTAAATTTCATTTTTATTTTTATTTATATTTATTTTTTGATTATATATAAATATATATATAAATATTTAATTATTTTTTATTAATTTTCTATTTAATTATTATTTTCAAATTATAGGGAATATTTTGAAAATGATTGTTATTTTCATAATATTATTCTATAAAAATAGATAATATTGATTATTAATAAAAATGTGATATTATTTGCAAATAATAATAAATTATTAGACTTATTATAATAAATTATTAGACTTATTAGATTTTCTAAATTATTAGATTCATTATTTTCAAAATATTAATAATTTTATTATTTTAAAATAATAAAATTATTTTTCAAATATTAATTTTATTAATATTGATTATTTGATTTAATATTTATTTTGTTGTATATTTGATTGTTATTTTTCATACTCATATTTTCTTTTCTTTTTTTAATTACGATAATATTAATTTTTTATTATTTTAAATTCGATCGTATATTTATCGTCAATGTTTCGCCGACACCACAAATCTTAGTTATTATCTCGACATATTATAAGGTTATGAATGATTAATGATATTTTATATTGAATTAGAGTTTAAATGAATTAATAGGTACTATATATATATCAATAATACGAGTGTTCTCTATTGGTGACTATTCGAAAGGAACTTCAAGGTTAAGCGTGCTTGACTTAGAGCACAAGTAAGATGGGTGACCTACTGGGAAGTTCGTCAAATGGTATGCAATTAAGGTCAAAATACATTAGAAATACACTAAAAATACTTGTGGGATACAAAGATATAAAAAAAAATTATTTTTTTCGAAAAAAAAAATATTTTTTTTTTATTAATTTTTAACGACCGAAAATTCGGTCGTTAAAAATAAAATTTCGGTCGTTATTTAAAAAAATAAAAAAAAATAAAATTTTTATTTATATTTTTTATTTTTTTTTCGCTTTTTAACGACCGAAATTTCGATCGTTAAAAATAAAAAATCGGTCGTTAAATTCAACGACCGAAAAAACGGTCGTTAAAACTCGGGCGACGATGCAAACAACGACCGAAAAAAACGGTCGTTAAATCGGTCGTTAAAAATATTAACGACCGATTTTTGGGTTTTAACGACCGAAATTTCGGTCGTTAGAGCCGCATTTTCTTGTAGTGGCGGTTGAGGACCGAAGAGACACGATGGTTCGGATTTGTTTGTCCAAACAGGGCACGTGGCGGCGGTTCAAGACCGAAGAGACACGTCGGTTCGGACCTCCTGTTTGGCCAAACAGTCACGTCAGTTCAAGGAAACCCCTGGACTACTATAAATAAGGCCCTCCAGAATGAGATTAAACACACCAACGTATTCAGATAATCAATTTGTCATATTAGTTTAGTTTACATACTCAGTCCCGAGTATCAAGCCGTTCGATCGGATAGCGAACTCCTAGTGCTAAGGACTCGTCTATCATCCCGAAACCGTTGTATCTTGGGGGCAATTACTGTAGATCCGCGAGCACAGAGCGGAAGTAATTTTGCCTTACGGAGAGAGAATTTATTCTCGCCTTGGTTCTGCATCCTTATATTTATCATCATTCTATTTTCTACACTACCAAATAACACTTTCTTCCCCCTGGATTGGTGAGGAAGATTCTTCATGGCTCCTGATGTTCCTTCCCTTATCTTTGACTGAAATCTGCTTTCCAGTCTTCTCAGTAGATTGATCTTGTTGGGGGCCTCCTTTGCTCGTCTGTAGCTCCGTGGAGGTGGAACATTTGATCTTGCCATCAGTCTGCGTTTGCGAACTTCATCCATATCATGATCTCTTGATTCTTACGATGTTGTGATTTCAGAAGGATCGTCCTTTGAAATGATCATGACATTCTTTCCTTTGTCAGCTGCAACCTTTCCTCCAATGCTTTTAACAAGGCCTTTCGATGGAAAGTTGCTCATCATGGGAGACTGCATCATGCAGTTCTTGATTGTTTCTTCCAGCTTGTGATTGAGCCTCTTGATCTCATGAGATGCTCTATCACATTTTGAGTTAGAGATTCTGAGCTTTTCTTCCAGTCGGTTGTTCTCCATGATTAGCTGATCAAGACAAGTTTCATCCGGAAAGTAAATGATTGTCTGATTCTTAGCTCGTTCATCATTGATCTCCTTGTCCATTTTCTGATTCTGCTTGAGGAGATCTTCGAACATTTTCCCCAACTGACAGTGACCAGTCATGAGCTGATCAAACTCGTCAGTTTCATCGGATGAGCTATCTCCAGATTCTGAGTGTTCTCCTGAAAGCATCAGGAAATTATCAGTATAAGGAGTTTTTGAATGAGAGATTACCTCTGAGCCATTCATTCCATTGTCGTAGCTGTTGTCAGCCATGCTTTCTGATTCATTGGCCATCTGGGCTCGGCTCTCATCGTCTGAGCTGGAACTGTCGAAGTCGGATGATTTTGATGTGTCTTTGGAAGAATCAGCATCGTCAGCAACCATCGCTTTCTTCTTTGAAAAGCTGCGATCTTTCTTAGCTTTCAGTTCTCTGCGCTCAGCTGGAGTCAGATCAGGACATTCATTTCGAAAGTGCCCTTTTTTTCTACATCCAAAGCATTCCATGTCTTTGATGTCGTAAGCGGCTGACTTCCTTTCTCCACTTCGATCTGTGGAATGTCTGGAGTTGCTTTCTCTTTCCTTTCCTTTGTAGTGCTGCTTGTGGAACCTTCTGTACTTCCGGAACTTGGACTCCATCTTGTTGAATCTTTCAGTCAACAAGGCATATTGACTGAAGAAGTCCTCTGGGTTGAGTTCCGTTGGTTCCTTGATCTGCTTCTTGCCTTCTCTTGTTGAGGCTTTCAGTGCTACTCCTCTTGAGGTTGATGGACCATCTTCGTCTGATCCTTCAGCCTTCTTGTTTCCAAGATTTCTCGGAAGGTCGAACTCATTTGCCATGAGATCGGAGAAAAGCTTGTTTGTCGGGAGCTGACTGAATCCTGGCTTCTGCTGATGAGCGACTGAGTAGATCTGCCATTCTCCACGTGGCAGTGCTCGAAGAATCTTCAGGTTGATTTCTCGTTGAGTGTATTTGTCTTTGGAAATGGATTGAACTTCATTCGAAATTTGGTTGAATCTGAGTTCCATTTCCTCGACAGATTCATTCTTGAGCATGAGGAAGGAGTCGAACTTCTGGCAAGCTATGGATAGCATATTCTCCTTGATTTCCTCGGAACCTACGCACATTCTTTCCAGAATGTCCCACATCTCCTTTGCAGTTCCGCACTTGATGATCTTCATGACATGCTTGTCGGGAACGGTGCCGGAGATGATGCTTTTGGCGAGGTTGTCAAGCTCATCTTACATCCTTTCTTCTGTGGTGAAGTCTGCCTTTGACTTGGACTGGACCTCATCGTAAGGATCCTGATGGAGATCAATAGGAACCCTTTTGACGGTTTCGGTGATGGTGATTGGTCCGTTGGTGATGACATCCCACATTCGGCAATGTTGGGCAGTGAGGAAGCTTTCAAGCCGAAACTTCCATATGTCGTATTTTTCAATACTAAACATAGGTAGAGAAGATAATCTGCTGTGGTTAGTCTCCATAAAAAAAGAGAGAACAGATAACTGCAGATAGAACAGATAGCAAGCACGAAAAGAAAAAGAGAACTTTTTCGAGACCTTTGAGTAAAAGGATCTAGTTCAATTAGAACCTAATCAGATACAGATAGTTCTTGCGAACAACCTGCTCTGATACCAATTGTTAGGTCCTGAGGGTCTCGAATAGGTGTATGGGGGGGTAATACACCTGTAGGCTATTTTTAAAACTCCTCAATTAGAGGGATCTCAGTCAGAGATCAAAACGAAACTTTACATGCAAACACAAACGCCTGTTAATAGAAATCAGTTTTGACCGAACAGGGTTGACGACTGATACTGAAAGCTCTTCAGTAAGTAGTTATCAGTTAAGTTGCTGGAACTTAACTGATCCACGTAAGGGCTTCAGTCGTGTTTGCTAAGAACAGAGATGATAACACTCGTCCTGACTATCAGAAGATAGATCAGTCAGACTGATATCATACGCAGCGGAAATTAAACTTAGTTTCGTAATAGCCTCGGTGGAGCACGTTGTTGGTTATTATGTTGCTCTTTGCTGTTAGTCAGTGTTCAGTTTATCAATAGAAATAACACAAGTAAGAATGTAAAACTGAAAGCTGTAAACAACACAAAGACTTTTACGTGGTTCGGAAAAACCCTTTTCTACATCCACGGTTGGTTGATCAGACCAACAATCCACTCCGCAAGTGCTTAACAGGTGCACTGCAAACCGAACCGTGTGCTTGCCTGGTGCACACAACCACACCACTGAAGAAAACCCTTCTTCAATACCTACGCTTCACTCGCGTCGGATTTCTCTGCTCAGTACAACCCGTGCTAAGGCTTCTCACTCAGAATCAGAGTACCTTCCTGAACTCTGAAACACTCAAACACTCTTATGGGGGAGAGGGTTTGAAAGAGTGCCAACTATACTTACAAAGAACAAGTTCTTTGAAGCAAGTTTGACCTTTGGCTTCTGGGTAAACAGATATTTGCCTAAGGTGTAAGAGAATATGTGTAATCAACAGTAACTGATTTTGGCTTTGGAATTCTCTTTTTCGATTCAAGCTTTGGGGAGGTTAAGCTTTAGGCTGAGTAGCAATTTCGGCAGAGCTTCAGCTTATGTCGTTGAATCGGTGAAGGTTGAAGTGATCTTCGAGCGCTATTTGTAGGAGAACTCTTGAATAGATCCGTTGGCGTAGATCGTCCTCAAGATCTCTTCCGTTGGAGAACAATTCGAATTTGGGCTGAGGCTTCAATCTTCGAGGTTCCTTGTCTGGGTGGAAACGGCTCTCTTTGATGGACAGGAGATGTGACGTCTCTGAAAAGTAACCACCAGATAGGAATGACTTCTGCAGAGATAAAGATATCCTGAGATCTCTGCATTTAATGCGGCTGTACTTGTAAGTACGTGGCTTCCTCTGAACGTTGGAAGATCAGTCATATGAGGAATGTTCAGCTGATACTTGACTTTAGTATCAGTCCACTTGCGCGCATTAAGTAATCAGTCTTCAACTGATTCTTCAACTGATACTTCAGTTGGTATCTGCAGTCTTCAGTCTTCAGTCTTTCGTTCTTCAGTCTTCAGTCTTCAGTCTTCGACACCGCAAGTTAAACTAGAAACGAACTCTAACATTTGAGTTCAAAACAATTCTAGTCTATTACAGTTAAGTCCTATGAATTTTGGTATCATCAAAACAAGGGTTAGGATATTCCACAAGGTTCCCAACACAAAGTTTGTGTATTTAGGCGCAACTAACCCATTGGACTTTGCAGTTCCTTAAATTTTAATTAATTGCACAATTTTCATCAAATTTGCCTCTTGAATTGAATAACATGGACTAGTTTTTTGAGATAATTGAATAACACAGGTCTAGGAGATTATTGTTGTCTCATATGAGTACTACTCTTGTTCAATCTCAGGTTTACAAAGAAACAATATTATCTGTGGATAGATTAATCTCTTGAGCATTTGGGATGCCCGAGCTGTTATTTTCTGAATTGAGGTTATATAATAGGGAAAACAAACGACGCAGTGCCGGTGGCAAAAAGATGCTGAAAAGAGAACCACTTTGCTTTTCTTTTTGAAATGTGGAATCAAAATTGCTGAAATTGAGGAGCATAATCAATAAAATGCTTTTAGTTTTGCATAGTGAACTATTCATACCAAAATTATTTTTCTTGATGCAGTTGCATATTTTAGTTGATTATGGTTTTAGGCTTATGCTCATTCTCTGTCTCTCATGAATTGTGTTGAGGATAGGAAATAACGTTGATATGGGCACTTAATTTGTAAGATTTAGATTCCGTTCTACAGCTTCACCTGGTGTAGTTTTGTACCAGCTCTTTTAAATATGTATTTTTCCTTCAAATTATTAACTTTTAGAGTCTTCTTATCCATTCATAGCGTGCAGAAAATAAATCAAAGTGGAGTATGAATGATATATAGACATTTCTCTTTTATAGAGAGGAACAACGACGTCAATAAAAATAAATAACATTTCAACTGAATTATTTCAACTTAGATAAATGAAAAACTTGATGCCATATTTGGATTCTAGCGAAAAAAGACAAGAGGCAGTATTTTCTACAGCCTTTTTTTTATAATGTAAACAGGTCCGGGTTTAAACCCGAATTTGCTAAATGAATCATGGTTTGGCGTGGGTATGACCCGGTGGCACGGTGTCACCGGTGGTACACAAGTATTTGTGAAAAGACAATGCATATCTGGAATGCATTTGTAAGTGACAAATATGATAGTGAAAAGCATTAACAATGAAAACCACACATTAATCTTGTCTATTTAGTTATGTATTTAAATAAAGAACACACTAATCTTTTGTCTGTTGGTAACTTCACTTTCTTCGGTCATGTTCTTGAAAATACTACTGCTTTATTGCTTTTGATAAGAAGGATACCATTTTCACAAATAAAATACTATACACAAAGTACATTTGCACAAGATAAATAATCGATTGCTCTGCTTTGCTTTGCTTGCTCTTGTTTTTAGCCTTTAGGTGAGTTGGATGTTACAATATGATAATCAGATATTGTAGTTCCTGCTTCACATTATTTATAGCCTATGCATTTTCGGCACAAAGATTAAGGAGAACAAAATTAAGATAAAGATGTGTGTGTCACACGTGTTTAGTATTGTGTTTATGGAATTTTTTATTGTTCTTAATTTTACCAAGGAAAATGAATTTTTTTCCCTTTCACTTTACTTCTTATTTATATTTTCAGATTATTTAATTATTGTATTTTCGAAAATACAACATGGCAATTATATGAAATTTAAAGGAATCTGCACACACTGAAATTAAAGGAATTAAAAAAAATAAAAAAAATAAACTTAAAATTTTCATTTAATTATGGCGCTAGTTTTTGGCTGCCATTATCCTCAAAACCAACAAAAAGAAATCTGCCAATCTCTAAAATTTCATTCAAACAACTTAAAATTTTCAAATTTCCCACAATTTATATGTTTTGAAGAGTGATATATGTCTATTGTTTTATGAAGAATGTTGATATTTCATAGTTAGTTTCTTTTTTCCAAGATACTTGGTTGTCATTCAATCAACTAGGTCACTCATACAAGAAAAAAGTTGTCCATAAAAATCAGAAAATGGGTGTTAAAATGAGACAAAGTTAGAAATATCCCTAAAGCTTATGGATGAAGATCAAGTCAACGAGCACTAAACAGAGGTGATTGCTGAAATCGAGGGACGTGCAACTTTTATACATTGAGTAATTTTAAATAGTTTAAACTTATTTAAAAGTGTGATTGGAATGAGATTATTGTATGTTTGTGATTAGAATAATATGATACTATTACATTATTGGCCTTAAAATAGATTAAAAAATAAGGACATAATAGGCAAACTAAATTTGGTAAAACCAGACACTTTTATAGTAGGTATAGATTATAGATACTAATTAAACATATGATTTATGTTGCTAAAATTAAAAATAATTAAAAACAAGCTAAATATAAAGTTATAAGTAAAATTAATCACTGAAATTAGTATATTCCCACATGCAATTGAATTCCTCGTCACATCAAACTACACGAAAGTTGGGATCATTAACTATAACATGAAAGGGTGGGTCCCCTTGAAAATTAATCACTCAAATTAGTATTCCCACAATTGAATTCCTCATCGCATCAATGGACTACACGAAAGTTGGGAGTTGCCAAGCTCTGCAGTTCTTGGCTGACGTTGTTCAACTTAACTAGAACATGAAAGGGTGGGTCCCCTTGTAATTCCTCTTGTTCCTCTACTATCTTTTTCAAAGACACAGCCATTGTTTCACTGCAAAACCACAATCGAATTGATTTGAGTGTTGGTATTTCTCCAATTTCTGAAGGGAACTCCTCCAACGACCACATGTCATCGAGAAGAAGTTGCTCAAGGCGTGGCAAGCAGTAGCCCTCTAACGTCCAACATTCCATATCCCAACACTCCGACAATCTCAAGTATTTGAGGCTGGGGAATTGGCCTTCAACTATTTCCCAACTGCGTCTTGCAAACTCTCCATATTTCAGTGTGAGCTTTTCAAGAAGTGGTAATGAAGCTATCTTTTCCAGAATTTCCTCCAAATGGAAGTTTTCGCATCGAATATACAGCTTCTTGAGTGAGTGCGGGAAGCTAATACTCTGCAGATACTCTTCACATCCATCTTCAATAATGCACCTCAAGCTTTCCAGCTTACTCAGACATTGAAGATAGCTGAGGCACTTCACTCTCTCCATTACTTTATCCTTGTATCTTATATACAGTTTCTTGATATTGGGAATTCTCTTAACCATTTCTGCATTCAAGTTGAAATCAATCACTCCTTTGAGCGTCTCTAGATTCTCCATCATAACATCACTATCCCCGCTCGGGGGATCTGGGAGATAACCTTCGAACTCGACATGCTTAAGCTGATGCATTTTCCAAATTTCTACTGGTGCAGTCGTAGGTTCAACCAAACAATAAACAATTAGTATGTGCAGATTCCAGAGCAGACTAATTGAAGAAGGGATTTGGAACCCCTCACGAAATCTAGCCGAAAGGTACCTCAAGTTCACCATTTGAAACACATTTTCATCTAAATACTCTTTGGAATACTTATATGTACTCAGTGTCCTCAAAAATCTGAAATCTAGCAATTCTGGAACCGTATCACCATCACATATGAAAGAACGAGCACGTGACGACATAGTTTCCATGGCATCCCGGACTGTCATAGCTGAAGTGCTTCTGGGAATAACAATGCGGCGTTGGCTATTTATCCCTCGAGGACAATGTTGCCCTAACACATAATAAAACCTCTGCTTTTCAGCTTCTTGAAATGATAGATCTCTCACTAAATCATGCATTTTGCAGTACTTTATATTCCCAACTGCCCCCAACTTATGAACTAGAATGAGGTTTCTATCGACTAGCTCCTTCAGATACTCATTGGCAATTGTTTTCGAGCTTTTATTGATTATTGGTTTGAGAAAGCCTTCAGAAACCCATAACCTCATGAGGTCTGGAACCCTAATTTCCTCATCTTCCCCAAACATCCCCATGTACAAAAAACAAGGCTTCAGATAGGCAGGCAAATGGTCATAGCTCAGTTTCAATACTCTCAAGCAATATTCATCATTCTCAGAATTCACTATTGAGCTTATGTTTTCCTTTATGTGCTCCCAATATTCCGGTGTAAGTTCGGACTTTGCCAAAAGACCCCCAATCACAGCAATCGACAAAGGAAGTCCCTTACATTTCCCCACAATTTTCTTTCCGATTTCCTCGAGATGAAGAGGAAAACCCTCATCCCCAAATACAGTTTTGGAGAACAAACTCCAGCTAAAAACATCATCTAAAAATCTCATACCAATGCTGTTAGAGTCTGTCAACTCGGCAGCCAAGTTTGAGAGCCTAGTCGTTATGATTACTCGACTCCCATCATTGTAATCGGGAAAGAAAAACCTCATCTTGTCCCACACCTCTACACTCCACATATCATCCAATATTATAATATACCTCCTACCGCATAAATACTTGTACAATTTTTCTCCTAAATCTTCCTCACTCAGATCACTACCCAAATTTCCACTTACTTGGTGAAGAACTTGACTAAGTGTTTCTCTAACATTATAAGTTCGAGAAATTGAAGTCCACGCACGAATATCAAAATGCTCCTTAACAAGTGCATGCTCAAATATATGTTGGGCAAGAGTGGTCTTACCAATCCCGCCCATCCCTGTGATTGGGATGATTTGGCGGTTACGGTTGCCTCCAGTGAGCCAATCCAAGAGTTGAAGTTGCACGTCATCAAAGCCCACCATCATGCTTTCCTTCACATTGGAAGAGGATGTCAAGGAACCAGCTTGAGTCGAGGAGACCTTTCTCTGCAGCTGAGCTTCGGCTGCAGTCTCCATGGCTTCCTTCTTAATCACATTCATTTCTTCTATCACTTGTTGTAGATCTTCATAGAAGTCGATGCAACTGACATCCTCTCCAATGGCATCTCCTTCATCCGCTGCCGCTGCAGCTGCAGTCTCCATGGCTTCTTTCTTTCCATGATTTTGATACAAGTTGATGTGTTCATCATCGTGGTTTGATGAGTCATTTTTCGAACCTCCAAAACAGTTGAAAAAACAGCTGATTTTGGCTTCTTTGGATCTTCTCAGCTGAACCTTGTCCACAATATGAGATTCGACAGCATCTTCAGCTATATAAGCTGTATCAATTTTGGCTTCTTTAGATCTGCTCAGCTGAAGCTTGTCCACAATATGTGATTCGATAACATCTTCAGCCGCATAAGCTAAATCTGCGATACGCATCTCCAGCGAATCAGATTCATCTCCGTCAGCAACAGGGGACTTATAACCTTGAAGAAATTCCTGCAAAAAGGTAAGAATTTGAGTGAGAGATTCAACTTGTTGTTTGTGGATAGAAATTGGAGGGGAATGGTGATGCTCGATCGTATCGATGATATGCATAAGAGAAACCAAGGCTGCATATGCTGCCATGATCCAAGGATAAACAGTGTATGTATATTTTTCAGAGAATTTCGGACAAGAATTTGATGGAATCTTAGTTTAGCTTGAGCAAAAACAATGTGTAAAATGGCTATATCAGTCACATTATTGCCAAACAGCTAAGATAAGATAAGATATGTGGGTTGACCCTACAGTTTACTAGTGGTTGTCTGGTTGATGTCGCCTAGTTATTCTTTTTAATATTTTATTTAGAGGCAGCACCCTAGTCTAGCAAAAACCTTTTAGTCATAGGAAATTCTAGCCATACAAATAAAAATATGGAAATAATAGCATTTCTGACTAAAATACCCTTTTAGTGTGTAACAATATAAAATATACTATTACACACTTTTTAGAAACGAAAAAAGTGTGTAATAGTGTATTTTACATTGTTACACACTTTTTCGCAACCACACTTTTACATTACTAGCAGGAAGAACGTGCGATGCACGTTGAACACGTTTTTATTTTTACTATTTAAATAAAAAAAGGAACCAATGCAACTATTAATGATTAAATTTAAAAGTAATAAAGTAATATTCATACTTCTAAATAAAAATGCAAAAAAATCTATGAAAAACATCCTAAATTATCTAAGTAAGGAGTAAGACGAATTTTAAATCTTTTCTTGTTTGATTTTGACGATTGGGGATCTCTTCTTGTTATTTTTGGTTTGCAAAATGCTGTTCAGCGGCAGATCGTCGTCACTTGTAATGTCAATGTAGTCATGAAACTTTTTCTTGGTTATCCTTCTTTTTTTCTTTTGCGATTCTGTGGGCTGCAACTCCATCGTAGATTTTTTCTTTCTAGACGTAATTTTATTTTTTGATTTCTCGGGTGAATGTTTCTTTTCCTCCACTTCAGTCGGCTCTTCTTCAATATCTCCAACATCGATGCTTTCCATTGGTTCCATTTTTTCGATTGCATTTGCTACGATATTGAGATTTCCTCGTTGATCAAATTTTATAGACTTGAGCATCGTCATGAAGCGCATTTCTGTGTACGCTTGTGTGCTTAGTCGTCTATAGTATGTGGATTCTGTTTCACCCTGTGAAAATATATAATTGTTATAATTATGTAATATCGAATTTTGTAATATTAACAATTTAAATTATATATAGTAAGTGATTAAGTAAGAAATCATAATTTACCTCTTTGATTGAAGAAAGATATTCATCCACAGAGCATCCTACATATACCTCTGTCACTTGACCGAATAGTGTAATAATTGCATTGCAGTCGCCTTGTATAACATTTATTGTGATTCTGTATCCAGAATTATATAAAATGATAAAAATTAGTATATTTTTGTTATTGTGTCAGAAGGAAGAAACTAATTTTTCTAGAACTATGAATGATAGAACTTACCAAGAATTCGTTCAATCGCAGAAGATAAACAAAAACGCAGCAGAGAAAGAAAATTAGAGGCGGATATGTTGTAATTTGATTGTGTACAAAAAAATTATACACCATTATATAATGTTGATTCGAAAGTTTGATTCCTATTACAATTCTAATTCTAATATTGTAGATTTCTATAACAAGTCTTTGATCTATTAAATTATTTTTATCCTTATCCTAACCATATTTGAATTACTGTCTAACTCGGTTATACTACTAACTTTTGGGTGAAAATTGCAATTCTTAATCAACTCGGTTATACACCATGACCCCTTTATTTTTGTTTTTTGTTTTTTTAAATATTGCAACATCATATTAGAATTTCAATGAGACAAAATAATTTCCTCATATTAAAAAAATGTATTTTAAAAGCAACAAATATTTTAAAAATTAACAATGCATATTGCTATCTCGAAAACAACATAGACAATTAAAATGATGAAATTCCAGTTGCGTACCGAGTGTCTTGAACACAATGCGAATCATCAATTGCATCTTTCTGATTCTTCATGATTTTGTTGTCCTGTTAAACACGTAAATATAATATTATCAATGCAAAATAACATCATATAAATTAAATTTTAAATTAAATAATTACCTGCGATCAAAACTTGAGTGTAGACAACATTTTTCGTCAACATTTTTTGTCTTGTATCTGTTGTGTTTGGCTTAATCAACACTTTAGTAGTAGACATTGAAGTTCCTCGTGATAGAGCAACATATAATTGTCCGTGAGAAAATACCGGAGAAGGCAAATATACACCAACATTTGGTATAGTTTGTCCTTGAGCTTTGTTTATTGTCATTGCAAAACAAAGTCTGATTGGAAATTGTTTTCGTCTAAACTGAAAAGGATATCCTTCATTTTCAGCTGGCGAAAGAGGAATTCTTGGAATGAAGACATGCTTTCCCATATGTTGGCCAAGCATTATCTCTGCGTTTATGACGTTGCCCTTAAAGTCTCTGCACACCATTCTCATGCCATTACACAGACCATTTGATGGATCTAAATTCCTTAAAAGAATTATTGGACAATTTTTCTTCAATACCAACTTATGTGGAGGTAATCCATTTGGAGTCAAAGAGTTCAAAAAATCGACGTCATAGTTTATGTTTGTCTGGTCAATAGCTTCATCAAAACTGTTGAAAATTTGTTCTTCTCCAGGAAACATGGATATCAACTTATCATTCAGCTTATCCACATGCTCATTTTTTGGCGTTAATATTGCTCGATTCGTCATGTACTCCGCCGAATATGCATTCCTTGCTAAACTCGGAAAAATGGCCGCGATAAGTCTTTTCAAAGAATTTTCTTCATTGTCATACTCAATTACCATATCATCTGGAATTTTGATATTACCTTCATCATCCATCGGTTCTTCACCATTTCCAACACTTAGTAAGAATTTTTTGAATTGTGGATCATTCTTTGATCTCATATTTATGGACAAAGTGATCTTTTTCATTCTGCCCCATAAATAAGAATTAACCAAACTTGCTAATATAGTCTGGTAGACTGTAGCTTTAGGAACAACCGGCAATACTTGTCTGAAATCTCCTCCAAAAACGATGACTTTTCCACCAAAATCTTTATCATTCCCCATGACATATTTTAACAACTTATCTACATTTTCAATTGCCCATTTTTTTGCCATCGGTGCTTCATCCCATATAATCAGTTGTGCTCTCCGCAATAACTCGGCATCTGCACTTTGTTTTGAAATTGAACATTCACTTGTTTCATCAGAATTTATAGGAATTTTAAAGCGTGAATGTGTTGTTCTTCCTCCTGGCATGATCCCTGCAGCAACTCCAGATGTAGCAGTTGCAAGAGCTATGTGTTTTCTTAATCTAAGATGAGCTAATAGTGCACGATATAAGAAAGTCTTTCCAGTTCCACCTGGTCCATCTATGAAAAAAATTCCACCTTCTGCTTTCTGTATGGAACTCAAAATCATAGAAAATGCTTTCCGTTGGTCATCATTCAACTTTAACTCTGCATCTTGATCTTCCTCAGGAATTTGTATCGACATCTCATCTTGTATCTCTCTGGAACAATTATTTTCTATATTAGCATCATAAGAAGGAATTGTGAGAAGATCATATGAATTTATATCTTTTCCCATGCTCTCTAACAAAACTCTTAAGCTCAGCAATGTCTTAGAAACACGTTGTCGGATTGAAGTATTGGCATCCCTTTTAAAATCTTCAGACATTGCGTCAAAGTAAGTATCCCATAAAACTCTTACATCTGTCGGTGCACAATGTACCAAGATTATTGCAAACAACCTACGTAGTTCATTTGGCATTTGAAATGTTATTGCCTCATTCATGCAATCGAAAATACTTTGATCAGCTTCTAATAAACCCCTTTTTTGTGCCGCTTCTTTGAATGTTGAGCATTCTATACCATTAACCGTCAATAAATGTCGGAAAGAGGTTGGTCCCCTAACATGATTCAACAATAATTTTTCATAGTACCTTTCTCCTTCAATCGGACTAACTGCACTTATACGTCCAATAACGCCAATTTTCTGCCTTTCTGTCCAAATTTTGTCCCTCTTATTCCATACGTAATGCTCTGGAAATTCTCTGTAGAGAAATTGCCTTACCTTTTCACTTGTAGCACACATAGTAAAATATTCAGTTAGCATTGTTTTTGAAACATGATCCCACAATAAAAGCTTCTGCAGATTTTGGGATGCGTGATAGGATACAAACTGTTTGTTAGGAAGGTGAAGCTGTAAGTTGATAACTGCTGGAGAAATATCATTCAGACCAAATTCACAAATTCTCCACATTGCTTCTTGTGCAGATACCCATTGTGCATCTTGAAATTGTTTGATTTCATCAACTTGACGCGGCTCATCATCTTGGGTTATATGAACGGCCACCCTATCATGTCCCTTATAGATATATTTGTACAAATACTTAACAACTGTGATACCAGTGCATACCTCGACATTAATATGGCAGTTGTATCTGGACAATAGATGTGCATTATATGGCACGACCCATTGGTTGTCTAAGTCTGCATTCCGAACACGTACAATTGATCCATTTTTTCTTCTTCTGTAAATTGGATATCCATCTTTACCTTGTTGTGTGCTTTCACAATATGGTCGTGGATAATGGCATTTGCAATTTCCTTTTACCATACAAGGATTATTTAGATTTTTCTCTCCGTAAGGTCCATGCATCATATGTTTTTTCACCAATTCAAACAATTCGGAATTGTTTTCTTCATCAGGAAGTTCGGCACTTACAAACTAATCTATTTCACTTGTCGTATTCAACTTATGCCCAGACTTGAAAATTATCAGCATGTGGACATGTGGTAACCCTCTTTTTTGAAATTCAACCACATCAACATGTGCAGCTACATGTCCAAAAAATTTCCTCTTGAATAATTGATATTTCAGGTCTTGCAGTTTTGCTCGAAATACTCGTGTAGTTAAGTCTGGACGTTCTTGAGCTGTTTGACCATCATATAATGCTTGCTGTATTTCTTTCCACTCTGGATTGCAAGTCATTGTAATGAATAGATCTGGTTTTCCAAATCTTTGTACTAATGTCAATGCATCAAGATATCTACGACGCATATCTCATGGTCCTCCTATAAATGTTGCTGGTAGAACAATTCTTTTGCCAACTTCATTCCCTCTTAATTCTCCATTAAAGACACTATCCACAATTCCTTGATACAATTCTGCTCTCATAGTTGATTGGTTTTGACGATAATAATCCAGTCTCGTTGTCTCCAATTTTATGTACATATCCACTATATATTGCTGTAATAATCTTCCAGCTAATAAGAGTATGGATTGTCTTGGATTTCTAATCTGTATCTTATAGCAAATATATTCTCGGCATGATACATTATTAACGTTTTCTCTTCTAACACCTAAAAACATAGAAAAATACAATATAAAAAAAAAGTTATATTAAGTGATTAGTAAAATAAAATAAACATAACAATATACAAAATAAATATATATGTCAACAATAAGCAAAATTGAATCTGTAGATAATTAATGTAAAAGCATTTCGCCCACGTCGCCCGAAATAAAATAGCCTACTCTAGATTATTTATCAAAGTTTTCGACAACTTCAACTTTTTCTAAACCCGCTTACTATATTATATTTACTCTATGAGGCTTAACTCATTAATTGGTGTTAATTAGTGATCAATGGCAGCAATGGGTTGAATCCCTTCGTAGTTTGGATGGCTAAAAATAAAAAAAATTCCAAGACGAAAACTTTTACACGTGTTATTGAATGAATGTACGTATTTTAAATTATAATCTCATAATTGGAATAATATAACTTTAGAAGAATAAAATTATCCAAAAGTTTAATACTACAATTTATCAAATTAGTAAAATCAATTATAAACATTATAAAAATATAAAATATGATACTTAACTAATTTAATCATCAATCAATTTATAAAAAGTTAATAGAGATACCTTGTTCTTCATTGGAGATAATATCGCATGCAGTTATGGTTCTTGCTAATGAAGTAGAAGTAGAAACAGAATTTGTGTTACGAACCAAAGATGCTGGATCAATCTTTCTAATGTTTTGATGCCAACCTGTTTCGCCCATTGGAAAAAGAAGTGGATATTGCAAAGGATCATAACATCCATAATAATGTTTTATTCTATGTCTGTCGCCGGAATGAGCATGAACTACAATATCCCGCTCCAATGGAATATTTTCATTATTTCCCTCAACCCATATAGCTGCAACTTGATCTGCATGTGGAGAATTATATACTCGTTGATCTAAGTTGACATCTTTAGAAATATGAAGCTGAACATTGTCCATTGAAGGATAATCTTTCAATCTTCGAAAGAATTTTGCATACGGGTTGATCTCTAAAATTTTCATGAGCATCTGTACAACTGCTTCTGACAAAACTTGATTTTGCATTATGTTTATTCTGTTCTCAAACTCACTTTGTGTGTCATAAAAGTATAGCTGAAAAAATGTTGGAGACGTATATTGTGGGATCAATCCAGGAAGATCATGATAAACCATGCCTTGTGCTTGAAAAGAATAAACTCCCCGTCTTGCAGATGCCAATTCTTTGTCCAATTTTACACCAAACGAAGTAAATGAGAATATACTATTATAAGCACGAATATTCCTTCTGAAATTAATAGCTTCTTCTGACTGGGCCGTAAACAATTCATCCAACTCCGGAGGAACTTCAGAAAATGCAAGTTTAACTTTTCCATTATCACAACAAAAAGTAGGAGGTTCATATTCAAATCTTCTTGCACCACAATGAATGCAATCAGGCACATTTTTCAATTCATGTAGCAATGAACCTAAATAGATAAACAATATAATTAAAAAAACATTAATAATTTATCATAATGTATTAAACGTATTTTTATCTTAAAAGAATGTAATACTTACAATTCAAATCACTTGCATTTCGTTTACGTTTCTTTTGTCTTTGTAGATTTTTTCTTTGTCTATATACCTCATTAGCTGCAATATATAAATATAAATATATTAATTAAAAAAATAATTTGATTTGTGCTCATGTTGTGTGATATGTGGTGATTATAACATAGACAATTAATATATATATATATATATATATATTATATATATATATACTTAAAAGCTTGTGCGCTCATGCTATAGAAAATACCTGAAGATGAGCTTGTTTTGCGCAATGTAACTTCCATGTTCATAGTTAGTGTATATAAATTTTAAAATCCTGCAAAAAAATATTTATTCTGTAACACAAAAATAATAAATAATCCACATCCAAAATTCTAGTATAGTTTACTTCACAGTGTATTAATTACAATCATCTCAATTGTCTTCCTCAAACTGACAAAGGCCACTCAATATTGCTACTCTCTAGAAAATTGTAAGCCAAAATCATGAGATGTGCTCCTGCCCCTCACATGAATTTTCACCTCTCAACTTTTTATGTTTTCCCGAATATAATTGGAGCACGAAATTTTGAATTAAATTATGCCTTTTTTTCTCTCAAAAAAATAAATTAAAATATAACTATGCCTTACTAATTTTATTTTGATAAATTACACAATTAAGCCACATTCAATAATATGTACTATGTTCTAGCTGCTAGTAAATTTATAAATATATAATTTACTATCGATTTATATTTAGATATCGACCCGTAAAACATCTCATGCATATTTTTTACTTACAAGGTGATAGGACATCCAATTTGGAAACAAATAAATGTTTAAAATTCATGCTGCAAAGTTTATGTTCTTGAGAGAAGTTATGGAGATATAATTTTGAGAGAGTCTGAATCTATATCTTAGTTTATTATTGGGATTGATAATCTTAGATATTGAGCAATGAGAAATACAAACCATCAAATACCATAAAATTGCAAACTATTTTGTAGCATATTCATACTGAAAACAAAATATAATCTCCTGAAATTTGAATATAATATCATAGGCGTACCCATGTGCGGAGGAAATTATGAAATTCCAGTCGACGGCGGCGACCTGCGGAGCAAATTGGCAAACAAAATATTGCTTCTTTAATCCATAATAATGTCAATCTTATTTGCATATATCCTTCCATGACCAAAACATGGATATCCTTACCTTGATAGATCACCTTCAAGCTTCTCTGCCCGACTAATTAAGCGAGAAATCGAACGGAATGGTTCTCTTCGAAGTGTTTAACTTGTCGGGTGACCTGGACATATTATAACCAGAAAAGTATTCAAAGGGCGAGCAACATTATAAGCTCGCTGGAAACTTATGAGGAGTCCATATGCCAGCATATGGTTAGAAAGCCTAAAACTCTTTAAGTCAGTCTTATCTTGGTAATGACAGTGAGAAATAATGCGATGCTATTGGTTTAACTCAGCCTTTTGTTTTATAAAAGCTATAACATCAACTAAATTAACTACAACTTTAATACATATATAAAAACTTTCCCAACAATTCAAACCAATATTTTATTCACAGAATAAAATATCCGAACTCAAAATTTTGACATAACCAAATTTTTTGGACAGCCGCAATTGAGAATATTGCTTACGAATGCACGACGCTTGCTTCCGTAGTGAGGACATGCATGCTCAATTCTCAAACAAATTCTAAAAGCTGATATCTTTTTAGATATTATGATAACTTGAACACAAATACTTATTTTTTTAACATCCCAATTAGCCTGATATCTTTGAGAACAATCAGTAGGACCATAATAACAAGCTTTATTAACACCTATGATATTTTATAAGGATACACAAGAATTTACTTGGATCTCAATTCAACAAAGACAAGCTGCTTGCTTCTCATAGTGGCGCTGGTGTAGACGACATACGAAGCGAGAATCAAAACTAACCTCAACCGGCCTTCGAAGAGGGGAGGCGGCGACCGGAAAAAAGACTAAGAGCAACGGTGAAGCGCGGCGGACCGGAGGCTCACAGCGGCGGCGAGGTTGTATGCGATGGTGCGGAAGAATGACTTTGAGGTTAGTTGCGAGGAGATAATTGATTGAGTTGGAGAAGAATTAGTAGAACTTTAATTAATTTTTATTTATATTTAGAGTTTAGTTTAGTTAGTACATAAGATAAAGATTTTGATATATATAAATATATACGGAATTAGAGTGAACTTCTTCCATAGATAATATTATATCCCTTAATTAAGATAATTATGAAGTCAATGGATTGAAAAATCGTGAGTCATTCTCTTTAAAAAGGCAAAAAAGAAAGGAGTCAAAATTAATTGAAAAATCGTGATGTTGATAATTATTAATCTATACTAACAAATTTATATTTTATGGGTAAAATAGGCAATCCACAAGTTGTCCCTTAAATTGTCATTCGCTCTTTTTCTATTAGTATAGATTTCTTCAAAAATTGAAATAAGTTGATATGCGATTTAGGAAATAGGAATTATAGGGTATAATTGTAAATTTACAGTAATTATTTATTATTGATTTAAATAGGAGACTATGAGGAGTAAATGGAGGGCTATGAATAGAATCACCCTAAGTTAAATGAACGAGATCGAAGACTAGAATTACGTTACTTTCTCAAATCATAATTCCTGCGAAATAAACGGGCCACAAGAATTTTATTTCTTATTTACTTTTAGATATACTATTGGGCTAGACAAATTAAATGTAAGATGAGATATAGAATTTGGTCTGGTTTTTCGGGCTAACCCGGCCCGGCCCATAATATTTATACATAAAATACATTTTTTAGATGGGCTATGCTAGAAAAAAGCGGCCCAATTTTTTTGAACCAACTGCCAAGGGAGAAAGTGAACAGTAGGTGTTCGATCAATTGTCTGAACCAATACGCAATACTAGAGGAATTTATCCTGAATCGATCACTTACCCACCGTGGGCAAGCGTGACATGCCCACCACTGATGTGATGGGCACTTTGGTAGCAAAAAAAAAACAATTTTACTATTTTTTAGTTAATTTTTTTTTTATATAAAAATCATTTAAAAATTGTGGGGACAACCCCTCCACACATAATGTATAATCTGATGAATGTTCTCGTTTGTAATGTCCGTGGGCTCATAGATGAATCTAAACGAATTATTAAGGAAAACTGCATTTTCTTCTCTCTTCTTGTGATCGGTAGCATCGAGCCCAAGTCTAATTTCAATAAGACAAATACTGCTTGTTCGAAAGCGATCAATATGGTTATTATGTTGGGCGGGTTTGGACGGATAATTCAAAGTAATTATTATTGTGATAAAAATTAGTAATAATCCACATGAAGAAAAACATTATACTGAATGGGCGGGTTTGCCCTAGGAAGAAAGGGGTGGGGGACGTGTTCTACGTGAAAGGGGTGGGCAACAATTCATGTTAATTAGTTTTTTTGATTTTTCGAATTTATTAGTCTTGGGATAAAATGGTAATTTGCTAATTTAATCTAGATTTATATTTTCTCTACCAAACAAGAATATTATCTATCCGAAGATTATATTTTAGCTACCAAACATAAATAGAGAATAATAATCTTACCTAATCCATATTAATATTTTATCTAGATTTTATTTATCACGCTTTATCTCAACTTATATACCAAACGAGCCCTTAAGATTTGCATTGTATTTTATATTTTACCTACATTACATTCTCTCATCGTTTTTAAAAAAATTTCAACTCTTTTTTCACTCAAATAAAGAAAAAAATAATTATTTTTCCACTTTATTATTCTTACAATTTATTTTATTTTATATGTTCTAATTATGTAACATTATTAATTAATAAATTCATACTAAAGTCTCAATATTGACAACTTTATAGAGATGTTTGGAGTAGCAAAAAAAAGGTTGTCACAAACATATAGTGACGATAAATATTGACAACAAAAAATTGTGTCACTAATATATAATTTTTGTGTCGGGCGAAAATATTGTCACGATATATATATATATATATATATGTGTGTGTGTGTGTGTGTGTGTGTGTGTGTGTGTGTGTGTGTGTGTAGTTACAATACCATAATTTTCATTGATATATAGTCACGATAAATATTGACAATAATATATTTTATCACTGATTTATATTATTGTGACGTGACAAATAATCGTTACTATACATATACGATTATAGTGACATAAATAAGATTGTCACTAACTTTTAGTGACAAAAAATATTGACAACAACATAACTTGTCTTATAGTTTTTTGTGACAAAAATTGTTTGTAGTGACAACGGAATGATCGTCACTGACGTATAGTAACAATAAATACTGACAAAAATAAATTGTGCCACTGTTACATATTTTTGTGACGACAACATTTATTGTTTCTACATATATATATATATTTATTGTGATAAAATTATGGTCGTCAACATATAGTGACAATAATTACCGAAAACAATAAACCTTGTCACTGTTAAGATATTTTGTGACGATAGAAATTATTGTCACAATACAGACGTTTGTAGTGACAAAAATTTTGTGGTCACAATACATGATTAGTGCCCGATTGAGACCAACCCACCAGGTCAGCTAATAGGTGTACACAATTCTAAAATAACGTATTAGGTCAAGAGAGAACCTCGATCGATTAACTTATGCGAGCCTTAAACAGAGCAGAGTGCACAAAATATTTTATTGGATAAACAGTTTGCATTTTATTGAATAAACAATTTGCATTTCATTGAAATATTTAGAGCTTAATAACTTAATCATACTTTATATATTTGGAAAGTAAGCCTACGTGGATAGGCAAAGCCTGAAGATCATACACATATAAACCTGTTTTGGGAAAGCAGAGCTAATCCCCCTGGTCACAAAGCCTACAAGAAATTATATTCTTAATAGGTCTCGTGAAGCTAACTTAATGTCATAGTGAAAGTGCTTAACATTCTATGATTCACTTAGCCAGATTTTCAAGATTTAATGAATAAATAATTGAAAAATAAAATTTTGAGCTAAAGATACCGACAATATCCTTGCTCGACTTTCTTTGATAATTGGATTTAATGACAGCCAATTTAAATTATAAATACTTTCATTTGCAAAAATGCTTAATGCAAATCATTTCATGCTCAACTCATATAACAAGTAATTACACTTAAAATAATAATAATAATAATAATAATAATAATAATAATAATAATAATAATAATAATAATAATAATAATAATAATAATAATAATAATAATAATAATAATAATAATAATAATAATAATATTCTTATGCAATCAGTTTTTTTTTCTCTTTAAAATAATAAATAATCAAACTTAAATATAAAGTCTAATTAATTTAAATAAAATCTGCAGCCCAAAAATTTGATCAATATGTAGAAGCCCAAACTTAAATTAAATCAACCCAAGACATATCTAAAACTCGCAGTCCATGCTTTAAAATAAATAATAATGCAGCCCAACAGGATTATAAAAAAAATTGGCCCACAACTAAAAGCCCAAACCTATTTCCATTTTTTTAAAACAAACCCACCCCCTTCTTCAACATTTCTCACGCATACACACACTCACAGGTACTGATTGAAGAAAAATAAGCACACACAAAAGCAAGAGAGATATTAATGATGGTAAAACCTAACTAGAGCTATTACATATAACTTCGAAGTTGGGGCCTGCCAAGCTCTGCACTGCTTCGTTCTTACGCGAAAGCCTAACTTGAACATGAAATGGAAGATCTTCCCCTTGTAATTCCACTTGTTCCTCTACGATCTCCTTTGCGCACATCACAGCAGATTCGCCACAATCGCTCATCATTATCTTTTGTAGCGTCGGTATGTCTCCAATTTGAGTCGGGATCTCCTTCAACTCTTGCATATCATAAAGATGAAGCGTCTCAAGGCGTGGAAAGATGGAGTTCGATTCCGCAGTCCAATGCTCCAAACTACGACACGAACCCAATCCCAAGTATTTGAGGGAAGGGAATTGGCCTTCAACCATTTCCCACTTGCCTGTTCCAAAGCATCCCATTTCCAACTTGAACTTCTCGAGAAGGGGCATTGAACCTATCTTTTCCAATATTTTTTCCCATTCAAAAGCCACGATTCATGTCAAGAGTCAACTTCCTGAGGCTTTGGGGGAATGTGAGCGCATACAGAGAAGCTCCAAAATTATACCAGCACCATATGTAGAGGGATTCCAATTTACACAGACGTTTGATATTGTTCAGACAATAATAATCATCTTGCTCGACTCCCCCTCTCCCAAGATACTCTATCCCCAATTTTTTGATATTTGGAATTCTCTTAACCACCTCTTCACTGCACTTGAAATCTGTTATTCTCTCTAGCACCAGTAGATTCTCCATGACGACGACATCATCACTCAAAGGTTCTGGAAGATAAAATCTTCCTGTCATTTCAATATGCCTAAGTTGTGGCATTCTCCAAATCTCAGCAGGTGCAGTGAACTCCTTCCCAATACAAGAAACAATCAAAATGTGCAGATTCCAGAAGCAAGTAAACGAGGTAAAGATCGAGGACATGCTACCAACTCTAACAACAAGGTGGCGCAAGTTAACATACTGAGACGCAAAGTACTTGATCACGTGGCGATCATCATCAAAATAAGGAAACTTGTATGCATGTAATGTTCTAAGCAACCCCGAATTCTTAATACGCGGGACTTTCCTATATTCACTGATTATGGAACGAGCACGTGGCATAGACTGCAAGTTGTCAAGAACTTTCTTCTTTGGCGTGTTCCTGGGTATAACAACGCGGCGTTGGCTACTCATGCATCGAGGACTAGATTGCCCTATCACATGATAGAACCCATCTTTCTTGCTCTGGTTCAAGCATAAATCCCTCAACAAATCATGAATTTTGACAAATTTTATGTTTCCTGTAGACCCCACTTTATCAACTAGAATGAGATTTCTATCAACCAAGTCCTTTAAGAACTCTATGGCAATAGTTTCCAAACTTTTGTCATTCATGGGTTTTAAAAATCCTTCAGAAACCCATAGCGTCACGAGTGTTGAGACACTAACCGAATCATCCTCCTCAAACACTCCCATATACAAAAAACATGGCTTTAAATAAACTGGCAAATGATTATAGCTCATTTTCAAAAGTTCCATGCAAAACTTATCATTATCCAAATTCACTTCTGAAGCTAAGTTCTGACTAATTGATTCCCAAACTCCTAGAGTGTGTTCCCTATTTCTCAAAATACCCCCCACTACAACAATTGATAAAGGAAGTCCTCTGCAATTCTCTACTATTTTCTTTCCAATTTTCTCTAACTCATGAGGGCAACTTCCAACCCCAAATACAATTTTTGAGAACAGTTCCCAGCTTCTAACCTCATCTAAAAATTCCATTTGAAGGCTATAATTGTTGTTCAATTGGGAACTCAAGTGGGAAAGCCTAGTCGTCACTAATATCCGACTACAATTCTCATTTTCGGGAAAGAAACGTTGTATCCTATCCCAAGCATCGATGCTCCACATATCATCCATCACAATTAGAAACCTTCTACCTGACAAATACTGGTGGAGCTCTAATCCTAGTCCATCTTCACTCTTTTCACTAAGTTGTTCCTTGGTTTGTTTAGTGGCTTGAGAAACAAGTTCACAAAGAATTTCCCTTGTGTTGTATCGTTGAGAAATAGTAGCCCAAGCACGAACATCAAAACGCTGCTCAATAATTTTCTTCGAATAAACAGTTTTGGCAAGAGTGGTCTTACCTATCCCGCCCATTCCTGTGATCGGGATGACTTGGCGTTCGCGTTGGTCCGAAACGACCCTTTCCAAGATTCCATTGACGACAATGTCGGACCATACCACCATGCCACTACTGTTGTTCCCAGTGGAAGAAGAAGCAGAGACGAAGCTACGCCTCGTATCATGGAGCACCACCTTCTCTGTATTCCTCTGCATGGCCAAACTCTTGATCTGATCCATTTCTTGTATCATATTTTGCACATCTTGAAACAAGTTCATCTCTTCATCATCATCATGATTTGATGAGACAGTTTTCGGATCCTTTGGAGCTCGAAAGCAGCTGAGGAAGCGGCTGCGAATGGTTTCTCTGGATCTGCTCAGCTGAATCTTGGCCACGATATGAGATTCGATGGCGTCTTCAGCTGCATAAGCTGCATCTGCAATACGCATCTCCAAGGGATCTGCGTCGTCGGAAACAGGAGAGATATAAGCTTCGAGAAACTCCTGCAAGAACATGACATTTTCAGTGAGGGATTGAACTTGTTGTTTATTGAGAGAAATCGGAGGGGAATGGTGGCGCTCGAGGTCGTCTATGATATGCATTAGAGAAACCAAGGCTGCGTAGGCCGCCATGATCGATATCAGTTGAAGGGAAACAGAGTATAATTATGAGAATTTTGGACAAGAATTTGATAGAATCTTAATTTAGCATAATGGCTAGCGATTCAATCTTAATTGGTCATCTTTTTGGTGCCAAACTTGCTGGTTTTTGACTCGGTTCAAAACTGTGGGTAGTAAAGTGTAGGGCCAACCGACATATCTTATCTTAGCGTTGGCAATAATGTTAAAGCGAATGTTTGTGATAATAATTGAGGAGAGATATATAAGCATTGACTTGTGACTTACAGATTCTCCTTATTTAAATGGGATGCTCCAATGGACTGCCTCAGAAATGAGATGCTCCAATTAAACTCCTAACTGCGAAAATAGTTAGAATTATTTCATTGAATCTATAAATCAATTCTACTGAAATTATAAATTAATTCTATCGAAATCTATAAATTATTCACGATACTTGTTTAATGTAGAATTCAATGATTAATACAATTTTGGAGTGAGAAATAAATTACACAACAACTCCACCTTTTTAACTTTTATATCAAATATCTTAATGAATTTGTTCTTTTATAATGATAAAACATACGCATCACACATTCTCACGCTCTCGCCTAAAATGGTATTAGAGTGAGTTTTTATGGATGAATTATATTATATTTAATTTATTTAATTTTATCTTATGTATTTAGTAGAAAGCTACCTAATGAGTAGCTAAACAAGTTTGTCTCCTCCCTAAAGGAGATATTACTTAAATGTATTACATATTATACAATTCCTCAATAAACACTTTGATTTGCTCAACTTTCCAATTGAGTAACTATTTTCTTTTGTTTACCAACTAAGTCTTATATGTCGAGACTGAGAATTCTCAGAGAAAATCATCGCTTAAACATCTGATGCGTTTGCGTGGTTGGATTTTTTTTTTTTTCGTAAAATAAGAGTGATAGACTCTGGGCAATTCATAGTTGCTTCTAAAGGAGGAGTGTTGCATCCATCTCTTGCGAGTGTGTGGTTGGACGTACCCCACAAGGCGAAGAGTCAGTAAAACGCAACGAAGCAGATCCTAGAAATAGTTCGACTAAAGATATATAGTTGGTTTATGTTAAAGTTAATATTGAATTGATACGGAAGCATGTTGGGCCTTATTTTATGATTTTATTATAGCTTTATAATTATAGAAAACTCATAAGGTAATTTTGTCTGAATAATATCATGTTGGGTTTTTTTTTTATATAATTTTGAACAAATATTGAATAATATCACGTGGGAAGTTGTAATACCCCGCTCATTTCTATTAAGTTTAGAAATTATTTCGAACTTGGATTAAGATGATTTACGCCGGAGTATTTGAAATGAATTGAATTTTAATTCCAACAAAAATGAATTACAAAAACTTTTATAAATTTGAGTCATTTAAATTCTTGTGCATCTCATATTTATATAAATTGAGTATTTAAATAGTTGCACTAGTATTTCAATTAGCAAACTTTAAAGGATTTTTTACATATCCAAAATTTTCAATATCATAGAGATTTTAATTGAAGTCTTCAGTTATTTATGTGTGCTTGATTTAATTATTCACATTTTGAGCCTTATTCTATGAGCACATGCTACCACTTGTCATCTACCATCATGTCTTCCCACGATCACCACGCTTCCTCCCTCACCCTTACATACACCACCTACTCCTCAAAATAAGCCTCAATTTCAGTCAAGGTACAAGTAGGGATCAATCAGCCTATAAGAAACATCAAGCCATATTGTTAGTACAATTATAGTGAACTCCTACCAACTCCGTGCTTCCATCCCATCCAAGTTTTGCCTACCTATATTCATCTCCTCACAATACAGCAAACACATACACAATAACACATCTTGACAACTTCCTCAATGCTCAATCGATGCTGCCATCTAAAAGATACACCAACTCAAAGCCCTTCCTCAAACTAGTAGAACACTCAGGCATAACATCAAGAAAAAGCTCAGCCTTTCCTATCAAGGTTTTTCTTCAATTCATAGCAGTAAACACACACATATACAGCTTTATGTTTGTTCATATGTCCATCTATAACTGAGTTTACATAACAATAAAGACAACGAGATGTAAATGTTTCATACAATGAGAATACAGATAATGATATATAAGAACTGATAGTTTTGTTGCCTATGTTTTGTTTATTTACGTACCAATCACTGCTCCATAAGAACATATGATATGTGCATGAAATGAAAATGCTGATAACTAAAACAAGAATAGAACTCATGGGGTATCTCTGCTTGGAGAGTGTCTGTCGAGGAAGGGATGTGAGAGTCGGGAGTCAGGGCGGCAACGGCGGTGGCTATTAGCTGCTGTCGGACCGAACAAAGGGAAGAGGGAGGCAGTAGCTAGGGCACGGCGGTGGTGGCGTGAAGCTGCTGACCGTCGTCGCCGGATTTTAGAAAGGGAAGGTCGGAATTGGGAACCTTTGGTTCCAGGTGGCTTGTAGCGTTTGTCATCGGCGGCAGCCATGGCTACTGCTATGGTCGCCGAGAATTGGAGCGAGAGGAGACCGGATTTGGGAGCCTAGGGTACGGCGGCGGCGGCTCTGCCGTCGTTCTGTCCGGAGCAGGGGAGAGGAGAAACGAGGCGAGATGAGGGAGAGACTCGATGGCCTTGTCGATGTCGGAGTTTACAGGGGGAGCGTAGGAGAGGCGGCGCTTCGCCGGGGAAGACGAGAGATCGAGGGAGGCGGCGGCGCCTCGCCGTCGCCAAGGAGGAAGGCGGAGACGGAATCGCCGCTGCTTCGCTGTTTCTTTCGTGGGTATTGGTGAGCCGAATGGTGTGGTGCGACGAGGGAGATGAAGGCGGGGTGATCGGCGGCGGTCGCCGCCGGAGGAGATTCGAGAGAGAGAGAGAGAGGCGGATCTGGGTGGTGAGCAGAGAGAGAGAGAAAGCTGAGGGTGTGTGTGCGTGTTTGATTCTGAAAAAAAAAAGAAGGGGAAAAAGGGAGTTTGAGGTTGGGCCGGGTTTGGGCCGGTTTTAATAAATGTTTGGGCTTGTTTTTATATTTTAATAGGGCCACGCCTTATTTATTTGAGGTGGTCTGCGAATTTTTAACAAAAGGGCTTCTCATTTCATTTGTGGGCTAATTTATATTACTCCCTCCGTCCGCCAAAATTATGTAAAATTGCTTGGGCACGGGATTTAATAAAATTGGTGATGATTTTGATATAGTGGAGAAAGGGTTCCACCACTTTATGAGATGTGTGGTTGAGATTGAATTTTGAGTGAGTTTTTTGTAAATAAAGAGTGTTAGTAAGGATAAAATATTAAAGAGAATGGTGGGACCATTGCCATAAAAGGAAAGTGACATAATCTTGGCGGACGCCAAATATAGTAATTTTTACATAATCTTGGCGGACGGAGGGAGTATTAAGTTGGACCGATTCTTGGGTAATTTTAAATATAGCCTCCAATTTTCTCACTATAACCCCTCAATTTTTAAAATAATAAAAATAATGATGATTTAACTATTATACCCTTACAACCCCCATTTAAAATCTATTACATAAATTAATAATTGATCAACTCAAACTCCAAAATCAGAAAAGAGGAATCCATTAACGAGAAGTTGTATCAAACTCGTCTGCATTTCAGGTGCGGCATTCCGCGGCTGGAAAGGAATGGCACATTGTCTCATCTGCATCTCCCTTTCGAAAATCTCCTCGCCAAAATCGCGACCTCTGCTAATTCTCCCCACTGCATAAGTGAGGTCGATTTCGAATCGCGGGGTTTTGGAGAGAAGGGGCGCATTCACTTCATCAGAGTTGGTGGTAGTGGATTATCTGCCCTCATTGTGCTCGCACCCAAACAAGTGATATCTATGTCATATTATGCTTAATTTTACTTTTGTGTGTTACATAGTGTGTTTTATATGAGGTAAAGGGACGAAACTTACATTTTTTTATGAAGATGTGTTACATTTTCTGCCACTGGTCAGATCTCAAAAGCTCCACAAAATAGGGATGGTGGAGAAAATGTCAAAAGGGTGACAAAAACCTCCATAAAAATGTGCAGATGCAGAGTTCTGATCAACCACCATTAAGGCATAGTTTTGGATCTGATGGCGATGACTCATGAATTGATTATGAGCTGCGACATCTTGTGGGATGAGAGATGCGGGAGGTGGGGGTTATATACGTATTCCAGATTAGTTTTTTATAAACTTATAATTTATTACATATTTTAAATGGGGGCTATAGGGATAAAATGGTACAATTATAATTATTTTTATTATTGTTTTAAATCAGAGGCTATAGTGATAAAATTGGGGGCTATATTTAAAATTACCCCCAATTCTTTTATTTAAGCTTGGGCCTGTTCTATTTATTTATAATGGGCTAATATGTTTTAATTAACTAGACTTTTAATAGTTGATTAATTATTATTTTAAGGAATAATTTGCATACTAATATTATATTATTATTATGTGCATATATTAAGTATGAATTACTTATTATATGAGTGGAGCATGAAATGATTTGCATTAAATATTTTTGCAAATGAAAGTATTTATGATTTAATTGATTTTGTTCATAAATTCAATTATTTAAGAAGATCGAGTAAGGATATTGTTGGTGTCCTTAGCTCAAGAGTTAGTTTTCAATCTTTATTATTAAATTTTGAAACCCGGCGTGATGAATCATAGAATGTTAAGCATTTTTCCCCAAGATATTAAGTTAGCTTCACGAGACCTATTAAGAGTAGAATTTCTTGTAGGCTTTGTGATGACCAGGAGGATTAGCGCTACTTTTCCAAGACAGGTTTATATGTGTATGATCTTCAGGCTTTGCCTATCCAGGTGGGTTTACTTTCCAAATGTATAAAGTATGATTGAGTTATTAAGCTCTAAATGTTTCAATGAAATGCAAACTGTTTATTTAATGAAATGCAAACTGTTTATCCAATAAAATGTTTATGTGCACTCTGCTCTGTTTAAGGCTCGCCACAACGAATCAATTGAGGTTCTCTTATGGCCTAACACGTTATTTGAGAATTGTGTATACTCGTTAGCTGACTCGGTGGGTTGATCTCCACCGGGCACTAACTAAGAGGCGTTATAAGGGTGCTTGCTGGATCTGTTCCGAAGCATGTAATGTAAGGGCCTGCCTGGGTAGCGTCCCGAGGTCAAAGTAAACTTGTCTGGGTTACGCCCTCAGTTCAAGTAAATGGGATAAATGGATCCGTCGGTGGCTAAAAGGTCCGGGATCACAGCGAGTAACAGAAAGGGAGTGTGACATGTGCGCACAAATGAAAGATATTATTTTAACATGCTTAGAAGTCCTTTCAATTTAAAACCTTCTAAGTTATGTCAATTATGATTGGATAAACTGTCTTTATTAAAATATGAAATGTTTCATAAAATGCATGCCCACTAAGTACATTAGTACTTAGCCCAAAAATACTTTCAAATGTTTTCAGGTTGGCTGGCTGGTGCTGACGGGACGGAGCTGAGGTTAGGGTTAAATTCCTATTTTAGACTTCCGCTGTAGCAATTACTCATATCCGTCTTTTGTTTTCCCAACTTAAGATCTTCATGTTAAATTTCAAATGATATACCTGACCGAGCTTAGACTCTTCACTACTAAATTTATGCTAATGAATGTCGGTTGTCAGAAGCATGAAACAAAACTTGTGATCCAAAGGGGCCTAGCCCGACTCGTTATCTTATTATTCGGGTTTTAACAAGGTTGTTCCTTGTTTATTTCTATTAATTAGTTGCACCTCGATTACATTTATTCATTCAAGAATTGGGGTGTGACAACTGTGAAGGCTCTCTTCAAGGCTTTAAATGCGGTAAATGAGAGGAATTATATAGTTATGTGTATTTGGAGGTAGATTTTATAGTTATGTATAAAACTAGAATTGATTGAAAGTTTGTGTATGTAGGCGCAACGAACCCATTGAAATTTGCAGTTCCTTAAAATTTAATTAATTGCACAATATTCATCAAATTTCCTCTTGAATTAAATAACATGCTAGTTTTTTGAGATGATTGAATAACATAGGTCTTGCAGATTTTTCTAAAACAAGACACTTTTATAATAAGTATAGATTATAGATACTAAACATATGATTTGTCTTGCTAAAAATAAAAATAATTAAAAATAAGCAAAATATAAAGTTATAAGGAAAAATCATGTGTTTTTGCGAGGCAATGTGGGAAAAAAATCTATGCATTTTTTTTTCTTTGGATTTAAGACGAGAGAATTGAGAATTGAAGTCCAGTTATTTAGGTTAGTAAGAAGATGAATAGAAAAGATTTGTGATAAATTAATTAATTTATTAGTAAAATAAAAAGAAAGCCATGTAGAAGAAGGAAAAGAGAGATATTGAAAATTAAACACTCAAATTAGTATTCCCACAATTGAATTCCTCATCACATCAAACTACCCCCATTTCACAATGGATTTCCTAGAGGATGACAAAGAGCATATTTTATTCATTTTAATTTTTTTGTTTAAATATTTATAAATTTAAACGACTTCAGGTAGTAAGCAGGTATCACTATACGAGTTTGGGAATAGGACAAGTAATAAAATTATTTTTTTAATCATATATGAGATGAG
This sequence comes from Salvia miltiorrhiza, assembly GCF_028751815.1. Classification (NCBI taxonomy): domain Eukaryota; kingdom Viridiplantae; phylum Streptophyta; class Magnoliopsida; order Lamiales; family Lamiaceae; genus Salvia; species Salvia miltiorrhiza. Next base: position 2,926,033 of record NC_080389.1, read on the forward strand.
TGCGATTATATAAATTCTAAACAAGCTTCGTAAATTGTATAATTTCCTAATTTATGAAATTAGATGACATGAGTTTTAAGAAATGTTTAGTTGATAGTGTGTTGAATAGAGAAAGCTATCGACCACTTTTGAATTGTGGAGTTATTATTTGTAGAGAAAGGTATCAGCCACTTTTATTATTGAGTGGATTTGAAAATAGCCACTTTTATATAGTAAAAATAAATTTTACCCACTAATATAAAAACTTAAAAAAAATACCCACATTTACCATTTTACCCTTGCATATAAAATTTTTACAAATACCCACGAATTCACAACCAGTGAATTCACAACTAAATAACAAGTATTGGTTGTGAATTCAAGTTTTAAAGTTTGAATTCACAACTATAAATAGTGTTAGTTGTGAATTCGCGTGAATTCACAACCCACACTATTTCAAGTTGTGAATTCACAACCGATAAAATTTGAATTCACAACCAACATTTTTTTTAAGTTGTGAATTCACAACCAATAAAACTTGAATTCACAATCAACACTATTTTAATTGTGAATTCACAACCAACGCCGATAATTCAGTTGTGAATTCATAAATTTGGTTGTGAATTCAAGAACATTTGTACAAAATTACGCGATTTTCATCAATTTTTTCAATCTATGATCCAATATACTTAGTATTCAATCAAAGCAAAGCTTATGCAGAAAATTTATTACATTTCCTTTCTTGAAACGAAATACATCGCTTGAAAACATCGAAAATCCCCAAAATAAGAAAAAATTAAAAAAGTCCCAAGTTCATCTCAAATTAGGGCACGATTTCACCAAATCAGAAAACTAAATCAAAAACCAAATCAGGAAACTAAATTAGGCCAGGCTCCCTTCACGCCGAAAATCATCGAATCAAGAGTGAAGAAATACAAAAAATCCAGCGACACATGCACCAGATGCGGCAAGATGACGGAGGACGATTTGCTGTTCATCCACTTCGTCCGGCGCATCTCCAAATTGACGAACGCATTGAGCGAGTTCCCGGCGGATTCGAACGTGAACTCGTCGATGAATTAGACGAGCGTGGCGCTGCAGCGCGCCATGGTGTTTCTGGAGGAGGAATTCCGCGCCTTGTTGGAGGATTCGAGAGAGAGAAATCGGCGCTGAGGCGGCGGCGTGGTGAAGAGCATGCGGCGGCGCCGCTTGGAAGAGAAAGATCGAGAGAAAGAGAGAGAGATACAAGGCGTGTATAGAGAGAGAGAGATGAGAGAGCGGGTAGAGAGAGAGAGAAATGAGAGAATAAAAGGAAATTAGGGTTTGCCATTTATATAGAAGGGTAATTTAGTCCTTTAACATAAAAAGTGTGTATTTTTTATGTTTTTATTTGAGTGGGTAAAATTTATTTTAACTATATGAAAGTGGGTACTCTTATATATTAACACTTTATTATTTATACTAGGTATTGTTAATATTTACTTTGCAATGTTTTAATTTTCAATAAGACAACAACTTATATTTGACTTTTTAGATATTTATAGGCTTAAACGAGTTTGAGAAAAAATAGCGGATATTACTATACGTGTTTTGACGAGAACTGGTAGTAAAAACACTTTTGACTTGGGTTTGCGACATGACTGATAGATAAATTCTAAAAAAGATTTCGTATAATGTATAATTTCTACATTCATTATAAATTAATTTTTAATCTTTTATAATTTATGCTATTTATTATAAATGTATACTTTGTAATGTCTAGAAACAGACATATTGATTGTAAACTTTTATTGAGTTAGATAATCAATAACTATAACAGTCTATATTATTTATTTAGATATTTTATAAAATTTAAATGTGTTCGGATAATTAATGGATATTATTATATATGTTTGGAAAGAGAGTTACTCTTTTTCATATGTTTTTCAGTTTGGACGGACGAATAATTAAAATTACTTTTAAATCGGGTTTGGCACGAGTAAAAATGTATAATTTTTAAAGGAGTGTATAAATTATATAGTTTATATTATTCATACTATTTATTGTTAACACATACATATTGTCACACCCCAATTCTTGAAGGAATAAACTATAATCGGGGTGCGACTAAAATCATAGAAATGAACAAGGGAATGACCTTGTGAAATTCAAATAATAGGATAAGAAGTCGGGCAACGCCCTTTGAGTGAAGAAAGACATAAATCAACTGATAGTAATCAATTAATAACATTCTAAATCTTAGGATTACAAGTTTGGTTTCATGCTTCTGATAACCAATATTAAATAACATAGTGCTAGAGTTGAGAGTCTAAGCTCGATAAGAAACATAATTCAGAATTTAACATAAAAGTTTTTAAGATAGAGAAACATAAGACAAATAAGAGCTAATGCAACAGCGGAAGACAAAATACGGAGTTGAACCCTAGCCTCAGCTCTGCCCCGTCAGCACCGACCAATCAACCTGAAAACATTTGAAAGTAATTTTGGGCTAAGTACTAATGTACTTAGTGGGCTAGCATTTTATAAACATTTCATAATCATAAGAGCAGTTTATCCAATTATACTTGACATGACTTAGAAGGTTTTAAATTGAAATAACTTCTAAGCATGTTAAAACATTTTATTATATTGCGCGCAATTGTCACACTCCCTTTCCGTTACTCGCTGTGATCCCGGACCTTTTAGCCACCGACGGATCCATTACTCCTGCTTTACTTGAACTGAGGGCGTAACCCAGTCAAGTTCCCATTTGGGACCCAATGCTCCGGAACACATCCCGTCGAGCACCCTTATAACGCCTCATACATGATTAGTGCCCGAATGGAGATCAACCCACCGAGTCAGCTAATAGGTGTACACAATTCTCAAATAACGTGTTAGGTCAAGAGAGAACCTCGATCGATTCATTGTTGCGAGCCTTAAACAGAGCAGAGTGCACAAAATATTTTATCGGATAAACAGTTTTCATTTCATTGAAACATTTAAGCTCAATAGCTAAATCATACATTTGAAAAATAAGCCCACCTGATTAGGCAATGCCTGTCGTTTATTCTTAACTCTGAATTGGTATAGCAGTGCTAGTCCTCACGATCCACAAAGCCTACAAGAAATCTATAATCTTAATAGGTCTCCCGAATCTAATATTAAGTTATAGTATAGTGCTTATCATCCTATGATTCACTTAGCCGGGTTTTCAAAATAAATAAATATTTGAAAACTAAAATTCTTGAGTTTAAGGACACCAACAATATCCTTGCTCGATTTTACTTAAATAATTGAATTAATAATAAAATCAATTTAATCATAAATGATTTTATGTAAAATGTTTGATGCAAAATTAATTCATGCTTTAACTCACATAATTAAATAAATATATTTAACATATGCACATAATAAGAAAATACTATTATGCAAACTTTTTCAAAAAAAATAATTAATTAAACTTAAATAAAGAGTCAATTTAATAAATCAATTAAACAAGTCCAACAATTAAATGGAAGTCCATATTTTTATTTCAAAAATTCGCAGCCCAAACAAAAGTAAATAGTAATCCACCATTTAAACTAAAATTTCGGCCCAGAGTTTAATTAAAAACGGCCCAAGCAAATAAAAAAAATGCAGCCCAAAACTAATTAATACCCGGCCCAAACACTCGGCCCAAACAAAGCCCAAACCCCCAAATCTATTTTCTCTCCTTCTTCTTTCTTAAACAACTCACGCACACACACACACCTCTCACAACACACGCACACCCCCACACAGTCGCCCAGCTCCCCACCCCTTCTCCCTCATCTCCGGCCAACGCCGGCCCTCTTCCGGCGCAGCAGCAACCGCTGGGAACCCCGGTCAACGCCACGCCACCCTCTGACCTCTCTCTCTCGTCCCTCTCCCACGGAATACACACACGACGCACCACCTCAGGCCGCCGACTCCCTCTGAAATCCGGCGGCCGCAGCGGCATTGAAACCATCGCCGCCGCCGCTCGCCCAAACCCAAGCCCTAAATCACCTCACTTCCCTCCTAACCTTCCTCTCTCTCTAAATCCCACTGGAGCCCTAGATCCCCAAACTCTAGATCGACCCTACCTTAAATTTCCGGCAGCGACGACGCCACACACGCCGCCGCCTCCGCCCCTTCAAATCTCCGGCGACTGCACAACCATAGGCTGCCGCCGCCGAGCTCCGGATCCCCCTGATTTCAGGCACTCTAATCGCGGCCCTTGGCCTCGATTCACGACGAGCAGCAGCTAATTGCCGCCGTCGTCGCCACCCTGCCTCCCTCTCTTCCGTTTGTTCGGCCGGACAGCAGCTCGGAGCCACCGCCGACCGTACCGCCCCCATCTCTCCCCTGACTCGTCTCTCACCACAGCAAGCATACACTCAACATATACATGTAAAAGATAGCTTATTCCCTTTAAAAAGCTTTGATTAGCAATTTGCAGAAAATGCATATGTGTATGATATGCAAATCAAATTATGTCTATGTCTATGTCATTGGTGATTATCTTCTTTTATAAAATCATGCTCTGATGTATGAATATATATATATATACAGATTGTATGCTCATGAATATGAATGTCATTTTAATTGAAATGCTTGAAATGTTTTGCTGTGTGAATCATGAGGTTTATTTGTGGTTTCTGCTAAACCAATTTGGAGCTAGAGGCGTAATGTATAAACAGAGGTAGGCGAAAAAGTCAAGTGGTTACCTTGGCGAGGATTTCAGTTGGTATTCTGATTTTTGCTTGTTTGCTCAATACTTGATTTCTGGTGAAATGAGCTTGGGGAGCCGATGAAAATAATTTGGTGGAGTAAGTGAGGGAGATATTTAAGGGAGTAGATGAACATGTTAAGGTAGGAAGCGTGGGTGAAGGAGTCAAAAATGGTAGGGAGCGTGCAAAAGAGTGAGCGCGCATGGTGGTTGAAGGAGTCAAAGAGTGGGCGCATGGTGGTCTGCTGTACTTGGCAGCAATTGGGCTTCTCTTAAAAAAAAAATGAATCTTGGGCTTAATTATTAACAAGGAACTAGGGCCCAAAATAATATTTGTCCAGGCCCAACACATTCAAAATAATTAAAGCCTAACTTAGACTTAAATTAAATCATGTAGTATTAAAATAATATTAGCATATAGAATTAATCACATTCATATAATTCAATTTATGAAATGCACAAAAATTCAAAAGACTAAATTTTATAAAAGCTTTTGAAAAAAAATTTTGTTGGAATAAACTCATTTTCATTTCTCCGGCATAAATCATCTTAATCTAAGTTCAAAATAATTCTAAATTTAATATAAATAGGCGGGGTGTTACATTCCTCCCTCCTTATAAAAATTTCGTCCTCGAAATTGCATATCTGGGTCATCTAGTTTGGATACTAGACTTTCATTCCACTCAACTCTTGTGCGGCACTAAATCATATACGTACTTAATTCCCTAACAGCGCGATATCGTTTAGCAAACTAGAAAATTTTCCTCAAACTCTGGTACGTCGTTATGTCGTGGAAACTTGTCTCGTCCTCTCCTGAAGATCGAAGAGGGATCTTTCTCTTGTTTAAAAGTATCGTGGCTCTGACTTGAGTAAGTCAACCAATTCGAGGATTGCATCAAATTCTATCATAGGAATAACATGTAAGTATGTCTAAATGTTTCCGCGCCTATATCGAGCTCTGAGTTCGCGGTGACGTCCTTAGTAGCAGTCTTTCATCGTCAGTTGTACTAATTTCTAACGTTGTTATGGACGATTGTGGCGTCAATTCTAATATCTTACAAGCAGCATATGAAATGAAAGAATAGGATACTCCAGTATTGAATAGAGCTATAATTGACATGTCGACAACATTAATCGTACCTGCCACGTTTCCGTGATCTCCTGCTGCTTGGTGTTGGTTAATGGCATAGGCCCTAGCGTATTGTGGTTGCCCCTGATTTCCTCTAGGACCTTGGTTTTGTCGCTGTTGGTTCCCGGGATTTTGTTGTTGGGGTGCTCCACCTCCCTTCTTTGGGCAATTCGAGACATAATGCCCGGCCTCTCCGCAGTTATAGCAGACGTTCATTCCTTTCAGACATTCTCCCGGATGGAGTTTTTGACATTTTGGGCAAGGAGTTTGAACCATTGCTTGAGGTTGTGGATTCTGATGTTGGTTCCGATTTTGATTCGCCACCCATGGTTTCTTCCCATTTCCAATGTTTCCACCAGTCCCTTCATTCCATTTTCTCTTTCCCTTACTACCATCTTGAGATGGTACGAATCCAAACTGTTCGGGGGATTTTCCTTTCTCCCTTGGCAACAATGACTCAATAGTGAGGGCTCTGCTCAATGTTTGTGCGTAGGTGAGACCTCCTTGACTTGCTAGGGAAATCGCTATCTCGTGACGCAGTCCGTTTCTGAACTTCTCTGCGCGTTTCTCATCACTGTCCACCAACGTCGGAGCATATCTTGATAGCTGATTGAAGGCCCTGTCGTACTCAGTCACAGTTCCCGTTTTCTGTCTCAGATTCCAAAACTCGTTCTGTTTCTTTTGTCGGTAACATCCCGGTATATACTTCTCATACAATTCAGCCTTAAATTCTTCCCATGTGAAATTCTCCCACTGTTCGTCAGTCATTGTCCGCCTAACTGACTCCCACCAAAAGTCAGCTTCGTCCACCAACTGATAAGTTGCGCATGCCACTTTATCCTCATCATCACAACGGATGTAGTTGAAGATCCGTTCTATTGCCCTAACCCATTTCTCGGCATCCGCAGGTTCGCCCAATCCATCAAACGTTGGAGGTTTTTCCTTGCGAAACTTTTCCTCGGCTGTGCGATTTGGTGCTACTTGTGGAATAGGCTCTTCGGGTACAAATCCCCTACCGCGCCCACGGCCACGTCCGCGCCCTCTACCACGTCCTCTTGGTGCACCTTCCATTCTGATTGACGGACGAGAATCAACAGAAGAAAAGACCCATTCGGCATACATACATACATATATAGATATACATGAGATATATCACTTCTATGGTGTAACCATGTGAAAGACTAGTTCTATGTGGAAACTAATCTAAACTTAAATGGAATAACTTAAGTGAAACCTTAATCTCATGACATTTCTTCTACGTTATAACATATCTATGTTAAACGTTGCTATCTTATCATTCCTTACTTAAATCGATCAAGCGGAGCTTTTACGACTAATATTTCTAAAGTATTCTTGGGTAGTACTCAAACGGTTTGTAAGAGACTCATCATTCATATCGTACAGGCAGTGGACCTAACACAATAACATAAAAACTTTTCATTCATTTGTTTCTTTTGAAACCTTTAAACATATGGACAATAAATGCCCCTTTCATAAAATTTTTCTTAAGCCGAAAAGATTAATGGAATCTAACTCGACCATAATTTTATTGATTCGTTAAGGGCTCGGGTAGTCCCAAACACGACATACATACATACATACATTGATTATATGAGTCAAAGGCTCAAAATAATAATATGAAAGCGATAAGCAATTCATATAACATCATACATTGAAAACGCGCACTTCTTAAAAACTTTGAAAGCATTTAAAATCATTGAAATTTTTAAGTCGTACCTTTTGTTGCGGCAGTGTGACGGCGAGCTGAGGGTCAACAAATTTTCTTAGAAGCCTAGAGGTACTATTCTAGACTCGACATTAGAAGCTTACGGTTATCAGAGACATGAAAGAAAACTTATGCTCTGATACCATTCTGTCACACCCCAATTCTTGAAGGAATAAACTATAATCGGGGTGCGACTAAAATCATAGAAATGAACAAGGGAATGACCTTGTGAAATTCAAATAATAGGATAAGAAGTCGGGCAACGCCCTTTGAGTGAAGAAAGACATAAATCAACTGATAGTAATCAATTAATAACATTCTAAATCTTAGGATCACAAGTTTGGTTTCATGCTTCTGATAACCAATATTAAATAACATAGTGCTAGAGTTGAGAGTCTAAGCTCGATAAGAAACATAATTCAGAATTTAACATAAAAGTTTTTAAGATAGAGAAACATAAGACAAATAAGAGCTAATGCAACAGCGGAAGACAAAATACGGAGTTGAACCCTAGCCTCAGCTCTGCCCCGTCAGCACCGACCAATCAACCTGAAAACATTTGAAAGTAATTTTGGGCTAAGTACTAATGTACTTAGTGGGCTAGCATTTTATAAACATTTCATAATCATAAGAGCAGTTTATCCAATTATACTTGACATGACTTAGAAGGTTTTAAATTGAAATAACTTCTAAGCATGTTAAAACATTTTATTATATTGCGCGCAATTGTCACACTCCCTTTCCGTTACTCGCTGTGATCCCGGACCTTTTAGCCACCGACGGATCCATTACTCCTGCTTTACTTGAACTGAGGGCGTAACCCAGTCAAGTTCCCATTTGGGACCCAATGCTCCGGAACACATCCCGTCGAGCACCCTTATAACGCCTCATACATGATTAGTGCCCGAATGGAGATCAACCCACCGAGTCAGCTAATAGGTGTACACAATTCTCAAATAACGTGTTAGGTCAAGAGAGAACCTCGATCGATTCATTGTTGCGAGCCTTAAACAGAGCAGAGTGCACAAAATATTTTATCGGATAAACAGTTTTCATTTCATTGAAACATTTAAGCTCAATAGCTAAATCATACATTTGAAAAATAAGCCCACCTGATTAGGCAATGCCTGTCGTTTATTCTTAACTCTGAATTGGTATAGCAGTGCTAGTCCTCACGATCCACAAAGCCTACAAGAAATCTATAATCTTAATAGGTCTCCCGAATCTAATATTAAGTTATAGTATAGTGCTTATCATCCTATGATTCACTTAGCCGGGTTTTCAAAATAAATAAATATTTGAAAACTAAAATTCTTGAGTTTAAGGACACCAACAATATCCTTGCTCGATTTTACTTAAATAATTGAATTAATAATAAAATCAATTTAATCATAAATGATTTTATGTAAAATGTTTGATGCAAAATTAATTCATGCTTTAACTCACATAATTAAATAAATATATTTAACATATGCACATAATAAGAAAATACTATTATGCAAACTTTTTCAAAAAAAATAATTAATTAAACTTAAATAAAGAGTCAATTTAATAAATCAATTAAACAAGTCCAACAATTAAATGGAAGTCCATATTTTTATTTCAAAAATTCGCAGCCCAAACAAAAGTAAATAGTAATCCACCATTTAAACTAAAATTTCGGCCCAGAGTTTAATTAAAAACGGCCCAAGCAAATAAAAAAAATGCAGCCCAAAACTAATTAATACCCGGCCCAAACACTCGGCCCAAACAAAGCCCAAACCCCCAAATCTATTTTCTCTCCTTCTTCTTTCTTAAACAACTCACGCACACACACACACCTCTCACAACACACGCACACCCCCACACAGTCGCCCAGCTCCCCACCCCTTCTCCCTCATCTCCGGCCAACGCCGGCCCTCTTCCGGCGCAGCAGCAACCGCTGGGAACCCCGGTCAACGCCACGCCACCCTCTGACCTCTCTCTCTCGTCCCTCTCCCACGGAATACACACACGACGCACCACCTCAGGCCGCCGACTCCCTCTGAAATCCGGCGGCCGCAGCGGCATTGAAACCATCGCCGCCGCCGCTCGCCCAAACCCAAGCCCTAAATCACCTCACTTCCCTCCTAACCTTCCTCTCTCTCTAAATCCCACTGGAGCCCTAGATCCCCAAACTCTAGATCGACCCTACCTTAAATTTCCGGCAGCGACGACGCCACACACGCCGCCGCCTCCGCCCCTTCAAATCTCCGGCGACTGCACAACCATAGGCTGCCGCCGCCGAGCTCCGGATCCCCCTGATTTCAGGCACTCTAATCGCGGCCCTTGGCCTCGATTCACGACGAGCAGCAGCTAATTGCCGCCGTCGTCGCCACCCTGCCTCCCTCTCTTCCGTTTGTTCGGCCGGACAGCAGCTCGGAGCCACCGCCGACCGTACCGCCCCCATCTCTCCCCTGACTCGTCTCTCACCACAGCAAGCATACACTCAACATATACATGTAAAAGATAGCTTATTCCCTTTAAAAAGCTTTGATTAGCAATTTGCAGAAAATGCATATGTGTATGATATGCAAATCAAATTATGTCTATGTCTATGTCATTGGTGATTATCTTCTTTTATAAAATCATGCTCTGATGTATGAATATATATATATATACAGATTGTATGCTCATGAATATGAATGTCATTTTAATTGAAATGCTTGAAATGTTTTGCTGTGTGAATCATGAGGTTTATTTGTGGTTTCTGCTAAACCAATTTGGAGCTAGAGGCGTAATGTATAAACAGAGGTAGGCGAAAAAGTCAAGTGGTTACCTTGGCGAGGATTTCAGTTGGTATTCTGATTTTTGCTTGTTTGCTCAATACTTGATTTCTGGTGAAATGAGCTTGGGGAGCCGATGAAAATAATTTGGTGGAGTAAGTGAGGGAGATATTTAAGGGAGTAGATGAACATGTTAAGGTAGGAAGCGTGGGTGAAGGAGTCAAAAATGGTAGGGAGCGTGCAAAAGAGTGAGCGCGCATGGTGGTTGAAGGAGTCAAAGAGTGGGCGCATGGTGGTCTGCTGTACTTGGCAGCAATTGGGCTTCTCTTAAAAAAAAAATGAATCTTGGGCTTAATTATTAACAAGGAACTAGGGCCCAAAATAATATTTGTCCAGGCCCAACACATTCAAAATAATTAAAGCCTAACTTAGACTTAAATTAAATCATGTAGTATTAAAATAATATTAGCATATAGAATTAATCACATTCATATAATTCAATTTATGAAATGCACAAAAATTCAGAAGACTAAATTTTATAAAAGCTTTTGAAAAAAAATTTTGTTGGAATAAACTCATTTTCATTTCTCCGGCATAAATCATCTTAATCTAAGTTCAAAATAATTCTAAATTTAATATAAATAGGCGGGGTGTTACACATATAGATGTTCAGGATCGATCTATATTTATTTTTTGCAGAAGACTTCACTAATTGTATAATCTAAATAAAATATTATCTACATGCTTACATGAAATTTTCTCTATTTATTTTTTATTATTATTTATTGTTAATGTTTATTTTGAAATGTTATGAGTTTTTATTGAGAGAGATAACTAATTATTGTAACAATTTATATTTGATTATTTAGATATTCAATAAATTTAAGCATATTCGGGTAATTAACATATATTATTATTATGAATTTAAAATGAGAATGAATAGTAAAATTATTTTTAATTGAGTTTAAAACAAATATGAGTATATAAACAAAATTCATAATTTGCAGATTGTATAATTATCAAATTTATACTTCAAATTATTAATAAAATTTATGTATAATAATTAATACCCATCGAATTTCGACGGGCAACAAACTAGTTCTAATATATATAATGAATTATACTCCTTGCAAAAAATTGATTCTCTTTTTAAAAATACCCTAGCTAGATAATGAATTATCATGTAATAACTAAATATAAATAATAAAAATTAGTTATATACCCTAACTGGACGAAATAAATCTTGGTGAATAATATAATATTTTTTAAACAAATTACTAATATAGTAAACCAAGTGAAGCAAATTAGATCTTAAGTTGACTTCCCCTACATAATTGTGTTGAGCTCATATTAACCAATTAGAACCATTAACGGTGTCCGCCAAAATTGCTTCTCAGCCAAAGCTTAATCTCTTCAAAGCTTGAATCGAATAAGAGAATCCCAAAGTCAAAAATCAGTCACTGCTGATTACATAAATTCTCTTAGACCTTAGGCAAACCTTGTTTATCCAAAGCCTAGGTCAAACTAACTCCAGAGAACTTGTTCTTTGAAGTTTAGTTGGCAAGATTTCAAACCTCCCTTCGACCGATAGAATCGAGTGTTTGAGTTGTAAAGGAGTTCAGGAAGGTACTCTATCTCCGTGAGGTCCTAGTGCCAGTTCGTGCTAGGAGTGAGAAATCCAACAAGGTGTGTTGGTACTGAAGATTGGATCTTCAGTTGTTTCGGTTGTGAGCACCCGCAAGCACACGTTTCGGTTTGTTGTGCACCCGTAAACACAAGCATCGGTTTGCAGTGCACCCGTAAGCACTTGCAGAGTGAAGTTGTTGGTCTGATCAACCGACTGTGGATGTAGGAAGTGCTTTTCGAACCACGTAAAAATCTCTGTGTTATTTACAGCTTTTAGTGTTACTTTCCTACTTGTGCTCTTACCTTTGATAAACTGAAAACTGATTAATTGCAAAGAAAAACTTAAGACTAACAACGTGCTCAACACAAAGGTTATTGCGAAACAAAAGAATTCCGCTGCGTGTGTTATCAGTCTGACTGATATATCATCTGATAGTCAGAAAGACTTATAACATCTCTGTTTTATCAAACTCGACTGAAGCCTTACGTGCATTAGTTAAGTTCTTGTGACTTAACTGATAACTCCTTATTGAAGAGTATTTCAGTATCAGTCGTCAACCCTGTTTTGATCAAAACTCTTTTCAGTAAACAGGTGTCTGAATTTGTGTGTAAAGTTTTGTTTTGATCTCTGTGTTGAGATCTCGAAAATAGCCTAATATATATCATGAATTATACTCCTACTTACCTTTCATTTGCAAAAAAAATTGATTCTTTTTTTTAAAATACCCTAGCTAGATAATGAATTATCATGTAATAAACTAAATATAAACAATAAAAATTAGTTATATACCCTAACTGGACGAAATAAACCTTGGTGAATAATATAATATTTTTTAAACAAATTACTAATATTGTAAACCAATAGTGAAGTAAATTAGATCTTAAGATGACTTCCCCTACATAATTGTGTTGAGCTCATATTAACCAATTAGAACCATTAATGGTGTCCGCGTGGACCCACCAAGAGTAAAATCATTACTACAAAGACTTGCTTTTGGGGTCTTCGTTGAAGCTTCAAACGCGCTATAAACACGCAGGAGATGGAGTAATTAAATTTGGTGGTTGGTTACATAGAATTTGAGATTGAAGGTAGCATAGCATAGTGGGAAAATGGCGGAGGCAGCAGTGACAAACCTACTGGATAACGTGCAGAAGCTGCTGGTGGAGCAGATGCATCTGATATCGGGGGCGGAGAAGGAGCTGAAGCAGCTGCAGATCGAGCTGGAGCTGATGAACGCCTTCTTGATGGAGTATGCCGACAAGCGGGAGAAGGGTCGGGTCTTCATACAGTTCGAGAGGCAGATCAGGGAGGCCGTCTACGAGGCCGAGGACATCCTCGACGCCTGCCTCACCCAAAAGGCCCAATCCGGCGCCACCACCATTCGCAACTTCATGCATCTTCATGACTTGGCCGAGAAGGTGAACGAGCTTAGGCTGCAGCTCCAGCCTATATTTGATCGTGCCATTAAGGGCTTGAACGCACTCCCCATCGCCCATCCATCTGCTGCAACCCCCGATGACAATAAATTCAAAAAGGTATGCTCAAGTGATTTCATTATATATATATAGTAGTCCATTCCTTGAGAGTTTGTAACGTGATGCAGACACAATTGTTGAGAGAAGACAATGTAGTGGGTTTCGCAGACGAGGAAGCCACTCTGATGAAATACTTGAAGGAAAAAACAGAGCAGCTCGACGTGATCTCCATCGTGGGAATGCCCGGCCTCGGCAAGACCACTCTCGCCTGGAAAATCTACCGCGACCCCAAAATCCAATTCGAGTTCCCCACCCTGATTTGGGTGTACGTCTCTCAAGAGCTGAACGTGAGAGAGGTGTTCCTCACCATCCTCAAGAACTTCACCCGCAACGACATGTCCGGCAAGGGGGAATGGGAGCTGACCCAGCTGGTCCGCTCCCATCTCGACAAGGGAAGATTCCTGCTCTTCATGGACGACGTGTGGAGCGTCGAGGACTGGCGACGGATCGAGGCCGCCCTGCCCAAGAGCAACAAATTAGGCAAGGTGTTGATAACGAGCCGTCACGTGGGCGTCGCCACGCAGACGAACAGCAGCAGGAAGCCCCACAAGCTGCGGTTCATGACCTTCGAGGAGAGCTGGGAGCTCCTGCAGTTAGAGGTGTTTGGTAAGAACAATCCCAGCCCCAAGGAGCTCGAGGGGCTGGGAATGCACATAGCCAGGCAGTTCGGCGGCGTGCCGCTTGCCGTGGTGGTGATCGGAGGAACCCTGTGAAAAAAGGCAGAGAAAGTGACATATACGACACAAGAAAGACTACCCTCGTGGTGTTGTTGAAGAATATGTGTTTTTGCAATCTTGTGCAATGTGTGCTGTTTAGCTGATTAGAGTAATTCCACATGTCACTGAATGAGACACTACCTAATGTGAATGGATGAAATATGGCGGTGTAAAGGCCGGTCTTTTGGTGTCAACGCTATGAAAAGGGCAGAGAACATGTCATATACGACACGAGAAAGACTATCCACGTGGTGTTATTGAAGAATATGTATTTTAGCAATCTTGTGCAATGTGTGCTGATTAGATGATTAGAGTAATTCCACATGTCACTGAATTTGTATCATTTTGTTGGCAGCGGCCTAAGGTGCTTACCATGGAAGACAAACTGACAGTCCTTGGATGCAAGTATGTATTTTCGTGGCTACATTTAGCTTTTCTGTTGGGATGTTAAGCATATCCACACTCGTATTGATAAACATGTGAAATGCGACAACAAGAGAGATTGGGAGAAGATCTCCGACAGCGTGAGCATCTACGTGCAGGATGATAAGCGCACCGAAAGCATCATCTCCCTCAGCTACAACAACCTCCCTCATCACCTGAGGGATTGCTTCCTGTACTTCGGGATGTTTCCCGAGGATACGGAGATCAGCGCGTGGAAGCTCACTCGCCTGTGGATCGCCGAGGGATTCATACAGCAGAGGAGGGGGCGGAGCCTTGAGGAGGTCGCCGAGGACAGCCTCGACGACCTCGTGGCCCGGAACTTGGTCATGGTCGAGAGGGCTAAGGCCAACGGCGACGTCAAGACGTGCCGCGTCCACGACATGATCCGGGAGTTCTGCCAGAACGAGGCGTCGTTCGCGAATAAGAATCTGTTCCAGGAGGTGAAGAAGAGGCGCCACGGCGTGTTCGACCCGGCCGTCACGGAGATCGTCAAGCGCCGCCGCCTCTGCATCCATTCCCACGTGCCGGAATTCCTCCGCAGGAAGCCGAGAGGCCCCGGGGTCCGCTCGTTCGTCTGTTTCTCCAAGGAAGCGATCGCGCTGCTGCCGGAGTATACCCCGTCGATCCCCGACGCCTTCCATTTGCTCCGCGTTGTCGACGCCACTCCGCTCAAGTTCACCAAATTCCCCCCCAAGCTCACCAAGCTGATTCATCTGAGGTACATCGCTCTCTCGGGGAACGAATTCAAGGCTCTGCCCGAGGCACTGTCGAAGCTCTGGAACCTACAGACCGTGAAAATCGACACTGCCTCGCGCGAGCTGGAGTTCAAGGTCGACATCTCGAAGATGATGCAGCTGAGGCATCTGAAGACGAAAGCAGCAATCAAGCTCAAGGAGGCGAGGGGCGAGGGCGGGGAGAATCTCCAGACGCTGAGCAGGCTGATGGCGGAGTGCTGCAACGAGGAGCTCTTCACACGGGCATCCAACCTCAAGAACCTCGGGATCCGAGGGGATCTCAACGCACTCGTCGACGCCACCTACCTGGGGAAGCTGGAGCGGCTCGAGAAGCTGAAGCTGGTGCACGACGTGTTCCCCTCCACCGCCGACAAGGCGCTGCATCGCGTGCCGCACTCGCACGGCTTCCCGCCCAATCTGAGGATGCTGACGCTCTCCTCCACCTACCTGGAGTGGCAGCACATGGCGACGCTGGGGAGGCTGCTCAATCTGCAGGTGCTCAAGCTCAAGGAGATGGCTTTTAAAGGGAAGTTGTGGCAGGCTAAGGGCGGCGGCTTCCCGCAGCTGGAGACGCTGCACATCGAGCGCACCGAGCTGGAGATATGGACCGCGGCTTCGGCTGAGCCGTTCCCGAAGCTCAAGAATCTGATACTCAAGAACTGCGAGAGGCTTCAAGAGATCCCGTGTGTGGTGGGGAAGGGGGAAAGCCTTCAGCTCGTCGATATTGAACGAGTGTCGCACACGCTGCTTCAATCTGCAAAGAAAATCGAGGTGGAAAAGCAACAAATGCAAGGTGGGGATGTAAGAGGTAGAAGGGCTGGTGGATTTAAGCTCAAGATTTCACCAGGGGATGCATCATCATCATCATCAACCACAAACTAATCCAATGGCTAGGTAGCTTTAAATATTAAACTATTTTTATGTTCTTCATTTCTCTCTCTCTCTCTCTCTTTTTATGTTGTTAAACTTTTGCTTGCAATGGCAATCTTGTGCATGTTGTTAAACTTTAGTAATCTATTTTTATTTTCTTCATTTTTGTCTTCTTTTTTAATGTTAAACTTTTGCTTGCAATGGCAATCATTTATATTACAAAATTTTATAATAATTATATATATTTCACATAATGAAACAGACTTCATATACTATACATGATTAAGCACACAAGCTTACACAAAAATGCGCTTTATGATGATGATCAAGTCTATAAAATTTGATGACTTTGCAGTTGCTTACATTTTAATTAATTGCACAATTTTCATCAAATTTGCCTCTTGAATTGAATAACATAGTTTATTGAGATAATTGAATAATGATGTCTCATATGAGTACTATTTTGTTCAATATCTCAGGTTTATAAAGAAACAATATTATTTGTGGATAGATTAATCTCTTGAGCATTTGGGATGGCCAAGCTGTTATTTTCTAAATCGAGGTTATTTAATAGGGAAAACAAACGCATCAGTGCCGGTGGCAAAAAGATGCTGAAAGGAGAACTACTTTGCTTTTCCTTTTGAAATGTGGAATCATAATTGCTGAAACTGAGGGAGCCAGGAGCATAATCAAATGAGTTTGGATCAATAAAATGCTTTTAGTTTTGCATAGTGGCCTATTTATACTAAAATGCTGCTCGTGTTCCATCATTTTTCTTGATGCAGTTGCATATTTTAGTTGATTAATTATAGCACATGTTGATTGTGGTTTTAGGCTTATGCTCTCTCTCTCATGAATTGTGTTGAGGATAGGAAATAACGTTGATATGGGCACTTAATTTGTAAGATTTAGATTCCATTCCACAGCTTCACTTGGTGTAGTTCTGTACCAGCTCTTTTAAATATGTACTATTTTCCTTCAAATCATCATCAGAGTCTTCTTGATCCATTCATTGCGTGCAGAAAATAAATCAAAGTGGTGTGTGAATGATATATAGACATTTCTCTATTATAGAGAGAGGAACAACGACGTCAATACAAATAAATAACATTTCGACTGAATTATTTCAATTTAAATAAATGTAAAAGTTGATGCCATATTTGGATTCTAGCGAAAAAAAGACAATGCATATCTAATGCATTTGTAAGTGACAAATAGGACAATGAAAAGTATTAACAATGAAAACCACACATTAATCTTGTTTATTTAGTTATAACTTCACTTTCTTCGGTATGTCGTGTTCTTGAAAATACTACTGCTTTATTGCTTTTGATAAGAAGAATACAATTTTCACAAATAAAATAGGGCAAATAGCGCCAAAATTCATGATTTTTTTACCCGATTCTCGTTTTTTCCACGACTTTTAAATTTTAGATAAAAATACACCACCTTTTGATTGAATCTGATTTTTCCCAGGATGTTAATTTCACCCAATTTAAACCCTATGTGGCACCTGGAATAGCCAACATGGCAACGCCGTCAGGCGAAGTAAACACTGTCGTTTCCGGCAAGATAAAAACAATGCCATTTTGTGATTAAAATGCTAAAAAAAAAATCAGCATAAACGACAACAATAACATAATCTATACTAATAGAAAAAGAGCGAATGACAATTTAAGGGACAACTTGTGGATTGCCTATTTTACCCATAAAATATAAATTTGTTAGTATAGATTAATAATTATCAACATCACGATTTTTCAATTAATTTTGACTCCTTTCTTTTTTGCCTTTTTAAAGAGAATGACTCACGATTTTTCAATCCATTGACTTCATAATTATCTTAATTAAGGGATATAATATTATCTATGGAAGAAGTTCACTCTAATTCCGTATATATTTATATATATCAAAATCTTTATCTTATGTACTAACTAAACTAAACTCTAAATATAAATAAAAATTAATTAAAGTTCTACTAATTCTTCTCCAACTCAATCAATTATCTCCTCGCAACTAACCTCAAAGTCATTCTTCCGCACCATCGCATACAACCTCGCCGCCGCTGTGAGCCTCCGGTCCGCCGCGCTTCACCGTTGCTCTTAGTCTTTTTTCCGGTCGCCGCCTCCCCTCTTCGAAGGCCGGTTGAGGTTAGTTTTGATTCTCGCTTCGTATGTCGTCTACACCAGCGCCACTATGAGAAGCAAGCAGCTTGTCTTTGTTGAATTGAGATCCAAGTAAATTCTTGTGTATCCTTATAAAATATCATAGGTGTTAATAAAGCTTGTTATTATGGTCCTACTGATTGTTCTCAAAGATATCAGGCTAATTGGGATGTTAAAAAAATAAGTATTTGTGTTCAAGTTATCATAATATCTAAAAAGATATCAGCTTTTAGAATTTGTTTGAGAATTGAGCATGCATGTCCTCACTACGGAAGCAAGCGTCGTGCATTCGTAAGCAATATTCTCAATTGCGGCTGTCCAAAAAATTTGGTTATGTCAAAATTTTGAGTTCGGATATTTTATTCTGTGAATAAAATATTGGTTTGAATTGTTGGGAAAGTTTTTATATATGTATTAAAGTTGTAGTTAATTTAGTTGATGTTATAGCTTTTATAAAACAAAAGGCTGAGTTAAACCAATAGCATCGCATTATTTCTCACTGTCATTACCAAGATAAGACTGACTTAAAGAGTTTTAGGCTTTCTAACCATATGCTGGCATGTGGACTCCTCATAAGTTTCCAGCGAGCTTATAATGTTGCTCGCCCTTTGAATACTTTTCTGGTTATAATATGTCCAGGTCACCCGACAAGTTAAACACTTCGAAGAGAACCATTCCGTTCGATTTCTCGCTTAATTAGTCGGGCAGAGAAGCTTGAAGGTGATCTATCAAGGTAAGGATATCCATGTTTTGGTCATGGAAGGATGTATGCAAATAAGATTGACATTATTATGGATTAAAGAAGCAATATTTTGTTTGCCAATTTGCTCCGCAGGTCGCCGCCGTCGATTGGAATTTCATAATTTCCTCCGCACATGGGTACGCCTATGATATTATATTCAAATTTCAGGAGATTATATTTTGTTTTCAGTATGAATATGCTACAAAATAGTTTGCGATTTTATGGTATTTGAATATGCTAGAACATAGTACGTATTATTGAATGTGGCTTAATTGTGTAATTTATCAAAATAAAATTAGTAAGGCATAGTTATATTTTAATTTATTTTTTGAGAGAAAAAAAGGCATAATTTAATTCAAAATTTTGTGCTCCAATTATATTCGGGAAAACATAAAAAGTTGAGAGGTGAAAATTCATGTGAGGGGCAGGAGCACATCTCACGATTTTGGGTTACAATTTTCTAGAGAGTAGCAATATTGAGTGGCCTTTGTCAGTTTGAGGAAGACAATTGAGATGATTGTAATTAATACACTGTGAAGTAAACTATACTAGAATTTTGGATGTTGATTTCAATGGTATATATATATATTTTTGTTTAGTGTATTACCATATTCTTGATGTATAGTCTTGATACGAAGAGAGAGAAGAAAAGAGTCGGTTTTACACTTTACCTTTACCTGGTAGGTTGCATGAAACAATAAGTACTATAATTCGACGATCTAAGAAGTAAAAACTTAAGAAATAGTTGTGTTTGCTTATATATATATGTATATATATTTATTTTATATATATGTCTTTGTGTCATGTTACGAGAAGGCTGCTGATATTCTTCCATCTCATTTTGCCGCTGATGGAAGAAAGAGTTTGCTTCAAATTCTTGCCCATGTAGTTTTTTTTTTCCACGGGAGTCATGTAGTTTTTTTGCTGTTTTTTTGGGGGTCTTTTTTTTGTTATCTACTTAATTATGGTTTAATTGGAGTTTTCTAATTTCTTAGCACTGGCATATATATTACAAGAGGCATATATATTGTTTATTTCATACTGCACACACATATATATATATATATATATATATATATATATATATATATATATGATTGAGTTTTGTAATCGCAGTTGCATTTCATTTTTATCAACACTTACATATATGACACATTCAAATGATCGAGCATTATATATTTATGAAATTTGGTGTGCCTATTATTGTATATGGTTGTGGGGTGGATTTAGGCTTTGATGAGGAATCAAAAAATGAGATTCATACCAAGAATTTCTATTAGTAGAAGAAAATTGATCTCATGTAGTATATTTCACCTCTCATAAATTTCATAATTTTAATTGTCTTTATTGTTTTTGGAAATAGCAATATGCATTTTTAATTTTTAAAATATTTGTTGATTTTAATATACATTTTTAGTATAGATTGCTAATTTGTTATTACATTTGACAAGAAGTAGAAAATATTTCATTTTCATGATAGAAAACCAAAAAAATAAACTTTATTATACCATATTTGCAGGACACATGTATCCAAATGTTATAAATGTTCAGTTATGTCCTCAAATTTTTGTTTTGGTCATTTAGGCTGATTTAAAAGTTATGCAAATTTTTGGGTTTGTAGAATGACCTTTATTTAATTGTGAAAGTTAGGCTTTGATAAAATATAATGATATAGTAATTGTTTTGCTGTCATATCAATATGTTTATATTTATCAATTGATTAGAGTTATACTTATAATTATTATTAACATTCCTTTTTGTTGTTATTTGTTTATTATTATTATATATTATTTTTGTGTTACAGAATAAATATTTTTTTGCAGGATTTTAAAATTTATATACACTAACTATGAACATGGAAGTTACATTGCGCAAAACAAGCTCATCTTCAGGTATTTTCTATAGCATGAGCGCACAAGCTTTTAAGTATATATATATATATATATATATATATATATATATATATATATTAATTGTCTATGTTATAATCACCACATATCACACAACATGAGCACAAATCAAATTATTTTTTTAATTAATATATTTATATTTATATATTGCAGCTAATGAGGTATACAGACAAAGAAAAAATCTACAAAGACAAAAGAAACGTAAACGAAATGCAAGTGATTTGAATTGTAAGTATTACATTCTTTTAAGATAAAAATACGTTTAATACATTATGATAAATTATTAATGTTTTTTTTAATTATATTGTTTATCTATTTAGGTTCATTGCTACATGAATTGAAAAATGTGTCTGATTGCATTCATTGTGGTGCAAGAAGATTTGAATATGAACCTCCTACTTTTTGTTGTGATAATGGAAAAGTTAAACTTGCATTTTCTGAAGTTCATCCGGAGTTGGATGAATTGTTTACAGCCTAGTCAGAAGAAGCTATTAATTTCAGAAGGAATATTCGTGCTTATAATAGTATATTCTCATTTACTTCGTTTGGTGTAAAATTGGACAAACTATACCAAATGTAATAACAAATTAGCAAATGACAATAAACAAAGCTCAATTGTAATCAGTTTGCCATCGGTGCTTCATCCCATATAATCAGTTTGCAATGACAATAAACAAAGCTCAAGGACAAACTATACCAAATGTTGGTGTATATATATTTGCCTTCTCCGGTATTTTCTCACGGACAATTATATGTTGCTCTATCACGAGGAACTTCAATGTCTACTACTAAAGTGTTGATTAAGCCAAACACAACAGATACAAGACAAAAAATGTTGACGAAAAATGTTGTCTACACTCAAGTTTTGATCGCAGGTAATTATTTAATTTAAAATTTAATTTATATGATGTTATTTTGCATTGATAATATTATATTTACGTGTTTAACAGGACAACAAAATCATGAAGAATCAGAAAGATGCAATTGATGATTCGCATTGTGTTCAAGACACTCGGTACGCAACTGGAATTTCATCATTTTAATTGTTTATGTTGTTTTCGAGATAGCAATATGCATTGTTAATTTTTAAAATATTTATTGCTTTTAATATACATTTTTTTAATATGAGGAAATTATTTTGTCTAATTGAAATTCTAATATGATGTTGCAATATTTAAAAAAACAAAAAACAAAAATAAAGGGGTCATGGTGTATAACCGAGTTGATTAAGAATTGCAATTTTCACCCAAAAGTTAGTAGTATAACCGAGTTAGACAGTAATTCAAATATGGTTAGGATAAGGATAAAAATAATTTAATAGATCAAAGACTTGTTATAGAAATCTACAATATTAGAATTAGAATTGTAATAGGAATCAAACTTTCGAATCCACATTATATAATGGTGTATAATTTTTTTGTACACAATCAAATTACAACATATCCGCCTCTAATTTTCTTTCTCTTCTGCGTTTTTGTTTATCTTCTGCGATTGAACGAATTCTTGGTAAGTTCTATCATTCATAGTTCTAGAAAAGTTAGTTTCTTCCTTCTGACGCTTACGTGTTCGACGAATTTACTGAGAGAAAATTTTCCCTATCTTGAAGTTATTTCTTTGATTTTCTTCATGCTTAATATTTGATCGAATTTTAGAGGTCTATGAATGTGTGCATTTATTTATCCGTAATGAATTCGTGCTTACCTGCATATCTAAGCATTGATTTCTTTATCTTTATAATTTAAGATTAGCATGAATACGTGTGAATTGTAATTTAGGCTAAAACATAAGCCAAACCCTAAGTTAATTATTAGTTTTTAAGTTCATATATAGAACACTAAAATAAATAAATACGTAAATACACTGATAAAATAAAATACAGATTAAAAGTGAATAAATAATTGGTGATAGATAGTTAGGCTTTGATAAAATACAATGATATAATTGTTTTGTTGCCATATCAATATGTTTATATTTATTTGATTAGAGTTATACTTATAATTATTATTAACATTCCTTTTTGTTGTTGTTCGTTTATTATTATTTATTATTGTCGCGTTATATTACGTTAAATGAGATGTTATATATACATAATTTTATTATTTTTATTGTAGGATATATAATATTCAACAATGACGACAATCGAAACTCTGCAAGTAAATGAAAGATCATTTACAATTGCATTGAAGGGCTTTGAGAATAGGCCACGAAGTAAATTGTGGACCTAATTTAAGCACAAAAATCTGGAAATTGATAATGGTTGACAAAGAGGTAAGTCACAAATTTAATTATGACTTTAATTTTTACAATTTATATATTTATCACTCAATTTGCAGGGTGTCCAAATTGGAGTGACAAAAAGTAAGTTCTTTATTTATTATTTGCATCCATCTTTCAATTTCCAATGCATATATATATATATATATATATATATATATATATATATATATAGGCATATGTTATTTTTATTTAATGTTTCATGCATATACTATAATTTGTTCATAACCTTAGAAAAATAACTATATTTGAATTTACTCAATATTTCTCATAGATCTGAACTTGTAGAGATATCTTTATGGGAAGATATGGCGAAAAATGAAGGACATGACCTTGAACAAATAACTGGAGGCAAGCCAACTGTTGCAATTTCCTATGTCGTGGCAAAAAGGAAATTTGGTAACAAACATATTATATATATTTTCTTAAAATAATACTTCATTTTTTTAATTTGTAAACTACTTATATATATATATTATTTAGGTCGTATACTCTTGCAAAATATAATGAGATCCGTCTTGCAAATTACACCAACATGCAAAGAGATCCAGCCAATCCAATCGTACGTATCAAAAAATAAATAAATTATATAGTTTTAAAAAAAAATCAAACATATCATTTAATATTATATGCAGGTGTTCTGATGTTGATGATGATGCATTAGCAATTGCTAAATTAGCAATGACACAAAAAATAAAACAAGCAAAGGAACTCACTCTTAAAGATCTCAGAGACAATCAACATTTATTATCAGAGGTACGGTATTTAAATAATTAATGATGCATTTCAAAAGTACATAATCGACTATTTCTATAATATTATTATTTTTTTATCATATATTAGGGTGTTTCGTATTGTTTTACATGAATTATCGACAAAGTTGAAAATAAAGCAACAATATGGTATGATTCTTGTAAAAATTGCAACACATCTTTCTCCAAAATTGATGAGAGTGCAATATGCAAAAAATGCAATGAAGAAGTTCTTGAGACGTCGCCCACGTACATATCAAATTTAAAATTACTACCAATTCAAAATTAGTTAATGACACAATAACAAAAATATACTACTCCCTCCGTCCCTGAAATAAGTTTCTCTTTTTCCATTTTGGGACGTCCCCCAAATAAGTTCCTCTTTCTTTCTTTCTATTTTTGGACAACTACCCCACCACTAATAATACTTTATTTATTCTTACTTTTAACTTTTTCACCACTCCCAATACTAATTATAATACTTTTTCACCTTTTCACCACTCCCAATACTAATTATGACATATTTTTCTCCACTATCAATACACTTTACCATTTTCCTTAAAACCCGTGCCGTCCCCAAAGAGGAACTTATTTTGGGGACGGAGGGAGTAATTTTTATCATTTTATATAATTCTAGATACAGAATCACAATAAATGTTATACAAGGCGACTGCAATGCACGTATTACACTATTTGGTCAAGTGGCAGAGGTATATGTAGGATGCTCTGTGGATGAATATCTTTCTTCAATCAAAGAGGTAAATTATGATTTCTTACTTAATCACTTAATATAATTTAAATTGTTAATATTACAAAATTCGATATTACATAATTATAACAATTATATATTTTCATAGGGTGAAACAGAATCCACATACTATAGACGACTAAGCACACAAGCGTACACAGAAATGCGCTTCATGACGATGCTCAAGTCTATAAAATTTGATCAACGAGGAAATATCAATATCGTAGCAAATGCAATCGAAAAAATGGAACCAATGGAAAGCATCGATGTTGGAGATATTGAAGAAGAGCCGACTGAAGTGGAGGAAAAGAAACATTCACCCGAGAAATCAAAAAAGAAAATTCCGTCTAGAAAGAAAAAATCTACGATTGAGTTGCAGCCCACAGAATCGCAAAAGAAAAAAAGAAGGATAACCAAGAAAAAGTTTCATGACTACATTGACATTACAAGTGACGACGATCTGCCGCTGAACAGCATTTTGCAAACCAAAAATAACAAGAAGAGATCCCCAATCGTCAAAATCAAACAAGAAAAGATTTAAAATTCGTCTTACTCCTTACTTAGATAATTTAGGATGTTTTTTCATAGATTTTTTTGCATTTTTATTTAGAAGTATGAATATTACTTTATTACTTTTAAATTTAATCATTAATAGTTGCATTGGTTCCTTTTTTTTATTTACATAGTAAAAATCAAACGTGTTCAACGTGCATCGCACGTTCTTCCTGCTAGTAATCGATAAAAACATGTAAATAAACTTACAAGTTAGACATTTCTTGCCCAACTGCAAAGATGCCGCAACATTCCAAAGTTGTGATACCCATCGAATGTGTAAGGGAAGAAAACAATTTAAGTGACAAGAGAAAGAAAGCTAATTCGCACCAATGAAAGAGAGAAAAATTATAGAAATATAAAATTAGGGAATATTTAAGCCATGTCGCATCCCCATCAGCATTAAGTAAGCCAAATTAGTTTTAATTTTGGCCGAAAGAGTTCGTAGTCGAAAAAATCAGAATCAATTAGAAGATTGTGTATTTTTTATCTAAAATTTAAAAATTGTGAAAAAAATATCAAGTAAAAGTTCGTGAATTTTGACGATATTTGCCCAATTAAATACTATACACAAAGTACATTTGCACAAGAAAAATAATCGATTGCACTGCTCTGCTTTGCTTAAGATGTGATGCCTAATGGAGTTCAGAAAGAAAGAAGGATAAGTTACCTTTCATGCCCTACTTCATTGGACTTGGGGTAATTGCGCCTATATACATGAACATTTAGCAAATTCTGGTTTTCCCACTACAAAAAAAGCGCTGATTACCGACGGCTAAATGCCGTCGGTAAAAAAAGACGGCCGCCGGTAAATAGTGTTACCGGCGGCGATAACGGCGGCAATCTCCCGCCGCTAAACGGTTCGTCGGCAACGACAATAACGGCGGCGAACATCCGCCGTCGGCAGTTAACGGCGGCGCTGCCGCCGGAATTGTCGCCGTTAAACGGCGGAGCCTAGCCGGAGAAATAGCGGCGGCAGACACCGCCGCTAGTTACCGAGGGCTATCTTGCCGTCGGTAGAGAGCCACCGGAGTCCGGCTGACCTTGCCGGAAAACTACCGACGGTGATTACCGCCGCTAAATAGCGGCGGCGAAACGCCGTCGGTAACAAGCTACCGCCGGCCGGTGGTTCACGCCGGAGGATGGCCGGGTATTTACCGAGGGTAAATTGCCGTCGGTAACTACCGACGGCGTTTTGCCCACGGTAATATTTTTTATTTTATTTTTTTATTTTATTTTATTTTATTTATTTATTTATTTATTTATTTATTTATTTATTTTATTGTATATTGTATATCCACAATTTATTTCCGTATTTATACGGTATTGCATACTTTAGACGAACTTCCCAGTCGGCGACCCGACTTCCCAGTGGGTCACCCATCTTGCTTGTGCTATGTGTCAAGCACGCTTAACTTTGAAATTCTTTTCGAGTGATCACCAGTACAGAACACTCGTATTATTGATATATCTACATCTATTAATTCATTTAAATGCTATATACTCACTCATATAATTATAATTTTTGAATATGTGGAGATAATACCTTAAATATGTTGTTAATTAGTGAGCGAGTTCGTTTCGGTCCTTATTTTTATCGTCGGTAAAATATTTAATTAATATTTAATAATTAATTAATTAATTAATTAATTAATTAATTAATTAATTTTTTTTTTTTTTAACATTAATACACCAAAAGTGTTTTAATTTGGTTATTATAATGTGATTTGAATTTATTTGTTTATGTTAAATGCAATCATCATCATCATTGCCATAAATATATAAAACATTTATAGTTTTAATAATTAAAGCACTTGAAATATATAGTTCAATAAAACATAAATTTGAAAAGAAAGTGCAAATGTAATTTTGTTTGAAAACATAAACATAAGTCTAAGCATCATCATCATCATCATCATCGGCATCAGGGTGTGGAGGTGGCGGAGCATTATACATCCTCATAAACGCCTCCAATTGAGCCACGCGGTCCTGCATCTGTTGGCGTTCTGCTTGCTCTGCCGCCATGCGCTCCTCTATCTGTTGGCGTTGTGCTTGCTCTGCCGCCAATCGCTCCTCCAGCGTGGAGATCCGTGTCTCATAAAGCTGCTGAGACACCGCAGAAGTGCCCGTGCTGCGGATAGACCCCCTACTAGCCTGACTCTGCCCGGCACTCCCGACGCCGTAGATCCGTGACCTATCAATTTGCACCACCTCCAAATACACCTCGTCTAGCCGCTCCTGTCGTCCTGTGGCAGCGGCCAGTCGATGAACCTCGGCCTAATACATACATAACAATGCATAATTGTTAGAAAATAAATACATTCACTAAATATTTGAATAAACTTAAACACTTACGTCAATTCTAGCATCTCTCTCCGACGTATAACTTCCGTCGGCGTACGTGTGGAGGCGGAGGAAGGTGGCATAGTTCGGTGCATCCTGGGGAGTACCAGGATCCAAGCTCTGTATATGCATTTATATAAGATAAATAAGTTATATTAGTCAATATATTAATTTAATTTATATACTTAATTATTTGTTAATTACATACCATATACTGCTGCAGGATACGAGTCGACTGGGACCCGCCCACGTGCCTACTGATCCCTGTACCCTCCCCATCGGGCTCGGACATCCGGTTGGCACGAGCTCGAGTTGAAACAGCCTCAACCTCGGGCTGATGCCAGTAATCCCGGAGTCCAGTCCAGAAATCGGGAGTCATCCAGGCGGGCCTAGACATCTCTCTCCCTTGGCTGATACACTGCTTGAGAGTTGTCTTGTAGTCGCTCATCATGTCGGAGTACCTTTTGCGGGCTTTTGTCTCCCACATGATCCTCACGTCATGCTCATCATCGGGCTGCCACGTAAACTCTTTCTGTTGAAAGAAAGAGAATTAATTTAATATCAAACATTTTAACAATTTAATATGATATATTTATATGTATTATAAATTTAATTGTACCTGTAATTCATCAAAAAATTTATCCTTCATCGCCGGGGGCGTCAACTTCCATGTGTACCCGCCTGGGTTTTCAAACATCTTAAATGTGCACGTGCAAGCTTTGGACAGGCCAGTGGGCTCCAACAAAACACTGTGTACAAGTAATTGATTAATTTAATCATGGTGTACGAGAAACAATAATTTTAACTAATGTACTTACCCAGTCTCAGGATGCCTCTGAAATACCGTCCTCCCATCAGGTGCCTTAACCTCTCTCTCTCTGATAGCGGCAGCTGTAGGGCCCCTAGGCCTTCTAGCCCGTGAACTACTAGAAGCCTGGGGAGTCTCGGGAGTCCCAGAAATATGCGTCCCAGACCCATCAGATGTATCTGCTGTAGCTTCTGGCGCATTAACGCCATATCGCCTCCCAAATCCCAACAAACCTCGAGAGGTAGACATGATGCCTGTTGCATACAATTAAATTAACAAATATATAGCGACACATAACATTAACAGTAACAAACAAACATAACAAATTTGCAATCAAATTCAACCAAAATGTGCATTTACATTTATTCATAAGCATCACTACTATCATCATCACTATCGTTAGATGTCAACGGGGAATCATCGTCTTCTGCTTCATCGTCATCTTCAATCTCAACGACTCCACCGAGGGGATGAAGGAGAAGTGGTTGTTCAATGCCTACACTTGTGTGAGTAGGCATAATAGTAACCACTTCTTCTTGAAATGGTTGATCTAATGTTGATGTAGATGCTGCAGTAGACACTTCAACCTTAGATCTTGCGTTGACTTTGCATGCTGACCACCAATTTTTCTTTGATTGGTTCGTACTGGGATAGGGACAGTAAAACACTTGAACTACTTGACTCGCCAAAACAAAGGGATCATACTTCTTATATCTTCGTGTGTGGTTCAGTGAAACTAACTTGAAGTCTGTATCAATAGAAGTTCCCTGAGCCGACAAGTCAAACCATTCACAGTTGAACAAGACTGTCTGCTTAATTGGATACCCCGGATACTCCAGCACGCAAACCTCTTGCAGACGCCCATAAAAGTCTAGCACATCTCTATCACTACCATAGACCGAACCTTTTATGCAAACGCCACTGTTCACAGTCGCACTCTCTCTATCATGATCAGTTGTGTGAAACCTGTAGCCATTCACGAAATAGCCGGAGTATGTTTCAATCTCCCTTAATGGTCCAGCTGCAAGCGATCTAATATAAGGGTTCAACTCGTCGTTACAAGGACGACAAACCTGTTTCACACAAATATCATTTAAGTTTGCTAGCCAATTTTAGAGTAAGTAAATGTATATTTAACATAAATTTATCGTCTCTTACGTAATGGTTAAACCACAGAATAAACTCGTTGTGAAACGCGACTTCAAACTCTGCATCAGTCATGTAAGGATTTGCATATCGTTTTTCCTCCTTGAAGATCCTTGGATACAAAGAATCAAATAAATATGTTAACACCTATATATGATGAACACTTCTTATACGTAAATTGAACGAGAATACTCACTTGCTATATGTCTCTGCAACCTCTGCACAATTGCTCAAAATATACATGTGTGCAGCATGCCATTCGCGCTCATCCATGTATCTCTTCGTCCCTCGGCCAAGTGAACGCCCAATAGGTTTGAATATGGCGAGACAAAGAGGATCATCATTTTCAGCAACGGGCATCTCAATATTGCGAGGCAAAGTTATCCACTTTGTAGATATTTGATCTTCAAAGTAAAACGAAGAGAAGGTTGACATTTCTGCATGTAAGTATGCATTGGCGATGGACGCCTCAACCTTGGCTTTGTTCTTTATATGATTTTTTAATGTCCTCAAATATCTTTCAAAAGGATACATCCACCGATATTGC
The DNA here is from genome assembly GCF_028751815.1 of Salvia miltiorrhiza. Lineage (NCBI taxonomy): Eukaryota > Viridiplantae > Streptophyta > Magnoliopsida > Lamiales > Lamiaceae > Salvia > Salvia miltiorrhiza. The sequence continues at coordinate 2,956,235 of NC_080389.1, forward strand.
ACTGGACCAGCCAATCGTGCCTCATCTGCCAAATGAACTGGTAGGTGCTCCATTGAATCAAATAAACTAGGCGGGAAGATACGCTCAAGTTTGCAAAGAGTAACAGCTATCTTCTCACTCAGTATTCTCATGTCATATATGGCCACGTTGCGGGATGTTAATTCTCTGAAGAAGAAACTTAACTCTGTAATTGCCTCCCAAACATTCTTAGGAAGAAGTTCTTTAAATGCAACAGGCAGAAGGATTTGCATGAACACGTGACAGTCGTGACTTTTCATGTTGTGCATCTTCAGGGCGTTCATGTCAACGCATCTACTAATATTTGACACGTACCCATCGGGAAACTTCAGACTCTTGATCCATTGGAGTAAGATCTTCTTCTCTTCCCTGTCAAGCGTATAACATGCTTTCGGATACCCTCGAGTACCAGCCACTTTCTTCAACTCTTTCCGCTTGCAGAAGGTGTTCAATTCTTCTCTAGATTTTTCTGTATCTTTTGTCTTCCCCTTCACATTCAGGACAGTATTAAACACGTTATCAAACACATTTTTCTCAATGTGCATAACATCCAGATTATGTCGAATCAAAAGATATCTCCAATAGGGTAGATCCCAAAATATGCTTTTCTTTTTCCACCCTACATCTTGATATTTGGCGAGTTGAGCGTTCCTGCCATCGAAGTCTTCGGTAACCTTCACGAAGCCTAACCCCTCGATTTGATTCAAGATTTGTATTCCTGATCTTTGTTCTGGTGGACCAACATTGCATGTCTTATTCCTCAAGAATGAAGTTTTGTTTCTCCTAAACACATGGTTAGGAGGTAAGAACTTCCGATGATTATCAAACCACGATTGTTTTCCACTCATCGGCAAAGTGAATGCTTCTGTATTCTCCATGCAATGTGGACATGCCAATTTCCCAGCTGTACCCCACCCAGACAACATAGCGTACGCTGGAAAATCACTGATAGTCCATATCAGAGCTGCTCGCATCTGGAAATTTTGCTTCAACGATATGTCGTAAGTGTTCACACCAACCTCCCACAGAGATTTTAACTCGTGTATCAATGGCTGTAAGAATACGTCCAACTTCATCTTTGGGTTTGATGGGCCAGGCACGAGGACTGTGAGGAACATGAATTGTTCTTTCATGCACAACCACGGAGGCAGGTTATACGGCGTGACAATAACTGGCCAAGAAGAATATTGACGCCCTGATTGTGCAAATGGGGCAAAACCATCTGTAGAGAGGCCCAATCTCACATTTCTGATCTCATCGGCGAATCCAGGAAAGACTGAATTCAAATGTTTCCATGCCGGAGAGTCGGCCGGGTGGCGCATTATCCCATCGTCTGTGGAGGTCGCATGCCACCGCATATGTTCAGCAGTTGCAGGAGATGCAAACAATCTCTGCAATCGGGGCGTCAAGGGAAAATAGTGCATCTGTTTAGCGGGCACTTGTTTCTTTCTGCGACTCCCAGATGCACGCAAGCTGTCCTTATATCGTGATTGGTCACAGAACATACAACTATGTAGCTCACTAGTTTCCCCCCAATACAACATGCAGTTATTAACACAGCAATCGATCTTCTCTACTGGCAAACCCAAACCACGTAGATTTCTTTTCGTACTATAGAAGTCTTCTGGACAGTTGTTACCCTCTGGTAAAGCAGCTTTCATCATCGAAGACATCTGATTGTAAGTCCTCTCTGACATGTGGCTTTCAGTCTTTATGCTCATGAATTGAGTCATCCAACTTAATTGTGAGTACGTGTCACATCCTGCGTACAATGGAGTATCCGCTGCATCCAACATGTTATAAATCTGTTGAGCGTCATTATTGGGCGGCTGCTCCAGATTTGGAGGATCTTGATAATTACTAGGTCCAGCATGGTCATGCACCATCCTTTCGTAGTTATTGTATAATCCATCATCCTCATTCATTATAGCATGTTCTCTCGGCATAGACAGCGGTGCTTCCCCGTGACAAACCCAAACTTTGTAATTCAGGACAAATCCACGCCTACTAACATGTTCTCTGACCGTAGGTACATCTAAATACGCTTGATTCTTGCACTTCTTACACGGGCACCTAATGTTACCTTGTCCATCTGTGTACGCCGTTTGATTGAACGCCCACTCAAGGAAAAACTCAAGCCCCGTTTCAAATGCGGTACGATCATTGTATCTCGCGTACATCCACGTACGATTATCACTCATTCTTGCAAATTCTAATTGAAAAAAACAAATAAAACATAATAAATTACTTGAAATCTAACAAAATTTCGACAGCATAACCCCACTATCCTAACTACCAAGTGCTCGACTCTACCAGCAACTATAGTGACCATAGTGGTCCTAATTTACTAAGCCTATACTAGGTCTACCCGACCCCCCAATGTCGAAGCAATAATACAATACAAATAAAAGCAATAAAAATCATGGTAATTAAATTAAAAACAATCATTTGTAGGGAGAAGATCCTTAAGATTATATCAATTTCTATCCCAAAGGGAGAAGATCCTTAAGAAATTGATTAAATCTATCCCACAATATATATATATATAATAATATAACATTTCATAAACACATAGCACATAACATTTAATTTAACAAAATTATCCAACATATATAAATTATTCTAACAAATTAACAACTTAAAATATAATTTAAAATTAATCATGCTTCATAATTAAATTAAACTAACAACATATACTAATTGATTAATATATATAATTTAAAATTAATCATGCTTGATATAATTTAAAATTATTCATGCTTCATATAATTTATTTATAAACAAAGCTAATTATAAATTAATTATTAACTATATATAACAAATAAATCTATTTAATTAACATATAAATACATAAAAAAATTCATAAATAAATAATTAAACAAGAGAAGCGTACGTACGGTGGTGGTTTCCGGCGGGTGTCGTGAAGAAAGCGGCGAAACGAAATCGTCGAACTAAAATAAAGAATATAAGTCAAATTAAATTTAAAAATTATATATATATATATATATATAATTAAAATTAAATGATATCTAGAGAGAGAGAGAGAGAAAGAGAGTTACCGGGCGGCTGGGCACGGCGGCGGTCGGCGGCGGGGTTCGGCGGCGGGGTTCGGCGGCGGCGGTCGGCTGGTGGCAGCAGCAGGCAGCAGCAGAAGCGGCGGGGGGTGGGGGGGGATCTGTTTTGCGCAGAACTGAAAAAAGGAGGTTACGCGTGCCCTAATATTAGACATTACCGAGGGCAAGTGCCGCCGCTATCTAGCGACGGCAACAACGCCGTCGGTAATTGTGTTAAAATAATGTTTTATTGAATATTCAAAACTTAACGGCGGCATCGCCGTCGCTAGTTAACGTCGGCGGGTTTGCCGTCGGTAACTGGCCGGTAATTTCGAAGGTTCGGGTCGCCTGAAATGCCGCCGCCGTGCCGCCGTTGTGTACCGACGGCAATAGCGCCGCCGGTAATTGACGCCGGTAAACACGCGTTTTTTTGTAGTGTCCACGTAAACTAAAATTCCGCCTCCAAATATACAAACTTTTATTTGTTTTGATTTTTCACACAGCTGGCAATTTTCGGTGATCATAGCTAGTTAAAGTGACAAATTAATACCATCCTGACAAGCTCAAGTAGTGTGGAAATCCAAGTACCTCGTCTAGCATATCAATTGTTTAAACCATGTAGACATTTAAGTCATCCTCCTCAACCTTAATTTGGGTGCAATTGATAATCGTGTGAAAAATTAGAATGATTGGAGGCAGATTTTTTAGTTTATGTGCAAAACAAGAATTGGTTGAAATCTTTATTATGATTATTTTTTTTCCCTTTTAGTATACTAGCAGACAGAACGTGCGTTGCACGTTTAACTAATGTCATTTTATATGTTGAAAGTTAAATATATAGATATTATTTTATAGTTTGAATTATTTGTAATTGTATCGAATCCAATGAGATAACCCTCAATAACAAATTTTTATTACTATTATTTTAATTTAGGGACGAACATCTAGACGTGTGTAATTTTAATCTATAATATATGTGATGCGTGGCGACTTCATAGCTATGCATATGCGTGTGCAGATTCTAATCCAACTTTGAATCAGGCGTATACTTCTTATAAATAAAAGTATTAGTATTTATTATGAATTAAATTATAATTTTTAGCAAAAATTTGAAGTTCAAATGGATTGTCACGCGATGTTTTCAAATGTAATAACGAATTAACAATCATACTAAAAAATGTATATTAAAATCAACAAATATTTTAAAAATTAAAAATGCATATTGCTATCTCCAAAAACAACAACAAAAAAAAAATTGAAATTCTTCGCAATTATTTTCACCACGCCGCAAGTATACGGTGTAGTTGCAATATAAGGGAAGCAAGGTCGTATCCCACAAGGATTGGTGAATTCAAACTTCTAAATACCATTAATAAGTTGTTTTCAATCTATTTAGACAACCAAAGATGAAGAGATATTGAAGGTTAAATCAAAGTTAAATTAAAGCAAGCAAACTAAATAACAAAAATATAAACTTAATTAATAAATTGGGGAATGACTCGAAGGAAAGTTATCCTAGGGACTAGATTTCGATGGATCGTAATGAACTTCAATCTAAATCAATATAAATCTTGATATGGCCTACTTATCTAGGGCGATCTCCCCACTAGTTTTAGCCCCCTCCCGGACGACTAAAACAGTAGATTACGGGTCATAATTGCCGTCCCCGGTCAATTTCTAACCTATAACTCCCAAGAGCACAAAAGATCAACACGCCCTCACCCACCTCTCAACCTCCCGGTTTATTGAGATGATATGTATCAAACTCCTAATCTATTGTAATTATCCTCTCCCGATTCAAATCACAAATTAGAAATGCACAAAAGGTGGCCAACCAATCATACAAGAGATAAATCTAGGACTTGAAAAGATAACAATAAGCACAATCAAGATATATATTGAACAAAGAAATCAATCCATTACAAATCCATCTAATCTAATCCCTAAGATAAGAGATTTTAGCCAAGCATATTCATAATAAAAGCAAATCTCAAGTCATAAGAAAACATAAATAAAGATATAGAGAGATAGAGATTCATAGACAAATCCTATAATCTTGATCTTCAATCATGTAGTCTTGATGAGCTCCTTTCCAAGTCTTCCCCTTCTTTATTTGATTTTGGTGTTGTTTTTGTGTGTGGAAGAGAGAAAAAATGGTAGAGAATGGAGGCTAGGGTTTGGGATTGGAGAGTTGGGGAAGATGAAGTGGGTGTGTGTGGTGAATGAATGGGGAAAGGAAGAGAAAAATGGAGTTTTGAGGCTAAAATCGCGTTTGGGGTCCATTTGGGGGAGCCCCGCCCTTTTCCCGCGGTCACGGCCCGCGTCCGCGGCCTTCAAACGTGGGGGATGCTCAGGGGACCCACGGTCCCGCCCCGCGGCCGCGGTTGGTGACCGCGGGTGTCTCCTGAGTCGGGAACAGCTGACCCGCGGTCTTACCCCGCGGCCGCGGGTGGTGACCGCGGGGTACTGGGCGTTTTGCACAGTCTGCTCGTTTTGCTCCGTTCTCCCTCGTCCGGACTCGGATTTGGTCGCCGTTTGCGCTCACGGATTCCTCTCGAGACGTACTTCGATCTCATGTCTTCAAAATCCTCCAATTAATTCTTGATTTTCCCTGAAATCACTCCAAAACTACACCAAAGAATTAAAACTCAACAAAACTCAAAATTGGGATACAAACACATATTAGCAATCAATTCATGGGGGAAAATGACAACAATTCATGCGATATTGAGGTACGAAAACCATGTTTGTCAACCCCCCCAAACTTAAAGCGTTGTTTGTCCCCAAACAACAAAGAGAAGAGAAATAAAAGATAACAAACATGTGAGAATGAATTGGTGTCATTTCAAGGGCTTCAATTTTTTCAAAATATTTCACTAGTGTATCACAAGTAGATATGCATTTCAAGAAGTCACAAGTGATAGTAAGTTCAACATTATAGCCTCCAAGCTTGAATCCTCACAAGGTGAATGTTTCAATGATGCACTCGACTCTCAAGTGTTTAGAATGGACGTGTTTACACTCAATTCGAAACAATGCATGCAATCTACCATAGGCTTGCCATTTGTTCTAACTCTCTATGCTTCAATGTGTTATAAATAGAGATCAAAAAGGGCTTTCATTGGGTTGTAATGAGGGCTCTTTGGTAAGGTAAGTAGTTTTTTAGGCAAAGTGACTCATCCCACAATCCATCAATCACAATGAACAAATCAACTTCACCATTTCTCTTATCAATCAAAAACCAAAATCCCTACATTTCATCTTTTCATCCTTAGTGATATCTATCATGGCTATGATTCAAAAGGCAAATCACTCCCCTTTATGCTCTTTTATTCACATTCATTTTCATTTCTTTTTCTTTTTGAGCTCATAGGGGATTAGTGATTTTCACACAATCAAAGCTTGATAAGCAATTTCAATCATTTCCCAAACTTTTTTCTTCATCAAAGCAACCACTAACACTCTAAGTTCTACCCCTTTATCATTGGTTCATTCAAAGAAAGGCTACAAGGCACAAAAGGGGTAAACTAGGATCATATGAGAATTTGGCACAATTGGGGTCAAGTGGCTAACAAAGATGGCCTTAAATCACTTCAATATTAACAACACATCTACTTTTATTTTCAAGAGAGGACTCATGGCAAGTTCTAGAGACCAACATACATGCTCAATCGATTTACACTCAAGAACAAAATGAGATTGTGATAATATGACAATCAATGGCTCAAATCTTACAAGCTCATTATCAAGTTCTTGGAGGCAAAACATTTAAATCACTTGTCACAAGTTCAAACTTTTCATGCATAATCCACAAGTGATACACACAATTTCTTTTCAAAAGCAACATTCATATCATAAGCCCAACACACATTTCATCCAACTCATGTTTTTCAACAATCAAGCTCAAAAACAAAAGACAAGGAAAAGCTCAAAAACAGAGACAAAATCTCATTATTCGAAAACTAAACTAACTAAATAAATAAACAACGGATAAACGAGATAAGTAACCCATCTTCACCCTCCCCCCAAACTTATTTCACACAAAGGAGAAATAAGTTTGGATGAAGGAGAAAATGGTTACTTGTCTCGTACTCACAAACGAGGTGGAGGCTTAGGTGGTGGCCATTTCTCATCAAATTTGCATGCTCCATCCACCGCGACCCAAAAATATGGTGGCTTTGCAATTCTTGAGACATCCCGGGCGTCATGGTAATCTCGTTCACCATCTAGAGTACCACCACACTCAAACAATTCCTTATTAGACAAATCAAAGTGAAAATCAAAAGATGAAGATAAATAAAAGTGAAAGAAGCAAGCCTTCATAGAATCGCCTGTGGCGAGGTAAGGATCGACAAAATTTTTAACTTTGCTTTCTTTAAAGCTTGTGAAATCTTCATCTTTTTGAAATTGTAGAGATTGTGTCGGAAAAGTTGGGCTCTCGACTTCAAGGGGTTTGGAGAATTGATCCTCATCTTCTTCATACTCTTCTTCAACTTCTTGAGGCTCTTCACTTAGCATTGGCATTGGTTCCTCATACAAGGTTCCATTTTGAAGGCTAATGGCCATGCACAAATCATCAATTCGCTTTTGATTTTCCATAGTGGTAGCCAAAGACCTTCTTTGCTCTTCTAGCATAACCTCCGATTTTGCTAGACTTTTTTCTATCCAAGCTTGTGTAGCTATGAAGCATTGAAGGAGATCGTCTTTTGAATTTGATTTCTCCTCTTGATAGTATCGATTTCCCCCTTGGAAGCCTTCTTGAGTGGAATAAGAAATTTCATAATTCCAACTATTGAAATGGTCCTCATACTCCAATGGTGATTGCCACTCCATGGCATTGCACCCCATGTCATAAAAGTCACCATAGGAAGGTGTTGGTTGGAAGGCTTTTTGGATCATTGGTTGCCTACAATTTCTTTTGGCTTCCAAAACACGCAACTTAAGTTGCATCAACGCCAATTGTAGTTGGAGTTGCTCAACCAACTCATTCCTTCCATCGTCCATTTTTGGTGCCGCTTTTACGGTTGTGGAGCAATTTTCTCTAACAAAAACAAATAAACATATAAATAAACAAACATAAAAACAATATCTAAATTAGATAAAAACAACTTTTCACAATATCAAAAGTAAAAACTCAACCAATCCCCGGCAACGGCGCCAAAAACTTGTTCGCAATTATTTTCACCACGCCGCAAGTATACGGTGTAGTTGCAATATAAGGGAAGCAAGGTCGTATCCCACAAGGATTGGTGAATTCAAACTTCTAAATACCATTAATAAGTTGTTTTCAATCTATTTAGACAACCAAAGATGAAGAGATATTGAAGGTTAAATCAAAGTTAAATTAAAGCAAGCAAACTAAATAACAAAAATATAAACTTAATTAATAAATTGGGGAATGACTCGAAGGAAAGTTATCCTAGGGACTAGATTTCGATGGATCGTAATGAACTTCAATCAAAATCAATATAAATCTTGATATGGCCTACTTATCTAGGGCGATCTCCCCACTAGTTTTAGCCCCCTCCCGGACGACTAAAACAGTAGATTACGGGTCATAATTGCCGTCCCCGGTCAATTTCTAACCTATAACTCCCAAGAGCACAAAAGATCAACACGCCCTCACCCACCTCTCAACCTCCCGGTTTATTGAGATGATATGTATCAAACTCCTAATCTATTGTAATTATCCTCTCCCGATTCAAATCACAAATTAGAAATGCACAAAAGGTGGCCAACCAATCATACAAGAGATAAATCTAGGACTTGAAAAGATAACAATAAGCACAATCAAGATATATATTGAACAAAGAAATCAATCCATTACAAATCCATCTAATCTAATCCCTAAGATAAGAGATTTTAGCCAAGCATATTCATAATAAAAGCAAATCTCAAGTCATAAGAAAACATAAATAAAGATATAGAGAGATAGAGATTCATAGACAAATCCTATAATCTTGATCTTCAATCATGTAGTCTTGATGAGCTCCTTTCCAAGTCTTCCCCTTCTTTATTTGATTTTGGTGTTGTTTTTGTGTGTGGAAGAGAGAAAAAATGGTAGAGAATGGAGGCTAGGGTTTGGGATTGGAGAGTTGGGGAAGATGAAGTGGGTGTGTGTGGTGAATGAATGGGGAAAGGAAGAGAAAAATGGAGTTTTGAGGCTAAAATCGCGTTTGGGGTCCATTTGGGGGAGCCCCGCCCTTTTCCCGCGGTCACGGCCCGCGTCCGCGGCCTTCAAACGTGGGGGATGCTCAGGGGACCCACGGTCCCGCCCCGCGGCCGCGGTTGGTGACCGCGGGTGTCTCCTGAGTCGGGAACAGCTGACCCGCGGTCTTACCCCGCGGCCGCGGGTGGTGACCGCGGGGTACTGGGCGTTTTGCACAGTCTGCTCGTTTTGCTCCGTTCTCCCTCGTCCGGACTCGGATTTGGTCGCCGTTTGCGCTCACGGATTCCTCTCGAGACGTACTTCGATCTCATGTCTTCAAAATCCTCCAATTAATTCTTGATTTTCCCTGAAATCACTCCAAAACTACACCAAAGAATTAAAACTCAACAAAACTCAAAATTGGGATACAAACACATATTAGCAATCAATTCATGGGGGAAAATGACAACAATTCATGCGATATTGAGGTACGAAAACCATGTTTGTCATACTAAAAAATGTATATTAAAATCAACAAATATTTTAAAAATTAAAAATGCATATTGCTATCTCCAAAAACAACAACAAAAAAAAAATTGAAATTCCAGCTGCATGTCGAGTGTCTTCAACACAATGCGAATCAATTGCATCTTTCTGATTCATCATGATTTTGTTGTCGTGTTAAACATGTAAATATACTTTTATCGATGCATAATAACAATATATAAAATATTTTTAAAATTAAAAAATTACCTGCGATCAAAACTTGAGTGTAGACAACATTTTTTGTCTTGTATCTGTTGTGGTCGGCTTAATCAACACTTTAGTAGTAGATATTGAAGTTCCTCGTGATAGAGCAACATATAATTGTCCATGAGAAAGCTTCTTGTGCAGATACTCATCGTGCGTCTTGAAATTGTTTGATTTCATCAACTTGATGCGGCTCATCATCTTGGGTTATATGAACTGCCACCTTATCATGTCCCTTATAGATATATTTATACAAATACTTAACAGCTGTGATACCAGAGCATACCTCGACATTAATATGACAGTTAGGGGTGTAAGTGAGTCGAGCTAGCTCGCGAGCTACTCGGGATCGGCTCGAAAATTACTCGAAATCGACTCGATGTTAGTCGAGTCGAGCTCGAGCTCGAGCTACTCGAATTGGTACCGAGCTCGAGTTCGAGTTTCGTGATACTCGACTCGTTAGGCTCGCGAGCCTAATCGAGCTCAAGCAATTATTATATAATATATTATATATTGGGCCAAAATTAAATATATTTAAAATACACAAAATGGCCCAAACCTTTAAGCCCATTATAACAAAATCTGCATTTGAATTCACTTGAATTTGAAACCCTAAATCCTAAGCTATCAGCCGCCCCAAGTTCCCAACCCCAATCGGCCAATCCCCAATCTCTCATCTCTCTCTATCTCTCGGCTGAATCTGACCGGCGACGCGCACTCCGGCGCGCACGAGACAGCAGCAGTAGCAGAGCAGCACGGAGCCGCTAGCCCGCCACCTTTAGCTCTCATTTCCCCAATCTCTCATCTCTCTCTCGACTGAATCTGACCGGCGACGGTGACGCGGCACCCCGGCGCGCACGCGACAGCAGCAGCACCAGAGCAGCACGGAGCCGCCGGCCCGCCGCCTTTAGCTCTCGGCTGAGTCTGATCGGTGACCGGCGCGCGACAGCAGCAGCAGTGCAGCAACAGAGCCGCCGTGCCGCCACCTTTGGCTCTCCTTTTCCTAGCCCGGCGGCCGGCGCGAGAGAAACAACATCTACCAGCACCAACTGCCCTTTCCCAGCCGGCGCGACTGCTCTCCTTCCACTGCACTACTGCTCTCCTTTTCCCAACCCCGCGCAACTGCTCTCCACAATCGAGCTTAATCGAGTCGAGCTCGAGCTCGCGAATATGTCATCGAGTCGAGCTCGAGCTCAAAAAAATCAAGCTCGGCCGAGTCGAGCTCGAGCTCGAGCTTCATGAAAGTAGCCGAGTTCGAGCCTGAGCAGAGCAATACTCGACTCGACTCGGCTCATTTACACCCCTAATGACAGTTGTATCTGGACAATAGATGTGCATTATATGGTACAATCCATTGGTTGTCTAAGTCAGCATTCCGAACACGTACAATTGATCCATTTTTTCTTCTTCTGTAAATTGGATATCCATCTTTACCTTGTTGTGTGCTTTCACAATATGGTCGTGGATAATGGCATTTGCATTTTTCTTTCACCATACAAGGATTCTAAAGCACACAATATGGTCGTGGATAATGGCATTTGCATTTTTCTTTCACCATACAAGGATTATTTAGATTTTGCTCTCCACAAGGTCCATGCATCATATGTTTTTTCACCAATTTAAACAATTCAGAATTGTTTTCTTCATCGGGAAGTTCGGCACTTACAAACTTATCTATTTCACTTGTCGTATTCAACTTATTGTCGGACTTGAAAATTATCAACATGTGGATATGTGGTAACCCTCTCTTTTGAAATTCAACTACATCAACATGTGCAGCTACATGTCCAAAAAATTTCCTCTTGAATAATTGATCTTTCAAGTCTTGCAGTTTTGCTCGAAATACTCGTGTAGTTAAGTCTGGACGATCTTTAACTGTTTGACCATCATATAATGCTTCTTGTATTTCTTTCCACTCTGGATTGCAAGTCATTGTAATAAATAGATCTGGTTTTCCAAATTTTTGTACTAATGTCAATGCATTAAGATATCTACGACGCATATCTCTAGGTCCTCCTGTAAATGTTGCTGGTAGAACAATTCTTTTGCCAATTTCATTCCCTCTTAATTCTCCATTGAAGACACTATCCACAATTCCTTGATACAATTCTGCTCTCATACTTGATTGGTTTTGACGAAAAAAATCCAATCTTGTTGTCTCCAATTTTATGTACATATCCACTATATATTGCTGTAATAATCTTCCAGCTAATAAGAGTATGGATTGTCTTGGATTTCTAATCTGTATCTTATAACAAATATATTCTCGGCATGATACCTTCTTAACGTTTTGTCTTCTAACACCTAAAAACATAGAAAAATACAATATAAAAATAAAAAAAGTTATATTATAGTAATTAGTGAAATGAAATAAATACAACAATATACAAAATAAATATATATGTCAACAATAAAAAGATAGAAAAATACAATATAAAAATAAAAAAAGTTATATTATAGTGATTAGTGAAATGAAATAAATACAACAATATACAAAATAAATATATATGTCAACAATTGCTTAATTATATAAAAGAATCTCAAACCAATTAACAACTAAAAGATTTTCAATTCAATTTATGTTAAAAAAAAATTAATTAAATATATTCATTATCACCTGAACACTCGAAATACAAATCAACACTTTATCGATTCAGCTCATTCATAGGTAGGATTTATAGATTATGATTAAGTAGGGATTTTATTAAGACATATGCATAATGAGAGAAGTAAATAGCCTTAAGCTAAGGTGGAGCATAAATATTTGCAATTTGTAATTGTAAAATTCTAAAAATCAATTTATATTATTGTTTATATGATTAGTATGCTAAAGTTAATTAATGGGTGGGAATGAAAAGAATATTCTCTACTCATAGCGAATTATAATGTCATGATTGGAATAATAGAACTTTAGAAGAATAAAATTATCCAAAAGTTTAATACTACAATTTATCAAATTAGTAAAATCAATTATAAACATTATAAAAATATAAAATATGATACTTAACTAATTTAATCATCAATCAATTTATAAAAAGTTAATAGACATACCTTGTTCTTCATTGGAGATAATATCACTTGCAGTTATGGTTCTTGCTAATGAAGTAGAATCAGTGGTTCTTGCTATGAAGTAGAAGTAAAATTATATGTAATTAACCAATAATTAATTATGTGATAAAATTACAAGTAAAAAAAAAATGTGTGATAAAATTAATGATCAAATTGTCTAAGAAATAATAAATTAAATATAATACTCTTAATTATTTTGTCTCATTTAAATTCTAATATGATGTCTCAATATTTTAAAAAATAAAAACAAAAATAATATCTTAATATATTCGATTACACCAAGCTGTGTTAGCCGTTGGATCAATCTATGGATGTTCGGATGTCTATCCCAAACTTACATTTAGTGAATCCCAAAATATTTTGTAAATATGGTTTGGATAAGAATAAAATAATTTAATAGATCAAAGACTTGTGATATATAGAAATCCACAATATTAGAATTAGAATTGTAATAGAAATCCACAACATATCCGCCTCTGATTTTCTTTCTCTGTTGCGTTTTATCTTCTGCGTTTGTGTTTGAACAGAATTGAAGCTCAGAAATATTGAGATGACATTTTTGTATTGCTAAACCTCATTTAGACAGTTTAGACAGTTTAGCAACAGTTTAGACCTGCCTTCATTCTGCAAAAATTTGCATATAACTTATAAATTAGCCTAAATGACCAAAACAAAAATTTGAGGACATAACTGAACATTCGGAACCTTTGCATACATGTGTCGTAGTTTCAACTTTCAAGTGCAAAGTCACAGATCTATTCATAGTAAATTTAAATTGATAGTAACACTAAAACATACTCATAATAATGCATAATTAGAAAAAACGCCAACTACTTTTATAGATTCCTTCCAAACAATCTCTACTTTTATTTTAGTTGCAGGTCACCAAAATAAGACTAACACTTCAAAAATTTAAACTTAGTATAGTCATTTTAAAATTAATATTAATGATTAATTGTTAAAAACAAATTAACACGTTCAATTTTTATTAGTAAAATAACGTTCATTTTTTTTCGACGAATGACATGATTTTTTTTTTGTATTTTAATAGAAAATTTGATGTGTAATGATCAGAGATATCACTCAAAGAATAATGCATAAGATTGTGAGCATTGGAATGTAATATGGTTAAAGTATCTAAACATGTCTGCTTACAAATTGGAAAGTGACGTTAATTAGCATTGCAATAATTTATAACAGACGGAGCGAGAATCAAAACTAACCTAAAACGGCCTTCGAAGAGGGGAGGCGGCAACCGGAGAAAGACTAAGAGCGGTGGTGAAGCACGAAAGAGAGCAAGGTAGACTGGAGGCTCAGAGCAGCGAGTGAGGAGAACCTGATCGGAGCTGGTGTAGACGGGAGGAGAACAACAAAATCTTATTGCTTACGAATGCACGACGCTGGTAAACCAGGCAAGAAATTGCTGATCGGAGCGCAGCGTCGAGGGAGCGAAGCACTAAAGAGAGCAAGACGTTGAAGAGGAAAAGAAGTGACGATGAGGTTAGATTAGGAGTAATCTAATAGAATATGATAAGAATGAAAGAAGAAATTTAAGTAGAATATTATTATATTAGGAGTAATCTAATAGAAACTTCCGTCACTACTTCCATGTTTGAGTTGAATTAGGATTCTTTTATAATTAATTCCAATAAACATAAATACATTATAACTATACATAATATAAAATATGGAGAGGGGTAAAATAGGCAATCCACAAGTTGTCCCATAGAATGCTTAGGCTCTTTTTCTATTAGTATATATATTAGTATAGATAGATATAGATATATCTTTTTGGAATGAGATGAATGTGATAATGTATAATTTGATTGATCGTATTGTCTACTTCAAATAGTAATTGAATGGTTAAAAACATGTTTTTATCGTATATCTTTGTTAGTTTTTTCATTGCCCCAAGATCAACCTAAAGCTATCCATGCATAATAATATACACTCCTCAATATCACCAATATCAGATAGTGTATTTGATTTCCTACCTTGGTTGTGACTTCTTACAACCCCAGAAATATCCTTCTTGATACCTTTGTGTCTAGCTGAAGGACTTGAAAGTTCAATTTAATATTACGGAAAAATCAACCAGCTGCACCTTGAAAAGAGAGAAGGCCCCTTTATAGAAAAGGACTTGAACTACCATCATGTTTTCTACATTGATTGAGTGGAACGAACCAGGTAATCCACCTTCTCCGCCACAATGTTGGATTGGTTCTTTCACCAGAAAAAAAAAAAAAAAAAAAAAAAAAAAAAAAAAAAACTTCGATATGTAAGATTCGCAAGATCATGAAATCTTACATGGAACATTCAAGTTTGATGACCAAAAATCATGCGAAATATACGGAAACCATGCACATCGTTTTTTACGACTTGCCGTCGGACTCTTGCATAATCGCCATGCTTATTTTCAACACTACAAAGAACCGGACATACCAATAATTGTCGGCAACGGAGGATGGAGGGCAGGCACGACTCGATACACTCACAGATTCAATTATCACCGGCAGCGGAGGATGACTATTATTTATAAACACTCTTTAAATAGTATTAGATTAAAGTTTAGATTTTCGAAAAAAAAGAGTGATTCCAATCATATTTAGAATTCAATTAGTACACAATATGTATGATAATAATATATGAATTGTGATTAGTGTGGGCTTCTTCTATAATAATAATAATAATAATAATAATAATAACAACAATAATCATAATAAAATGATATTACATTATTGCCCTTAAAATAAATTAATTCAATTTGACTACACGAAAGTTGGGAGTTGCCAAGCTCTGCAGTTCTTGGCTGACCTTGCGTGACCTAACTATAACATGAAAGGGTGGGTCCCCTTGTAATTCCTCTTGTTCCTCTACTATCTTTTTCAAAGACACAACCGCTGATTCACTGCAATACCACAATTGAATTGATGTGAGTGTTGGTATTTCTCCAATTTCTGAAGGGAACTCCTCCAATTCCGTCATCGATATGAGATGAAGTTGCTCAAGGCGTGGCAAGCAGGAGCCCTCTAACGTCCAACATTCCATATCCCCACACTTCCGCAAACTCAAATATCTGAGGCTGGGGAATTGGCCTTCAACTATTTCCCATCTGCGTCTTGCAAACTGCCCATTCCAAAGATCGAGCTTCTCAAGAAGTGGTAATGAACCTATCTTTTCCAGAATTTCCTCCAAATGGAAGAACTTTCCGCATACAAGATACAGCTTCTTGAGTGAGCGCGGGAAGCTAATACTCTGCAGATACTCAGCATCACTTCCATATCCAATCTTGCACGTCAAGCTTTCCAGCTTACTCAGACATTGAAGATAGCTGAGGCACTTCACTCTCTCCATTACTTCATCCTGGTATTTTATATACAGTTTCTTGATATTGGGAATTCTCTTAACCATTTCTTCATCAAGTTGAAATCAAGCACTCCTTTGAGCGTCTCTAGATTCTCCATCATAACATCACTATGCCCGCTCCGAGGATCTGGGAGATACATTCCTCCTAAACCTACGAACTCGACATGCTTAAGCTGATGCATTTTCCAAATTTCGACTGGTGCAGTAGGTTCACCACCCCAACAAGAAACAATTAGTGTGTGTAGATTCCACAGCAGACTAATTGAAGAAGGGATTTGGAACCCCGCACGAAATCTAGCCGAAAGGTACCTCAAGTTCACCGATTGGAACACATTTTCTTCTGAATACCCTTCGGAATACTCATCTGTAGTCAATGTCCTCAAAAATGTAAAATCTAGCGATTCTGGCACTGTATAATCATAACATATGAAAGAACGAACACGTGACAAGGCATCCCTGTCTGTCTTATCTAAAGTGCTTCTGGGAATAACAATGCGGCGTTGGCTATTTATCCCTGGAGGACAATGTTGCCCTAACACATAATAAAACCTCTGCTTTTCAGCTTCTTTCAAACATAGATCTCTCAGTAAATCATGCATTTTGCAGTACTTAATATTCCCAAGTTTACCCAACTCATCAACTAGAATGAGGTTTCTATCGACTAGCTCCTTCAGATACTTATTGGCAATTGTTTCCAAGCTTTTATTGATTATTGGTTTAAGAAAGCCTTCACAAACCCATAGCCTCATGAGTTCTGCGACCCTAATTTTCTCATCTTCCCCAAACACTCCCATATACAGAAAACATGGCTTCAAATAGGTAGGCAAATAGTCATAGCTCAGTTTCAATACTCTCAGCCAATATTCATCATTTTCCGAATTCACTATTGAGCTTAGGTTTTCCTCTATGTGCTCCCAATATTCAAGTGTAAGTTCTGACTTTGCCAAAAGACCCCCAATCAGAACAATCGACAAAGGAAGTCCCTTACACATCCCGACAATTTTCTTTCCGATTTCCTCGAGATGAAGAGGAAAACCCTCACCCCCAAATACAGTTTTGGAGAACAAACTCCAGCTACTAACATCATCTAAAAATTTCATATCAATGCTGTTGGAGTTTGTCAACTCAGTAGCCAAGTTTGAGAGCCTAGTTGTTACCATCATTCTTATCAGGAAAGAAAACCATCATCTTTTCCCACACCTCTACACTCCACATATCATCCAATATTATGAGATACTTGCTCCTAGACAGTAAATACTTGCGTAATTTCACTCCTAAATCTTCCTCACTCAGATCACTCCTCGAATCTCCACTCACTTGGTGAAGAACTTCTCTAAGTGTTTCTCTAACGTTATAAGTTTGAGAAATTGTAGTCCATGCACGAATATCAAAATGCTCCTTAACAAGGGCATGCTCAAATATATGTCGGGCAAGAGTGGTCTTACCAATCCCGCCCATCCCTGTGATTGGGATGATTTGGCGGTTACGGTTCCCTCCAGTGAGCCGATCCAAGAGTTGAAGTAGCACGTCATCAAAGCCCACCATCATGCTTTCCTTCACAGTGGAAGAGGACGTCAAGGAGCCAGCATGAGTCGAGGAGACCTTTCTCTGCGGCTGAGCTTCAGCTGAAGTCTCCATGGCTTCCTTCTTGATCACATTCATTTCTTCAATCACTTGCTGTAGATCTTGATAGAAGTCAATGCAACTGACTTCTTCTCTAGAATTCACTTCTTCAGCCGCATGAGCTGCATCTACAACATAGCCTTGGAGAAATTCCTGCAAGAAGGTAATTAATAATTTGAGTTAGAGATTCATTTCTTCTATCACTTGTCGTAGATCTTCATAGAAGTTGATGAAACTGACTTCATTGGGACTCATTGATCTACCCAGTTCAATCACGTTCACAATATGTGATTCGATAACATCTTCAACGGCATGAGCTGCATCTACAATACGCATCTCCAGCGGATCGGCTTCATCTCCGTCAGCAACAGGGGACTTATAACTTTCAAGAAATTCCTGCAAAAAGGTAACAATTTGAGTGAGAGATTCAACTTGTTGTTTGTCTATAGAAATCGGAGGGGAAGGGTGATGCTCGATTGTATCGATGATATGCATAAGAGAAACCGAGGCTGCATATGCCGCCATGATCCGAGGAAAAACAGTGTATATTTTTCTGAGAATTTCGGACAAGAATTTGATG
Organism: Salvia miltiorrhiza; assembly: GCF_028751815.1. NCBI lineage: Eukaryota > Viridiplantae > Streptophyta > Magnoliopsida > Lamiales > Lamiaceae > Salvia > Salvia miltiorrhiza. The sequence goes on from NC_080389.1 coordinate 2,974,842, forward strand.
GAATAGCTTCAGCAAAAACAATGTGTAAAATGGCTATATCTCCTCAATTATTATCACAAACAATGTGTCATTGGCGTCATTTAACTATGCGCTTATTCAAGTCTTTAAAAATAAGAATATATGAGTAGAGTAGGTGAGTGATGTTGATTTCCATGTTCTAATTCATGCATCGAAGAATAAACTATGATTAATGATGCTCAACTTGGTTGGTATTCACCTTAGAAAGCAACATCCAAGTCGTCAAGTTGGTATAAAATATGGATTTTTGAAAAAAAAAAAATTTGCAACTTGGGAAAGTTGTCATATTCCATTTGTTATGTTTGAATCTAATTGATATTTTGATTTTTTTTTTAAATGCTTCAGTACATGTCAAAAAATGCGAGCAGTTATTTAAGCATGACAAAAAATGCGACATATTTCTCAAAAATCTATAATATATTAAAGTTTCAACTTTCAATTGGAAATCAAATTCAAAATTGAATAGCAAACTTGTGATTATAATAAAATTGAAGGTTTATTTATAAGTTATATCTTCTTTATTTTTTTTTAATTTTTTGTTTTTTATTCTAAAATTGTGAAATTTGATAAATTATAAAATATTTAATATGCATATCAAATTAAAGATCGTGATAAGTGCTTTAATTTGATATATAATATGTCAATATTGTATTTAAAATATAAAAATTATATTCTATCCATTCCACGAAAATATATACTAATCTGCCATTTTAGTCCATGCACAAAAAGATGTCGTAATATATTTTTAACAATAATTGGTAGGTCTCTTTCTCTTCTCACTAACTTGTGGGCTCATTTCTCCACTGACCAACTTAATTAACTTTTTTCACTTTTCTATATTTGTGGGTCATTTTCTTCACTCACTAAATAAACAATACAAATTTTTTAAAACTCGTGTCAACCTCCCTTAGGACATCTTTTCGTGGATGGATGTGATATTTATTTAAAGATTAAAATTTAAGAAAAATCTCTCCCCTGTCCATTTTTTTTAATAAATCTATTTTTAGTTCTTTTTTTTGCTTTCATTTTTTCTTTTAACTTTTCTTACTCCCTCCGTCCCATTGGGCTTATCCCATTTGGTTTCGGCACGGTTATTAAGGAAAGTATTAATAGTGTTAAGTGTGCAGATAAAGTAGGAGAGAGAAGGTGATAAAGTGATAAAGTAGGAGTGTTATTTATAGAAATGAGACAAGATCAATGGGACAAACAAAAAAGGAATACGAGACAAGATCAATGGGACGTAGGGAATATTTTTTTTTCTTTTCATAATATTAATTTTTATATTGTGAATTCTTTTTTACTTTTATATTAAACTCAAATATATTTAGCTAAAATTATACTCCCTCTATCCCTCAAACATCTTCCTCTCTTTCCATTTTGGTTCATCACCAAAATATCTTCCTAATTTATTTTTGGAAACAATTTCACTAACTATTACCCTTACAATCTTCACATTTTCTGAGACCCATGATACACTCATCAAATAGACAACTAACTTTTAATAAAACTCATATAACCATTCCTTAGGAAGATGTTTGAGGGACGGAGGAAGTAATATTTATTATTATATTTATAATTTTGTGTATAATAAGTTCAATTATATATAATAAAATATAAAAATATTTTTCGTGCGTTCACGAGTGCAACTACTAGTATAATTAACCAGCTAGTTAATGGGTTTATTTTCGAAATGGGCCTATCATTACAATAATGGAATTCTGCTACAATGGGACTTAGTTTGGTTATGTCACTCACCTTTCGTGAGTCCGATTACGTTTAGCCCATGCAAACCTACAATCTTTGTCGTTTATGAATGCAAGATTCTTTAATCCTTTTGGGCTCTAAGCCCATTTATTGGCAAAAACAATTATGTATAAATATATGCGTTGGAATTTTTAGTATTTCCTTCGTCCCTAAGATATTTTTCATTTTTCTATTTTGGTCGGTCCCAAAAATATTTTCTTGACTTATTTTTGAAAATAATTATACTACTATTATCCTTACAATCTCCATTTTTTGTAAAATTTATTTTCCACTCATCAAATACAGAACTAACTTTTATTAAAACACGTGATGATGTCTTTGTGCTTCAATAGTGCTTTAAGCCCAGATGCATGGTTCTAATTTGTTTCCATTCTTGGTGTTACTTCTCAGGCTAATCAGAGTTTGCGATAGAAAGAGAGCTGAGTGTTAGACATCTTTTACGCACAAAAAATTCCAAAGCTTACAGGAGAATCAAACCACAAAACCCGGAGCTTGCAATAGATGACGATAAAAATACTTACTGTAGAGGCAACGCGGAAGCGAAGAACAAGCAATCTACCCTAGACCCTAAACTCTAAGGAGGTGATTGGTATGGTGGAATGGAGGTGGGAATGGAATGGTGATTCCTACCTCCATTCCATTCCTATGCTTGGTATAGCTTTATTTTAGGAATCATCATTCTTAAGGGAATCACCATTCCTTTACATATAAGAATCATCATTTCTTCCTTCCAACATGGTATTACCCATTCCATTCCATTTCTAATTCCACCTAAATTTAGGTTTTGACAAAATTACTCTTATATATTTTGCACCCTCATCCCCAACCCCACCCCACCCCACCCCCTCCCCCCCCCCCCCCCCCCCCCCCAAAAAAAATATATATATATATTTTTTAATTTTTCTCGCCACCCCACCCCCACCCCCAAAAAAAATATATTTTTTTTTAATTTTTCTTGCCACCACCACACCCCACCCACCCCTCCCTCCCCTCCAATTTTTTTTTCTCCCCACCCCACCTGCCACCCACCCACCCCCCCCCCCAACATTTCATTTTTTTTATTTTTTTTATTTTTGTCGCCACCCCCCACCCCCAAAAATTTTATTTATTTATTTTTTATAATTTTTCTTGCCCACTCCTCCCCCCCCACCCCCACCCCCACCCCCAATTTTTATTTATTTATTTTACTCGCCACCCCCACCCCACCCACCCTTCATGATGCCGAAATGCGACAAAGATACATGCCCCATTGGTATTGCAACTCAAGAAGATCCAATTCTTAGGGAAAAGTTTGCTGGTGAACCTGAACATGCAATAAAAAAAGGGGTAAATTTGGTATAAAATCATAATAAATTTCTAAATTTTAGTTTTTCCCACAATCTTTCATTCTTGTTTCAAAATTCATGATAAATCATTTTTTTTTGGAATTTCCCACGATGACATATTTCGATCAAAAAATTTAAATGACGTGGCAATACAATGTAATTACATGAAAATTATGTGACATGACAATCGAATTGCCCCCAATTTTTATTTATTTATTTTACTCGCCACCCCCACCCCACCCCACCCACCCTTCATGATGCCGAAATGCGACAAAGATACATGCCCCATTGGTATTGCAACTCAAGAAGATCCAATTCTTAGGGAAAAGTTTGCTGGTGAACCTGAACATGCAATAAAAAAGGGGTAAATTTGGTATAAAATCATAATAAATTTCTAAATTTTAGTTTTTCCCACAATCTTTCATTCTTGTTTCAAAATTCATGATAAATCATTTTTTTTGGAATTTCCCACGATGACATATTTCGATCAAAAAATTTAAATGACGTGGCAATACAATGTAATTACATGAAAATTATGTGACATGACAATCGAATTGCCCCCTGTGTTTTAACGGTGATTGATCTCATTAGAGCAGCGCTTGGGGCGGCCTTTAAAACGTGGAGGCATTTTGCTTTAGTTTTGAAACGTTGAGGTAGTAAACAACGTCAACCCTGACGTTAGGGTGTTAAAGGTGACAGGGGTGTCAACGTTGAGGGGAAAGTGGTATTATGTATTTTCAAACAAGAATGAAAGTTTGTGGGAAAAATCAAAATTTGAAAATTTATTAATGTTTTAAACCAAATTTATCCTAAAAAAATTGGGAGGTAAGGGGGGAGGGGGAGGGGAGTTAGTGGGAGGTGGGTGGGGGTGGCGAGATTTTTTTTTAGAAAATAAAAAAATAAATTGAGGGGGGGAGGGGAGGTGTGGGGGTGGTGAGTAAAATAAACAAAAATTTGGGGGAGGGGGGTTGGGGGTGGGTGGGGGTGACGAGAAAAATTAAAAAAAAAAGATAGGGGGTGGGGTGGGGGGTGGGGTTGTGGGTGGCAAGAAAAATTAAAATTTTTTTTTTCGGGTGGATGTTTCTGTGTAGTATTAATATGCATGGAAAATAAGTCAGCTTTTAAAAAAAAATTGATTAATATTCATTTTTTTTTCTTTTTGATTTTACCCCAGTGCATATTTTGGTTTGTCCCTACAAATATAACACAAAATAGAGGTGGAAGAGAGATGCAAAATAATGCCAATTTGATAAATTATGATGTAAATGTTAATTTAGCAAAACAAAATAATTCCATTCCATTCCTAAAATTTATTTTTAGATATCAATCATAGGAATGGAATCAAACAAGGAATTACAATTCCATTCCTTTTGTATTCCTTATGCATACCAAGCAAAGGAATCACCAAGGTTTGTCATTCATTTCCTCCCTTCATTCCATTCCTACCTCCATTCCATTCCACCCTCATTCCATTCCATCATACCAATCACCTCCTAAATCCTAAACCCTAAAACAAAAAATCACAATAAAAAACGGCGAATCCAAATATCAATTGAATGTAAAACAAGAACTACATATACTTTTTACTTATGATCTTGTGAAAAGTACAATCATTTGAATGTTCAATAACCATCCTCGTCAACACCCTAAAAAAGTGAAAACAATGTTTGATGTAAAACCAAAAACAAGCTACTGTTGGTTTGCATGGACAAGTCTTGCGTGTGGCTATCATCCAGGCAGCACTGCCGCAAGCCATCAACTCCTTCATCTTTGCCAAGGAATATGGATTACGTGCAGATGTTCTCAGCACTGCGTAAGTCTCATCATCATCCAAAATGTAATTTGCATATTAATGTATATATATGGTCTAATTTGATTTTAATTTTTGGCATATATGGTCTATCTATCAGGGTTATCTTCGGCATGATTGTATCTCTACCGGTGTTAATCGGCTATTATGCAATTTTGGAATTTGTACATTGATGATGGTGGCCGGGAAGCTGGCATTATTCTTTCTATATATCACTCTGAAGTTTTTTATGTAGTAGAAAACTTATTTTGTCTATAAAATTTTTTCTTTTGTTGCAAAAAGTTCATTAATCCTAAAGAGAATTATGTCTGCAAACTTGTTCTATATAAAATAAAAGATCTCATTAAAAAAAAAAAATTGAACCAATAACCTTGTACAAGAAAGGGATTTTGGAGCCACACAACTTCGCCACTTTAAAGATGATTCAAATAAAAGATCATTTAATATATGATCTGCTGCATGTTTGAATGCAAATTGATTGGGAAAAACTGGCAAATATTTATTTCTAGATGATAATATTAGTAGGCATAATTCTCTTTAGAATTAATGAACTTTTTGCAACAAAAATAAGAAAAGACTATAAAAATAAATTCTCTACTTCATAAAAAATTCACAGTGATAAATAGAAAAAATAATGTTAGCTTCTCGGCTGCCATCATCAATTTACGAATTCCAAAATTGCATAATAACCAATTTAACACCGGTATAGATACAATCATGCAGAAGATAGCCCATGATATATAGAACCATGCAAAAAAATAAGATCAAATTAGATGTAGATTAATACGCAAATTATATTTGCAATGACGATGAGAGTTACGCAGTGCTGAGAACATTTGCACGTAATCCATATTCTTTGGCAAAGACGAAGGAGTTGATGGATTGCAGTAGTGCCTGGATGATAGCGACACGCAAGACTTGTCCATGCAAAAGTTGTCTATGACCGCCTCCACATAGACCACATCGGCCGAGCTGAGCAGGCAGGCTGAGGAAGCCTTCACCGCCATGAATGCCGTAGAAGACCTTTGGAGATGAATTAGGAATGTGGTCCATGGACATTTCTTTGATATTCGTGTTTGCTTGCATTTCACATGCTCTTCTATATATACTGCATCAAACTAAGTTAGACCAAAGAAGTCTCTGTTTTTTCTCAGGAAGAAGAAAGGTTGTTAGGCAACAAGCTTTTCATGTGGAGTTAGAAGGCTGTTAGGCAAGAGTTAGATCATCACTACCTTTTTTAGTTGTCCCACACCTTTCGCAATACATTAATTTACTTCACATTCTTTACCTAATAAAATGGGCCAAACTTTGACGATTATGTATTACCTAATTCTGTGGAGAGCAATGTTGGAATATAAAAATAAACTTGATTTTTTAAGTGAAGATATTTGTATTAGAAATATCTAGAATGAAGATATTTGTATTAGAAATATCTAGAATCAAGATATTTTAAGAAGAAAAAGAAAGAAAGAAAAATATAGAGAATTCTAGAAAAAGTGACTAAGTGAAGATATTTTGTAATAGTAAAATAAGTATAAAAATCTAGATAGAAATCAAGAGAATTCTAGAATTCTCACTTGACTACTATATATATGTGGAGGTTGTATCAATTGTTTAGATGGAAGTGAATTGAAAAAAAAAAAAAGTTAGAAAGGAAGTGAATTGAAGAAAGATTGTGTTAGCAAACTCCAATCCTCCCACTCAAATTCATAAGCACACACACGTCCACAACCAATTTCTCCAAATTTCCTCCTACCAATTAAATAAATCCTCCATTATATATACTTATATTCCAACAAAATGGTATCCGAGCCATAAAATCCTACCTGTGGAATGGCCAACCTACAATCGTTTCAAGTCCCCATGCTCAACAAGAGCAACTTCGACAATTGGAGCATCAAGATGAAGGCGCTATTGGGAGCCCACGATGTTTGGGAGATCGTGGAGAACGGCTACGAGGAGCCGCAGGACGAGGCCGCACTATCCCAACAACAAAATGATAGGTTGCGAGATGCGAGAAAGAGAGACAAGAAGGCTCTCTGTCTCATTTATCAAGCGCTTGGGGACGATGATTTCGAGAAGATCTCGAATGCAAGTACCGCCAAAGAAGCATGGGGGAAGGTCCAGAACGCGTGCAAAGGAGCGGAGCAAGTAAAAAAGGTACGACTTCAAACTTTAAGAGGAGAGTTTGAGTCTTTGCATATGAAAGAGTCCGAGTCAATTTCGGATTATTTTTCAAGAGTCTTGGCGGTGTCTAATCAAATGAAAAGAAATGGTGAAAAATTGGAGGATGTAAGAATTATGGAGAAAATATTACGCTCACTAACTCCAAGATTTGAGCATATAGTAATCACAATTGAAGAAACTAAAAATTTGGAGGAGATGACGATCGATCTTTTGTTGGGATCGTTGCAAGCATATGAGGAGAAGCAAAAGAAGAAGCAAGAGATTTCAGAGCAACTTTTAAAGTTGCAAGTAAGCCCGAAAGAGACAGAAGAAGGTCCGAGCAATGGCCATGGACAGTTCGGGAGAGGACGTGGCCAAGGACAAGATCGAGGCAGAGGCAGAGGCCGTGGACGTGGACATCGACGAGGACGAGGAGGCTTCGTCAACAATGGTGAAAGAAATGAGTTTACAAGTGGTCGGGGGAGGAGCAACCCGCAGTCGAGGTACGATAAATCTTCGATAAAGTGTTATAATTGCCATAAATTTGGGCACTATGCTTCCGAGTGCAGAAGTGAAAAAGTAAGGATTGAGGAAATGGCCAATTATGCCGAGAACACGAGCGAAGCAAATGGTAGTGTGCTTCTGGCATATAAAGGAGAAGCTGGAAGAGATGATACGTGGTACCTCGACACCGGTGCAAGCAACCACATGTGCGGGAAGAGAAGCATGTTCGTGGAGCTCGATGAGTCGGTAAGTGGCAACGTCTCCTTTGGTGATGAATCTAAAATTCCAGTTAAAGGAAAAGGAAATATTTTAATTCGCTTGAAGAATGAAAATCATGAATTTATTTCCAACGTTTACTACGTGCCCAATATGAAAAATAATATCTTGAGTTTGGGACAACTCTTAGAGAAAGGTTATGATATTCACATGAGAGATTATAACCTTTCAATAAGAGATGGCAAAAATAATCTTATTGCCAAGGTGCCAATGTCTAAAAATAGAATGTTCTTATTGAATATTCGAAATGGCATGGCAAAATGCCTGAAAGCGTGTTACCAAGATAAGTCTTGGTTGTGGCATCTTCGGTTTGGGCACTTAAATTTTGGCGGCTTGGAGTTGCTATCAAAGAAAGAGATGGTGAGAGGCCTACCATCCATCAAACATCCCGATCAACTCTGCGAAGGTTGTCTACTCAGGAAGCAGTTCAGAAAGCCGTTTCCAAAGGAGTCAAGCTCAAGAGCTCAAAAGCCACTGGAGTTGATTCATGCTGACGTGTGTGGGCCAATAAATCCAAGCTCCCTGGGTAAAAATAATTATTTTCTGCTATTCATTGATGATTTTTCTAGAAAAACGTGGGTATATTTCTTGAAGCAGAAGTCAGAAGTATTTGATGCATTCAAGAAATTCAAAGTTGCCGTCGAGAAGGAGAGCGGACGACAAATCAAGGCCCTAAGGTCTGATCGAGGTGGATAATTTACATCCAAGGAGTTTCTAGAATTTTGCGAAGTAAATGGAATTCGACGGCCCCTGACAGTTACGAGATCCCCCCAACAGAACGGAGTGGCGGAAAGAAAAAACAGAACAATCATGGAGATGGCGAGGAGCATGCTAAAGACGAAGAATCTGCCTAAAGAGTTTTGGGCCGAAGCAGTGGCGTGCGCGGTGTACCTATCCAACCGATCGCCGACAAGGAGCGTGTGGGGAATGACTCCACAAGAAGCCTGGAGCGGGAGAAAGCCAGGAATTTCCCACCTAAAGGTATTTGGAAGCAAAGCCTACGTGCATGTACCAGATGAGAGAAGGAAGAAGCTCGACGATAAAAGTGAAGCATTCATCTTTATCGGGTACGACTCTAACTCTAAAGGCTATAAGTTATATAATCCAAATACCAAGAAAATAGTGATAAGTCGAGATGTGGAGTTCGACGAAGAAGGAGTGTGGGATTTTAATCCCAGTGGTGACTTCACCTTCATCCCACAATTCGATGATGAAAGGACAGTCGAGCAAGTTGGAGAAGTCCAACAAGAGGTAGTGACTCCGCCAGTTTCACCTATACAAGTTACTGAAGACTCGCCACCATCTTTCTTAAATGAAAGAGTCACACCACGAGCAAGGAATTTGGATGAGATATATGGAGACACTGAAAGGTTAGAAGATCTCACCTTGTTTTGTCTATCTGCTGATTATGAACCTGAAGCAGCAAATAGTGAAAATTGGCGAGTTGCAATGGACGAAGAAATCAAAGCTATAAACAAGAATAATACGTGTGAGCTCGTGACACTACCGGAAAGGCACAAGGCCATTGGAGTCAAGTGGGTGCATAAGGTTAAGAAGAATTCCAAAGGTGAAGTTGAAAGATATAAAGCAAGGCACGTCGTGAAAGGATTTCGCCATATTCAGAAGTTTGCTCGGAATGAAAAATCAAGTTTAAGGGGGAGTGTTGGAATATAAAAATAAACTTGATTTTTTAAGTGAAGATATTTGTATTAGAAATATCTAGAATGAAGATATTTGTATTAGAAATATCTAGAATCAAGATATTTTAAGAAGAAAAAGAAAGAAAGAAAAATATAGAGAATTCTAGAAAAAGTGACTAAGTGAAGATATTTTGTAATAGTAAAATAAGTATAAAAATCTAGATAGAAATCAAGAGAATTCTAGAATTCTCACTTGACTACTATATATATGTGGAGGTTGTATCAATTGTTTAGATGGAAGTGAATTGAAGAAAAAAAAAAAAGTTAGAAAGGAAGTGAATTGAAGAAAGATTGTGTTAGCAAACTCCAATCCTCCCACTCAAATTCATAAGCACACACACGTCCACAACCAATTTCTCCAAATTTCCTCCTACCAATTAAATAAATCCTCCATTATATATACTTATATTCCAACAAGCAAAACTACTCTTGCTAGGAACATTTATGATGATCCATTAATTATGGAGAAATTTGATATTCGTGTTTGGGTTACAATATCACAAGATTACAGTGCACCGAGAATTCTTTCTAGCTTTCTGGGGTCCTTGAAGGAATACAACACAGGTGGATTGGGAAAAAGTGATGATGAAAAAGTGCACAAAATTTTAACGGGGAGGAGATATTTAGTTGTGATGGATGATATGTGTTGAAAGGAAAGAGATCAATTAAGGAGATTGAGAATCAATCTATCAATCAAAGATCCTTACCAAAATCTTGATTGAGAGTCAATCAAGGATCCACCAATCAAGGATCCTTGATAGATATTACCTTTTATGTTCTATAAAAAGGGGTGGTTGTAATACATAATAGAGGAAGCAATACAATACAAACAATTCAGTCTCCTAATCATGTTTTCTAATTAAACAAATATGTTTATACCATGTTTTGACATGGTATCAGAGCACGTATACACCTGCAACAGTGGTGTAGGTGGACTAGGAGAGACACTAGCCGGGACAGGTAAAGGAGTAGGAACTAACAGATCAGGAGTTTGAGATAGAGTATGAGAGAAGTAAGACCGAGACTCAAAGAAATTAACGTCAGCACAAATATAGTGACGCTTGGACAATGGGTCCATGCAATGGTATCCCTTTTTGTGTCGAGAATTGTTAAAACATGGTATCAATGAATTTGTATAGATTGAAGACATGTTTTAGGAGACTGAATTGAATTGTATTGCTTGATTTTGTTTCTGTGAATTACATCTACCCTTTATAGGGCTGAAAAGCAATATACAAGGAAAGTTACAAACTAGGAAACTCTAAATCATTGATCTTGATTTGATCTCCAATCAATGTAAATGATTCTTTCATTTCCAACACTCCCCCTCAAGTTGAGTGACGGGATTTCCGATGCTCAACTTGTCGAGAACGTCTGTAAAATTCTTGGTATTCACAGCATTGGTTAAAATATCAGCGAGTTGATCTTCAGATCGGACAAATGGTAGTGCCACAATACCACTTTCAATCTTTTCTTTGATAAAGTGCCTATCGACCTCAACATGTTTCGTCTTGTCATGTTGCACTGGATTTTCGAATATACTGATGGTTGCTTTGTTGTCGCAAAACATTCGACATGTCTTAGTTGGATTGAGGCCCAATTTTGTCAGTAGTCTTCTTAACCAAAGAACTTCGGTTAGACCACTTTTGATTCCTCTGAACTCTCTTCGGCACTTGAGAGTGCCACCACCTTCTGTTTTTTACTCCTCCAAGAGTCAAGATTACCTCCAATGAAGGCAAAGTATCCTGCTGTTGATTTCCTGTCAATTGGGTTTTCAGCCCAGTCAGCATCAGTGTAGGCTTGTATCTCGAGATGTCCAATCTTCCTTCCCTACACACTGGTCATGGTTTCCCGGCTTAATTATTCTTAATTAAATTCGGTCGTGACATTATTACATTCTCTCTCCTACTTTATCACATTTTCTCTCCTAATTTATCATTTTTATACTTTATTACCTACACACTTAAAACACTAATCTACAATTCCTTAATTTCCGTGCCAAAACTAAACGTGTCAAAAGTCGTGGGATGGAGAGAGTAATAAGTAATTACTTAAAATATGCACATAATACTAATATAATAGTATTATGTAAATTACTATTTAGAATAATTAATTAAACTAATGATAGTTCAATTAATACAATGAGTAGTCCAAAACTTGAATGAATAAATAGGGCCAAATTCAATTAAAATCACAGCTCATTTTCTCTTAAAAGTAAATCTGCCAACTAATTAAATAAGGGAGCCCAAGCCCAATACTCTCAGCCCAATGAATTAAATAGAAAAGAAAATCCGGCCCAGACAAAAAAAGAAAAACCGTCCCAAATACTATATGTACGCCAGCCCAATCAAATAAAAATAAAAGGAAACAGCCCAAATAGAAGCCCAACAGCCCAACCCTCAAGCCCAAATGGAATTGTTTGCGTTTGTAGATGCTTGTTTGGTGGTATTTTGCATGCTGAGTGATTCTTCGCTCAGTTGTGAGTGTTTTTGTTGGTGTCAAGGATTTCAAATTCATGCTATACTTATCAGCATCTACTTTTTTAATCCTGAATTCAAGTACCCATTGCGTGATCATGTAGATGGGGTCCCTATTCTTATCGTTTACCATTTGTTTCAAGTCATGTTTTCTAAGATATGTTGCATGGAAAATTATTAAGTTTGAAATTTGAGTTTGTTTATATGGTAAGTTCACATTTGAGCTAGCAAGTAGTACTATTATACTATGCCACTGTAGTTTATTGTCATGACAGATTTATTTTCTACTTTAACCACAAAAGGTATCAGAACTATACATGCATTCAAATTCATACTGTCATGCTTCTGTATGCTGCACGTGTGTAAATTTGGCTTGAAAACTAGACATGCTTATATACTATTGTCTGAGAATGTGCAGTCAACTCTAAAAGGTATTATGCCACTGGATTGTCTGTTCAAATAAGAAAACGTTTCAATATTTATAGAAACTCATCGCGGCATCTGTTATTTATAGTTTAATATGTTAATGGCCTATTGCCACAGGCATATGAGAAGAGCTTTCAGAATCTGCATTATGTAGAGCGGCATGAGGATCATACAATTGCACATGCAATTCAGACATCGTATAAAAAGACTAAGGTATCGTCAAATTTCTAGTTGAAATTGATAGAAAACTGTTTTTCTTCTTTAGGGATTTTGGCCTGAAATTTTTAAGTGCTTGTAGGTGTATCTTTGGCCAGCTCCTACACAATCAGGGATGAAGGCAGGCAAAACTGTGAAGTTGATTCTTAACTTAGCTGGCTCGAGAAATATGTTCTTTCGTTTCATGGTTCAAGGAATCCCCACAACACTGTGAAGGCTCTCTTCAAGGCATTAAATGCGGTAAATGGGAGGAATTATATTATATACATTATCTACATTGACATTATATTTCACCATTGTTTATCCTTTTCTATTCCTCTTTCTTTTGCTCGCAGATTGAAACTCCCAAAGATGTTCAGGAAAAGTTTGGCCGAACTGTGGTTGAATCATATCTACTGTGATAGGTTACATAGGTATCATCTTCATCTTTTCCTTGAGTTTCTCTATTTTTGTGGGGAGGTGGTATGTGAGTGGTGAACATATTTGAATGCACTTAAGATGTGATGCCTAATGGAGTTCACAAAGAAAGAAGGATAAGTTAACTTTCATGTCCTACTTTATTGGACTTGGGGTAATTGTGCCTATATACATGTACTTTTAGTGATTTCTGGTTTTCCACATGAACTAAATATTCCGCCTCCAAATACACGAACTTTTAATTGTTCCGATTTTTCACACGGCTATCAATTTTCGGCGATCGTGGCTTGTTAAAGTGACAAATTAATACCATCGTGACAAGCTGAAGTAGCGTAGAAATCCAAGTACCTCGTCTAGCACATCAATTGTTTAAACCATGTAGGCATTTAAGGCATCCCCCTCAACATTAATTTGGGTGCAATTGATAATCATGTGAAAAATCAGAACAATTGAAAGTTCATGTGTTTGGAGGCAGATTTTTTAGTTTATGTGCAAAACTAGAATTGGTTGAAAGTTTGTGTATTTAGGCGCAACTAACCCATTGGACTTTGCAGTTGCTTAAATTTTAATTAATTGCACAATTTTCATCAAATTTGCCTCTTGAATTGAATAACATGGACTAGTTTTTTCAGATAGTTGAATAACACAGGTCTAGCATATTTTTGTTGTCTCATATGAGTACTACTCTTGTTCAATCTCAGGTTTACAAAGAAACAATATTATCTGTGGATAGATTAATCTCTTGAGCATTTGGGATGACCAAGCTGTTATTTTCTGAATCGAGGTTATATAATAGGGAAAACAATATTATGGTTTTAGGCTTATGCTCTTTCTCTGTCTCTCATGAATTGTGTTAGAGGATAGGAAATAACGTTGATATGGGCACTTAATTTGTAAGATTTAGATTCCATTTCACAGCTTCACTTGGTGTAGTTTTGTACCAGCTCTTTTAAATATGTATTTTTCCTTCAAATTATTAACTTTTAGAGTCTTCTTGATCCATTCATTGCGTGCAGAAAATAAATCAAAGTGGAGTATGAATGATATATAGACATTGCGTGCAGAAAATAAATCATGTCTTTTATAAAAATCACAAAATAGATGTTAAATGAGACAAAGTTTGAAATATCCCTAAAGCTTTTGAATGAAGATCAAGTCAGGGAGCACTAACAAAGGTGATTGCTGAAATCGAGAGAAGTTTGGAACTTGGTTTAATTTGTTAGAAGTTTGTTTCGCATGTAATGTTTTGAAGAGTGATAATATTGTGTGCTTCATCATGTGTATGTGTCTATGTTTTTATGAAGAATGTTGATATTTCATAGTTAGTTTCTTTTTTTCCAAGATACTTGGTTGCCATTCAATCAACTAGGTCGTCACTCATACGAGAAAAACTTGTCCATAAAAATCACAAAATATGTGTTAAAATGAGACAAAGTTAGAAATATCCCTAAAGCTTATGAATGAAGGTCAAGTCAGGGAGTTGCCAAGCTCTGCAGTTCTTGGCTGACCTTGCGTGATCTAACTAGAACATGAAAGGATGGGTCCCCTTGTAATTCCTCTTGTTCCTCTACTATCTTTTTCAAAGACACAACCATCGATTCACTGCATCTGTACAATTCAATTGATTTGAGTGTTGCTATTTCTCCAATTTCTGAAGGGAACTCCTCCAATGCCCTCATGCCCCAGATATGAAGTTGCTCAAGGCGTGGCAAGCAGGAGCCCTCTAACGTCCAACATTCCATATCCGCACACTCCCACAATTTCAAGTATCTGAGGCTGGGGAATTGGCCTTCAACTATTTCCCAACCGCGTGTTGCAAACTGCCCATCAATCAGTGTGAGCTTCTCAAGAAGTGGCAATGAACCTATCTTTTCCAGAATTTCCTCCAAATGGAACTTTTCGCATTCAAGAGACAGCTTCTTGAGTGAGTGCGGGAAGCTAATACTCTGCAGATACTCATCATCACTGCCATCATCAATAGAGCACGTCAAGCTTTCCAGCTTACTCAGACATTGAAGATAGCTAAGGCACTTCACTCTGTCCATTACTTTATCATGGTATCTGATAAACAGTTTCTTGATATTGGGAATTCTCTTAACCGCTTCTTCATTCAAGTTGAAATCAATCACTCCGTAGAGTGTCTCTAGATTCTCCATCATAACATCACTATGGCCGCTCGGAGGATCTGGGAGATACATTTCTCCACCTACGATCTCGAAATGCTTAAGCTGATGCATTTTCCAAATTTCTAGTGGTGCAGTAGGTGCACCCCAACAAGAAACAATTAGTGTGTGTAGATTCCAGAGCAGACTAATTGAAGAAGGGATTTGGAACCCCTCACGAAATCTAGCTGAAAGGTACCTCAAGTTCACCGATTGGAACACATTTTCTTCTGAATACTCACTGGAACACCTATATGTAGTCAATGTCCTAAAAAATCTAAAACCTAGCAATTGTGGAACTGAATCAGCATGACATATGAAAGAACGAGCACGTGACATAGTTTTCAAGGCATTCCTGATTGTCTTATCTGAACTGCTTTCGGGAATAACAATGCGGCGTTGGCGATTTATCCCTCGAGGATAATGTTTCCCTAATACATAATAAAACCTCTGCTTTTTAGCTTCTTGAAATGATAGATCTCTCAGTAAATCATGCATTTTGCAGTACTTTATATTCCCAAGTTTCCCCAACTTATGAACTAGAATGAGGTTTCTATCGACTAGCTCCTTCAGATACTCATTGGCAATTGTTTCCAAGCTTTTATTGATTATTGGTTTAAGAAAGCCTTCACAAACCCATAGCCTCATGAGTTCTGAGACTCCAATTTTCTCATCTTCCCCAAACATCCCCATGTACAAAAAACAAGGCTTCAAATAGGCAGGCAAATGGTCATAGCTTAGTTTCAATACTCTCAAGCAATATTCATCATTCTCATAATTCACTATTGAGCTTATGTTTTCCTCTACGTGCTCCCAATATTCAAGTGTAAGTTCAGACTTTGCCAAAAGACCGCCAATCACAACAATCGACAAAGGAAGTCCCTTACACTTCCCCACGATTTTCTTTCCGATTTTCTCGAGTTGAAGAGGAAAAACCTCATCCCCAAATACAGTTTTGGAGAACAAATTCCAGCTACAAACATCATCTAAAAATCTCATACCAATGCTGTTAGAGTTTGTCAACTCAGTAGCCAAGTTTGAGAGCCTAGTTGTTACGATTATTCGACTCCCATCATTGTTATTAGGAAAGAAAACCATCATCTTTTCCCATACCTCTATACTCCACATATCATCCAGTATTATAATATACCTCCTACCACATAGATACTTGTACAATTTTTCTCCTAAATCTTCCTCACTCAGATCACTACCCAAATTTCCACTTACTTGGTGAACAACTTGCCTAAGTGTTTCTCTAACATTATAAGTTTGAGAAATTGTAGTCCACGCACGAATATCAAAATACTCCTTAACAAGGGCATGCTCAAATATATGTCGGGCAAGAGTGGTCTTACCAATCCCGCCCATCCCTGTGATTGGGATGATTTGGCGATTGCGGTGCCCTCCAGTGAGCTTATCCAAGAGTTGAAGTAGCACGTCATCAAAGCCCACCATCATGCTTTCCTTCACATTGGAAGAGGATATCAAGGAGCCAGCATGAGTCAAGGATACCTTTCTCTGCAGCTGAGCTTCGGCTGCAATCTCCATGGCTTCCTTCTTAATCACATTCATTTCTTCTATCACTTGTTGTACATCTTGATAGAAGTTGATTTGTTCATCATCGTGATTTGATGAGTCATTTTTTGAATCTCCAAAGCAGTTGAAGAAGCAGCTGATTTTGGCTAGTTTGGATCTCCTGGCCTGAAGCTTGTCCACAATATGAGATTCGATAGCATCTTCAGCCGCAGAAGCTGCATCTGCGATACGTTTGGATCTCCTCGGCTGAAGCTTGTCCACAATATGTGATTCGATAACATCTTCAACCGCATGAGCTGTATCTACAATACGCATCTCCAGCGGATCAGCTTCATCTCCGTCAGCAACAGGGGACTTATAACCTTCAAGGAATTCCTGCAAAGAGGTAAGAATTTGAGTGAGAGATTCAACTTGTTGTTTGTCGATAGAAATTGGAGGGGAATGGTGATGCCCGATTGTATGGATGATATGCATAACAGAAACCAAGGCTGCATATGCCGCCATGATCCAAGGAAAAACAGTGTATGTATATTTTTCTGAGAAAGAATTTGATGGAATCTGAGTTTAGGTTCAGCAAAAACAATGTGTAAAATGGCTATATCTCCTCTCCTCAATTATTATCAGAAACAATGTGTAAAATGGCTATATCTCCTCTCGTCAATTATTATCAGAAACAATGTGTAAAATGGCTATGCACATGATAATGGATGTATCGATCCTCTCCAAAAGGGTATTCTGTGTAATTAATTAATTGAAGAAACCATGTGCTTTTCTTGAAGTCATTTATGTATGCGCTGATTCAAGTGTTTAAATAAGAATATATGAGTAGAGTAGTTGAGCCATGTGGATTTCCATGTTGTAATTCATGCATCCAAGAATAAACTATGATTAATGATGCTCAACTTGGTTGGTATTCACCTTTAAAATTTCTGAATAGGTAGATTTGTATAAAATATTGAATTTTGTAGAAAAAAAAAATTGCAAGTTGGGAAAGTTGTCTTGTTCCATTTGTTTTGTTTGAATCTAATTGATGTTTTTATTTTAAATTGCGACAATATATGCCAGGATCCGCGTAAACATATTGAAACACGGAACTCAGCAACAAAAATGTCGAAAAAACTTATTTTCCTCAATGTTGTACCAGGAAGAGAGCAGTTATTTCCCTAAAAAAAAAAGAAGAAGAAGAAGGAAGAGAGCAGTTATTTAAGCATGACAAAAAATGCAACATATTTCAAAAAAATCTATCTTAAAGATTCAACTTTCAATTGGAAATCAAATTCAAAATTGAATAGCAAACTTGTGATTGTAATAAAACTAGTATACGCTCCATTCGTACGATGCACGACAGACATCAAAATTAAACGATAAATTTAAATAAATATAAATAATAAAAAAAATCAAAATATAAACAAATATAAAGTATGTTTTAATAAAATATAATAATTCTCATCAATTATTCAATAAAATAATGAATTTAAAAATGTAAATTTTTAATTTGTACAAAGTATAATGATAATTATAGTTATTAAATAAATTTAAAATTTATTCGATAACAAAAATTTGAACTATGCATATATTATTCATTATAATAAATTTTTTTATACACAAACATAACTAAAAGTTATAAATTTTTAACAAAAAGAAACAAATTTAAATATTTTAAAATTTTCATAACTTATTCATTTTTTATGATTTTTATACTATATTAATTTTAAGATGCATACTCATTTTTTTTTACATGATCAAATTTTATAAAGTTTAGAAAATAATTACAATATAAAAAAGTAAAAAGAAAACACTACAAAAAAAATCGCATTTCTCGACGGAAATTTCCGTCGGCAAAACTAAAAATGCCGTCGTTAATTTTTTTCTCGACGGATTGCCGACGGAAAACGAGAGTCACTAAATTAATCGTAGGGAAATAATTCTCGACGGAAATATTTGGTAAAAATTCGAGACCAGCATTTTACCTGCATAATGACCAACACATCCATTGGGTCACTGTCTTCACAGAGAGTGCGGGGTATGAAGCCATAATTATGAGGGTACACAACAGATGAGTAAAGAACTCGATCAACCTGCATGTGAAATTATAATAAATAATTTGGTACCAATTTCAATTGTTCTGCACATCACCCTGCAATTTACCTTGATTAGACCAGTTTTCTTGTCAAGTTCATATTTCACCTTACTTCCCTTACTTATTTCGACCACCTGCAGAAATTAAGATAGTTGGAGTTAGAAGCTTCAGAATACAGCAAAAGTATTTTCTATAATCATGAGCGAAGAGGATAACCAGACATTTTAGCTATAAAAACTGGGCAATTTTAATCAGGTGAATGATGGAACTATTGATAACACGAATAAAAAGCATATTCCCCACGGAGTATCGTATAATTCAAGAGATAATGGTTCAGGGATGCCAATTATTGGCAATACAAAATATAACAATCAAATTCTGCCACAAAAGCTCACAAGATTACCTGTTGAAGGAAAGGAGAAGCAAGAGAGCAAAGGAGAATCAGAATGTGGCGATTCCGGCAGGTGAACGACAACTCGAATTTGGCATAAACTTTGAGGAAAAAGGACATAAAGCATCAAAATCCAATTTAGCAGAGAATTCAACAAAATCAGCAAATTAACTTTGAATGCACCTTTCAAATTTGAGAGAGAGAGAGAGAGGAGATCCGGCAGGGGAGAGAAGCGGCGGCAGACAGCAGCAGGGGACTCCGGCTGACGGCGCGGCGAACGGAGCAGGGGCCGGCGTCAATTAAAATAATCAGAGAACTGATTTAGGGCAACTGATTCATAGAAACGGAACGGGGCAACTGATTCAGAGAAACGAAACGGAGCAGCGGAGAGCCTGCTCGTGTAGAGCGACTCCGGCGGCGCGGCGGCGAGGAGAGGCAGCAGACGGGGCAGGGGGCGGAGCAGCTAGCGCGGGGGTAGGGAAGTGATATTTAGAGCAACTAATTTTGGGGAAGAGGATCTAATATCAGAAAACTTAATTTCTCGACGGATTCTCGACGGCCCTCCGAAATAATAAAAATAATTATTTTTTATTTATATATGTCGACGGATTCTCGACGGGTCCTTAAATTTTTAATTAAATTTAATAATTGTCGACAGATTAACGACGGGCAAATAAAAAATAAAAATAATATTTTAAAAAATTAAAATTTCTCGACGGATTTGTGAGGGATTTATGACGGTGCTTAGATTCCGTCGAGAATCCGTCAAGAATCCGTCGAGAACGCCGCTATTTTCTCGACGGAATACCTCCCGTCGTTAATTTCCGCCACTGTTCACACCATTTTTTGTAGTGAAAAAATAGTGAAATTTTTGGTGAAATTTTTCAAATTCACGCTCCACTTATATATGGTAAGTTCACATTTGAGCTAGCAGTTCAGACTTCGTATAAAAAGACTAAGGTATCGTCAAATTTCTAGCTGTATATCTTTGTTGATGGTTGAAATTGATAGAAAGCTGTTTTTCTTCTTTGGGGATTTGGCCTGAAATTTTTAAGTACTCGTAGATATATCTTTGGGCAGCTCCTACACAATCAGGGATGAAGGCAGGCAGAAATGGGAGAAATTATATTATATACATTGATATTGTATTTCACCATTGTTTATCCTTTTCCATTGCTCTTTCTTTTGC
Source organism: Salvia miltiorrhiza (assembly GCF_028751815.1). Lineage (NCBI taxonomy): Eukaryota > Viridiplantae > Streptophyta > Magnoliopsida > Lamiales > Lamiaceae > Salvia > Salvia miltiorrhiza. Next base: position 2,995,299 of record NC_080389.1, read on the forward strand.
TCGCAGATTGAAACTCCCAAAGATGTTCAAGAAAAGTTTGGCAGAACTGTGGTTGAATCATATCTACTGTGATAGGTTACATAGGTATGAACATATTTGAATGCACTTAAGATGTGATGCCTAATGGAGTTCACAAAGAAAGAAGGATAAGTTAACTTTCATGTCCTACTTTATTGGACTTGGGGTAATTGTGCCTATATACATGAACTTTAAGTGAATTATGGTTTTCCACATGAACTAAATATTCCGCCTCCAAATACACGAACTTTTAATTGTTCCGATTTTTCAGACGACTATCAATTTTCGCGATCGTGGCTAGTTAAAGTGACAAATCAATACCATCGTGACAAGCTGAAGTAGCGTAAAAATCCAAGTACCTCGTCTAGCACATCAATTGTTTAAACCATGTAGGCATTTAAGGCATCCACCTCAACATTAATTTGGGTGCAGTTGATAATCATGTGAAAAATCAGAACAATTGAAAGTTCATGCCGGATTTGATGATTCACGCCGGATTGAGAAAATAAGATGATTCACGTCGGATTGAGAAAAAGAATTTATTTTAAATTCCAACAAAAATGATTTACAAAAGCAATTGTAAATTTAGTTATTAAATTTATATGCATTGCATATTTATTTAATTTAGCATTCAATCATTTTCACGAGCTTTTAATTAGCAAATCTTGAAGCATTATTACAGTTCAGATAATTATATCCTGAAATATTTTATTAGTCCAATCAACACTCACACTCTACACTTTATACCAGCCACCCTATGTGTACCTTCAACTCAACTTTTAACCATGCTTTCGTGAAGGCAATCCCATCAGCCACCCTACCCTGCTGCAGCCACCCTACCAGCCCCAATTTCAGTTTCAAGCCATGCCCAAGGGCAGGCTGTCAAATTCCCAAACCCCTTGCTTTTAATTGTTCCGATTTTTCACACGACTATCAATTTTCAGCGATCATGGCTAGTTAAAGTGACAAATTAATATCATCGTGACAAGCTGAAGTAGCGTATAGAAATCCAAGTACCTCGTCTAGCACATCAATTGTTTAAACCATGTAGGCATTTAAGGCATCCACCTCAACATTAATTTGGGTGCAATTGATAATCGTGTAAAAAATCAAAACAATTGAAAGTTCATGTGTTTGGAGGCAGATTTTTTAGTTTATGTGCAAAACTAGAATTGGTTGAAAGTTTGTGTATTTAGGCGCAACTAACCCATTGGACTTTGCAATTGCTTAAATTTTAATTAATTGCACAATTTTCATCAAATTTGCCTCTTGATTTGAATAACATGGAGTAGTTTTTTGAGATAATTGAATAACGCAGGTCTAGCAGATTTTTGTTGTCCATATGAGTACTACTCTTGTTCAATCTCAGGTTTACAAAGAAACAATATAATCTGTGGATAGATTAATCTCTTGAGCATTTGGGATGACCAAGCTGTTATTTTCTGAATCGAGGTTATATAATAGGGAAAACAAACGACGCAGTGCCGGTGGCAAAAAGATGCCGAAAGGAGAACCACTTTGCTTTTCTTTTTGAAATGTGGAATCAAAATTGCTGAAATTGAGCAGCATAATCAATAAAATCCTTTTAGTTTTGCATAGTGAACTATTCATACCAAAATCATTTTTCTTGATGCAGTTGCATATTTTAGTTGATTATGGTTTTAGGCTTATGCTCTTTCTCTGTCTCTCATGAATTGTGTTGAGGATAGGAAATAACGTTGATATGGGCACTTAATTTGTAAGATTTAGATTCAATTCCACAACTTCACTTGGTGTAGTTTTGTACCAGCTCTTTTAAATATGTATTTTTCCTTCAAATTATTAACTTTTAGAGTCTTCTTATCCATTCATTGCGTGCAGAAAATAAATCAAAGTGGAGTATGAATGATATATAGACATTTCTCTTTTATAGAGAGGAACAATAAATAACATTTCAACTGAATTATTTCAACTTAGATAAATGAAAAACTTGATGCCATATTTGGATTCTAGCGAAAAAAGACAAGAGGCAGTCTTGTCTCTTGTGTACCATCGGTGGCACGGTGCCACCGGGTTTTCTACAACTTTTTTTTTTAAATGTAAACGGGTCCGGATTTAAACCCGAATTTGCTAAATGAATCATGATTTGGCGTGGGTATGACCGGGTGGCACCATGCCACCGGTGGTACATAAGTATTTGTGAAAAGACAATGCATATGTGGAATGCATTTGTAAGTGACAAATAAGATAGTGAAAAGCATTAACAATGAAAACCACACATTAATCTTGTCTATTTAGTTATGTATTTAAATAAAGAACACACTAATATTTTGTCTGTTGGTAACTTCACTTTCTTCGGTCGTGTTCTTGAAAATACTACTGCTTTATTGCTTTTGATAAGAAGGATACCATTTTCACAAATAAAATACTATACACAAACTACATTTGCACAAGATAAATAATCGATTGCACTGCTTTGCTCTGCTTGCTCTTGTTTTTAGCCTTTAGGTGAGTTGGATGTTACAATATGATAATCAGATATTGTAGTTCCTGCTTCACATTATTTATAGCCTATGCATTTTCGGCACAGAGATTAAGGAGAACAAAATTAAGATAAAGATGTGTGTGTCACACGTGTTTAGTATTGTGTTAACATTGTGTGCTTTATCACATGTATATGTCTATTGTTTTATGAAGAATGTTGATATTTCATAGTTAGTTTCTTTTTTCCAAGATACTTGGTTGTCATTCAATCAACTAGGTCACTCGTACAAGAAAAAAGTTGTCCATAAAAATCAGAAAATGGGTGTTAAAATGAGACAAAGTTAGAAATATCCCTAAAGCTTATGGATGAAGATCAAGTCAGCGAGCACTAAACAGAGGTGATTGCTGAAATCGAGGGACGTGCAACTTTTATACATTGAGTAATTTTAAATAGTTTAAACTTATTTAAAAGTGTGATTGGAATGAGATTATTGTATGTTTTTTATTAGAATAATATTAATAATATGATACTATTACATTATTGCCCTTAAAATAGATTAAAAAATAAGGACATAATAGGCAAACTAAATTTGCTAAAACCAGACACTTTTATAGTAGGTGTAGATTATAGATACTAATTAAACATATGATTTATAATAATTAAAAACAAGCTAAATATAAAGTTATAAGGAAAATTAATCACTCAAATTAGTATATTCCCATATGCAATTGAATTCCTCATCACATCATCAAACTACAATTTGAGTACACGAAAGTTGGGAGTTGCCAAGCTCTGCAGTTCTTGGCTGACGTTGGATGACTTAACTAGAACATGAATGGATGGGTCTCCTTGTAATTCCTCTTGTTCCTCTACTATCTTTTTCAAAGACACAGCCATTGATTCACTGCATTCCAACAATTGAATTGATTTGAGTGTTGCTATTTCTCCAATTTCTGAAGGGAACTCCTCCAACGACTCCATCCATCCGAGGTGAAGTTGCTCAAGGCGTGGCAAGCAGTAGCCCTCTAACGTCCAACATTCCATATCCCTACACTCGTACAATTCCAAGTATTTGAGGCTGGGGAATTGGCCTTCAACTATTTCCCATCTGCGTGTTCCAAACTGCCCAAAGAACAGTTGGAGCTTCTCAAGAAGTGGTAATGAACCTATCTTTTCCAGAATTTCCTCCAAATCGAACAACTCTCCGCATACAAGATACAACTTCTTGAGTGAGTGCGGGAAGCTAATACTCTGCAGATACTCATCACATCTATATCCAATATCGCACGTCAAGCTTTCCAACTTACTCAGACATTGAAGATAGCTGAGGCACTTCACTCTGTCCATTACTTTATCCTCGTATCTTATATACACTTTCTTGATATTGGGAATTCTCTTAACCACTTCTTCATTCAAGTTGAAATCTCTCACTCCTTTGAGCGTCTCTAGATTCTCCATCATAACATCACTATGCCCGCTCCGAGGATCTGGGAGATACATTCCATCTCCTGTATATACGAACATTTTGCCCGCTTCGAACTCGACATGCTTAAGCTGATGCATTTTCCAAATTTCTACTGGTGCAGTCTTAACTCCACCCCTACAAGAAACAATTAGTGTGTGTAGATTCCAGAGCAGACTAATTGAAGAAGGGATTTGGAACCCCTCACGAAGTGCACCCGAAAGGTACCTCAAGTTCACCATTTGAAACACATTTTCATCTAAATACCCTTTGGAATACTTATATGTACTCAGTGTCCTCAAATATCTGAAATCTAGCAATTCTGGAACCGTATCAATATGACATATGAAAGAACGAGCACGTGACGACATAGTTTCCATGGCATCCCGGACTGTCATAGCTGAAGTGCTTCTGGGAATAACAATGCGGCGTTGGCTATTTATCCCTGGAGGACAATCTTGCCCTAACACATAATAAAACCTCTGCTTTTCAGCTTCTTGAAATGATAGATCTCTCAGCAAATCATGCATTTTGCAGTACTTTATATTCCCAACTGCCCCCAACTCATGAACTAGAATGAGGTTTCTGTCAACTAGCTCCTTCAAATACTCTTCGGCAACTGTTTCCCAGCTTTTATTGATTATTGGTTTAAGAAAGCCTTCAGAAACCCATAGCCTCTTGAGTTCTGAAACGCTAATTTCCTCATCTTCCCCAAACATCCCCATGTACAAAAAACAAGGCTTCAGATAGGCTGGCAAATGGTCATAGCTCAGTTTCAAAACTCTCAAACAATATTCATCATTTTCCGAATTAACTATTGAGCTTAAGTTTTTCTCTATGTGCTCCCAATATTCAAGTGTAAGTTCGGATTTTGCCAAAAGGCCCCCGATCACAGCAATCGACAAAGGAAGTCCCTTACACTTCCCCACGATTTTCTTTTCGATTTCCTCGAGTTGAAGAGGAAAAACCTCATCCCCAAATACAGTTTTGGAGAACAAACTCCAGCTACAAACATCATCTAAAAATCTCATACCAATGCTGTTGGAGTTTGTCAACTCAGTAGCCAAGTTTGAGAGCCTAGTTGTTACGACTATTCGACTCCCATCATTCTTAACAGGAAAGAAAACCATCATCTTTTCCCACACCTCTACACTCCACATATCATCCAATATTATGAGATACTTGCTCCTAGACAGTAAATACTTTCGTAATTTCACTCCTAAATCTTCCTCACTCAGATCACTCCTCAAATCTCCACTCACTTGGTGAAGAACTTGACTAAGTGTTTCTCTAACATTATAAGTTTGAGAAATTGTAGTCCATGCACGAATATCAAAATGCTCCTTAACAAGGGCATGCTGAAATATATGTCGGGCAAGAGTGGTCTTACCAATCCCGCCCATCCCTGTGATTGGGATGATTTGGCGGTTACGGTTGCCTCCAGTGAGCCAATCCAAGAGTTGAAGTTGCACGTCATCAAAGCCCACCATCATGCTTTCCTTCACATTGGAAGAGGATGTCAAGGAGCCAGCATGAGTCGAGGAGACCTTTCTCTGCAGCTGAGCTTCAGCTGAAGTTTCCATGGCTTCCTTCTTGATCACATTCATTTCTTCTATCACTTGCTGTAGATCTTCATAGAAGTCGATGCAACTGACTTCCTCTCCAGAATTCACTTCTTCAGCCGCATGAGCTGCATCTACAACATAGCCTTGGAGAAGTATCTGTAAGAAGGTAAAAGTTTGAGTTAGAGATTCATTTCTTCTATCACTTGTCGTAGATCTTGATAGAAGTTGATGAAACTGACTTCATTGGGACTCATTGATCTACCCAGTTCAATCACGTTCACAATATGTGATTCGATAACATCTTCAACAGCATGAGCTGCATCTACAATACGCATCTCCAGCGGATCAGCTTCATCTCCGTCAGCAACAGGGGACTTATAACCTTGAAGAAATTCCTGCAAAAAGGTAATAATTTGAGTGAGAGATTCAACTTGTTGTTTGTCGATACAAATTGGAGGGGAATGGTGATGCTCGATTGTATCGATGGTATGCATAAGAGAAACCAAGGCTGCATATGCCGCCATGATCCAAGGATAAACAGTGTATATATATTTTTCTGAAAATTTCGGACAAGAATTTGATGGAATCTTAGTTTAGCTTCAGAAAAACAATGTGTAAAATGGCTATATCAGAAACATTATTGCCAAACAGCTAAGATAAGATAAAATATGTGAGTTGAGACTACAGTTTACTAGTCGTTGATGTCGCCTAGTTTTTCTTTTTAATATTTTATTTATTTTATTACTATTTTGCTTGGTTTATTAGGTTATTGTTTCGTAGTATTTTTATTTGTTTGGAATTCCATCCTTCACCTTATTGGCTTATTCCCTTAAAAACAGAAGGATTCATCTAGTCTTAAGTATTAGATGCACAACAAAAATCAAAATTAAAAGATATATTTAAATAAATAAATATAAATATGAAATAAAATCAACATGTTTATAAAATCGAAAAAGATAATGCATTTGCTCGTGACTAATATGATAATGGAAAGTATTAGTAATTAACAATGAAAACAATTTATTTATTTATTTAAATAGAACACACTAATCTTTTGTCTGTTGGTAACTTCACCTTTTTCGGTCTCATTATTGATCTTGTTCTTGAAAATACTATACACAAATGACTACTTTTTTGCTTTTGATAAGAATGATATTATTTTCACAAATAAAATATTATACACAAAGTACATTTGCAAGAAAAATAATTGGTTGCACTGCTTCACTTTGCTTGCTCTTGTTTTTAGCCTTTAGGTGAGTTGGATATGTTGCAATATGATAATGGAAATTTCACGTAAATATTTACTAGCTATGAGAAAAATTTAACCTGATTGGTTCAAACTGAGTAGTTCGATAACCCAATAGAACCGACTCGAGTTTTGATACGCCAAGCCCAATCTCTATATTGACCCTATTATACTACAACCCATTAGCCCATTAGATTTTCATTATCTAATAATCAAAATCTAATGGGCTAATGGGCTGTAGCATAATAGGGTCAATATAGAGATTAGGCTAGATAATGAAAACCAAATGGGCTAATGGACTGTAACATAATAGGGTCAATATAGAGATTAGGCTAGATAATGAAAATCAAATGGGCTGTAGCATAATAGGGTCAATATAGAGATTGGGCTTGGCGTATCAAGTTTGGTCCTTGCTTAATCTTGGTCGAAAAAACGAGACATGGCTCCAAAAGTATCGCCCTTGCTTTAGTTTTGTCGGCCACTAGATCAAATAATTGAAGTCAAGAATCTTCACAAGACAATGATTTGATGGGCATATTTTCCACTTTATTCGCTTCCTTTGATATACAAACAACACTTATCTTCACCAAAAAATACACTCCCTCCGTCCACCAATTAAAGCTCCATTTGAGGGTGGCACGGATATTAAGAAAGTTGAAAAAGGTGTTGTGGGTGAAATATAATAGCAGTTGATTAAAGTGATAAAGTAGTTGACTAAAGTGTTAAAGGTGTTGTGTGGTGGGTTAACTAGTGAAAGTGTAATAAATATAGAATATAGAAATGATAAAGTTGTTGTAAAGCGGGTCTATCAGTGACAAATGGTAGTAAATATAGGAAACGAAGAAGAGTAAAAAAGTACAAAAAACACAATAGGGCTTTAATTGGTGGACAAAAATTTAAGTGCAAATAGGGCTTTAATTCGTGGACGGAAGGAGTACTATAAATTGCCTATTATCTCTAGTATATATTTGACTTTAAAGATAAGTATAAATTAGATATTATATATCTAGAAGAATATAATAATTTATTAGATGTTACCTTATCCAAATTAATTTGATATATATCTAAAACTAAATCTTTTTAAAATATTAAAAAAGATAAATATTCTATAGAATCTAACTACTTATAAACTAGATAAATGAAAATAACAAAAATTACTATTATATATAGAAATAGGGTACAAATCACATATACACTAATTAAATCTATACCTATTACAAAATTTGATTTGCATCATATGTCCCTATTGTTTAATCTATTTTAAGGATAATAATGTAATATCATATTATCATTATTCTAATCTATTTTATTTAGTATCATAATCATGAACATATATAAAAGAATACAACTCCCATCACAATTCTAAAGAAGTTCGATTTATCTATTTATCACATATAAATCTATTATTTAAATCTAAGACTTATTAATTAATCTTCTGAATACAAATTTATTATATGAATTCAATAAATATATAAAGAAAAACTCAACAAAATATGTATGCTGTTAAGTCCACTAAAACCTAGATCTATGTATACAAAAAGATTCGAAAATACATAAACACATTGAGGAAATATATTGGTAAGTTCTATTACGCTCTTCATGATATCATATTTTGTTGGTACGTAAGTTCAATTACGCTCTTCACGATATCATATTTTGTTGGTAAGTTCTATTACGCTCTTCACCTTATTTCTGTTGTGCCTCACACTTCAAATGTTCACTTGCTTTAATGGTCAATGACTATGCTAGATTTTTTTTTATTTTTTATTTTGATAAATTACACAGGTAAATAAAAATTAGACCATTTTTGCACAAAGATTTTCTTTCTTTCTTAATTTTTCTTTATCTTCTTGATAGCTGAACACCAACACTACGTTGGATTTTTTTAGTTTGGTTCATAGTTCATTGTGTTCTTTGAAATGTTTTAGACTAATCAACCTTTTTTTTTTGTTTAATTTGCATTCTATTAGAAAAATGAAGATCAAATAACTTCTTTTTGGGCATCATAACTTTTTCTCTTATTTTCTTTTCTAGGTGACCCACAATTACAATGATACGCATTTTTCAAGTTTTTTTTGGGGGCTTTTGATTGATAAAAATTAGACCATTTTTGCACAAAGATTTTCTCTTTCTTAATTTTTCTTTATCTTCTTGATAGCTGAACACCAACACTATCACATGTGTTAATCTTTCTTCATCAGATTTTTCCATCTTGGTTTTTGCAAAGAGATGGCTTATGCTGATTATTGGAGTTCTGGCACATTCTTACCGATGGCCCCCCACCCATGTAATTATTGGATCATAGCGAAAGAAGATAATGCATATTTGGATCCTAGCCAAAAAGGAGATACATATCTGGAACAATGAAAAGCGTTAAGAATGAAAACACACACTCATCCAAGTAAAAAAAAAAAACACACACTCATCTTTGTTGGGTATCTTCGCCTAGCCAGGGTTCACCACTGGGTTCCCGAACCTCCTGTCTTCCCCACTCGTGCTCAAGTACTTGAATCTTCGTCTTCTTCTTCTCCTCTGTAGACCTTTGAATTCGCTGCTCTGGCCTTTGTCGGCTTCGCTGCTCTGGCGAGTCGGCGACTTCGCTGCTCTGGCGAGAGTCTTTGACTCCTCTGCTCTGATTCAGATCTGCACCAAAAAGGGAGAAAGAGCAAGTAAAGGGAACAACAGGAGACCCAAAAAGAGAGAAAGGAGAAAGTCAGAGGGAAATCCAGATGGGAAAAATGTGTCCTCGGGACACTTTGGCTCAGATTTTTTCCACGGTAAGCTCGGCTCTTCCAGCATCTCAATGATCACGGCTCAAAGGGAACAGGAGATACAGATCAGCACTCCAATCTCAGAAGTACAGCCACCAACAGCAGGCTTCCGGTGGTTAGGAATCCGATAGCGTACACACCCAGCAAGTATCACCAAACCAGGAAACCGATGGACAGGAATCCGGTGATACAAGCACTCAATCGAAGTGAAGTTCACACCCACAGTCACCAATCAGGAAACCACGAACAGGAATCCGGTGACACTTCAAGAAGGAATAGCAGAGCCTTCGGAGTCAAACAGTGTGTGAAAACTACCCTTACGTTTGAAAGACTTGTAGCAGGGATAAAAAGGAGTGGAAGTCATTGGGAAGGAGGGTGGAGCATTGAAGTCGGAGGTGGGAATCGAGGAGACGGGCGGCGGAAAAAGGTGGAGCGGCGCAGATGAGTGAGGATGAGGGGAGTAAATCTGAAGGGCAGTGGGCTTAGGGTTTGGGAATGGGCCGGGTAGCAGATTTGGGCTGGGGAATTAATGAGAATTGGGCCAACTCTCCACAATCTTCTTCATTTTTACTTTTTTTTTTTCTCTTAAAGGAGGATATTTTTTTTATGGATCGAGCTAAAAGTGAACAGCCACTTGCATTCTTTTTTACTTTGGAATCTAAATTGTTGAAACTGAGGGAAGCAGGAACATCATCTTAATGAGTTTTGATTAATAAAATGTTTCAAGATAGTCTTTATTTGCATATTTATAGGCCATAAAGTTGCTTGAGATCCATAATCATCTTTCTTGATTCAAATGCATATTTAATTTTAGTGGATAAGCAATATGAAAACTCAAACTGGAACCGAGTAAGAGTTCTCCAACGACTAAGAACTCGAGTCGTGACTTGGTACTCATATAATAATAACTCATAATAAACAAGCATAAAGCACAAAACAAACACGATATGATTACTCAGTTCGGTGATAACACACCTATGTCCGGAGACTTAGCCTAGGGAAAAATTTCACTAAATTCTTTTATCTCCTTTTTTTTCTTTAGTTAAAAAGAATGTGGGTGTGACCCACGAAAATTATCTGTATTCCACATGTTTTTTGGCTTTTGGGAAAAGTAGAACAATTTCACCAAAAAGTAATCGATTGCACTACTTTGCTTGATTGTTTTTTTTTTTTTTTTTTTTTGACTATCTTCTTCATTCTATTCTTCTCTATGTAGATAATCCTGTTGTTTATTCTTCCTTCAATCTGCTTACTAAAAAAAGAAAGAAAAAGAAAACAAATAGTTTCCTGCATCATCAGAGATGGCCTATGCTGCTCTTGTCTCCCTCACAAACACCATAGATCGATTCCTTAACAGCAATCTATATTCCATCTCTGTTGAAGAAAAACAACAAATTACATCTCTCCTTGAGTATGTTACTCCCTTTCAAAACTTCCTCGATAAATTTCCAGACAAATTCAAGAGTTTGGAAGGGCGAATGAGGGAAGTGGCAAATGAAGCAGAAGATATCTTAGAATATCTTGTGTTGGAAGGAGTGCGGCCAAGATTTTCCAGACGACGAAGCTACAGACAACAGTTTGAAAGGCCGAATTCACAACGTAGTAAATGAAGCAGAAAAAATCAACTGCTTCTTAGAGTGGGAGAGAAATCACATTCGTTTCAGAGACAAGTGGAGATTTTTACCAGCCGAGTTCGCTATGTTCAAGTCCAGACTCCACTTCATAAACCACTTGAAAAAGATGGGAAGTGAAATTGACTCGATCATGGTGGAGGCAACTGCAGCTACAAAAAAAACAAATGATCCAGCCAATTATGGGATCATCGAGCGTGAGGATGATGGTGGATCTGTTGATCGTGAGGAGGATCGTGAGAAGGAGGAGGATAAAGAAACTAAAGAAAGTGAAGAGAAAATTGGTTTATTCGAGTTTGATAATCTGAAACAGAAGGATAATAAATATATGGAAAGGATCAATGAAATAGATAAAAAACTTGAGGAGAAACTGGCTGTGTTGGATTATACTTTTGGAAGGAAGGGGAAACTATTGGAGGAGGAAATTAGAGATCTTGCGGAAGAGAGGAACGCATTGATCGAACAGAAGAGACAGCCTCTTTATAGGAAGGTAAATACATGCATCTATCAATCTTTCTTTCTCAGCTTTCCTCTGTGATTCCCTATGTATTGATTCAAGTTGGATTTTATGATCTACTTATCACCAGCTGCTTTGTTAATCCTGAATTCAAGTACCTATTGCGTGATCATGTAGATGGGGTCCCTATTCTTATCGTTTACCATTTGTTTCAAGTCATGTTTTCTAAGATATGTTGCATCGAAAATTATTAAGTTTGAAATTTGAGATTGTTTATATGGTAAGTTCACATTTGAGCTAGCAAGTAGTACTATTATACTATGCCACTGCAGTTTATTGTCATGATAGATTATTTTATTGTCAATTTGTCATGATAAATTTATTTTCTACTTTAACCACAAAAAATGCCTGCAGGATAATAAATCCCTTGGCTATTTACGATCTGCACATAATCATATGATGATATTGTTCACATTTAATCTAATATTTACCATTTTTCTTTTCTATTCATGAATCATGGGAACTATTGTTTCTGGTAGTCATTTATGTACCATCAGATCAATATGTTAAATTGGGTGTCTCCATTGTGTGCAGGGATTTGATGTTAGGCTGGTTGATGTGAATAGGACGTGTAAAGTTACAAAGGTAATATAGCCTACTCATTTACGATTCAGTAGCCAATTTTTTTTCACAATTATGACTGATAAACGAGACAGGGTGGACAAGTTATCAAATACACTGCAATGTTAGCTTGTGGGAACTACAATGGAGTTATTGGTTTTGCTAAAGCAAAGGCTCCTGCAGTTCCGATTGCACTTCAAAAGGTATCAGAACTAGACATGCATTCAAATTCATACCGTCATGCTTCTTTGTGCTGCACATGTGTGTAAATTTGGCTTGAAAACTAGACATGCATCTATACTATTGTCTGAGAATGTGCAGAGTCAACTCTAAAAGGTATTATGTCACTGGATTGTCTGTTCAAATAAGAAAACGTTTCATTTATAGAAACTCATTGCGGCATCTGTTATTTATAATTTAATATGTTTAATGACCTATTGCCACAGGCATATGAGAAGTGCTTTCAGAATCTGCACTATGTAGAGCGGCATGAGGATCATACAATTGCACATGCAATTCAGACATCGTATAAAAAGACTAAGGTATCGTCAAAGTTCTAGTTGTATATCTTTGTTGATGGTTGAAATTGATAGAAAGCTGTTTTTCTTCTTTGGGGATTTGGCCTGAAATTTTTAAGTACTTGTAGATATATCTTTGGCCAGCTCCTACACAATCAGGGATGAAGGCAGGCAGAACTGTGGAGTTGATTCTTAACTTAGCTGGTTACAGGAATGTGAAATCAAAGGTATGAAACTGGCTCGAGAAATATGTTCTTTCATTTCCAACTTTGTCCTGATGGAAATGCTCTTGTAGGTTGTTGGTTCAAGGAATCCCCACAACACTGTGAAGGCTCTCTTCAAGGCTTTAAATGCGGTAAATGGGAGGAATTATATTATATACATTATCTACATTGATATTATATTTCACCATTGTTTATCCTTTTCTATTCCTCTTTCTTTTGCTCGCAGATTGAAACTCCCAAAGATGTTCAGGAAAAGTTTGGCCGAACTGTGGTTGAATCATATCTACTGTGATAGGTTACATAGGTATGATCTTGATCTTTTCCTTGAGTTTCTCTATTTTTGTGGGGAGGTGGTATGTGAGTGGTGAAGATATTTGAATGCACTTAAGATATGATGCCTAATGGAGTTCACAAAGAAATAAGGATAAGTTAACTTTCATGTCCTACTCCATATATACACGAACATTTAGTGAATTATGGTTTTCCACATGAACTAAAAAATCCGCCTCCAAATACACGACGTTTTAATTGTTCTAATTTTTTGAGCGACTGTCAATTTTCGGCGATCGTGGCTAGTTAAAGTGACAAATTAATACCATCGTGACAAGCTGAAGTAGCGTATAGAAATCCAAGTACCTCGTCTACCACATCAATTGTTGAAACCATGTAGGCATTTAAGGCATCCACCTCAACATTAATTTGGGTGCAATTGATAATCGTGTGAAAAATCAGAACAATTGAAAGTTCATGTGTTTGGAGGCATATTTTTAGTTTATGTGCAAAACTAGAATTGGTTGAAAGTTTGTGTATTTAGGCGCAACTAACCCATTGGACTTTGCAGATGCTTAAATTTTAATTGATTGCACAATTTTCATCAAATTTGCCTCTTAAATTGAATAACATGGAGTAGTTTTTTGAGATAATTGAATAACACAGGTCTAGCAGATTTTTGTTGTCTCATATGAGTACTACTCTTGTTCAATCTCAGGTTTACAAAGAAACAACATTATCTGTGGATAGATTAATCTCTTGAGCATTTGGGATGGCCAAGCTGATATTTTCTGAATCGAGGTTACTTAATAGGGAAAACAAACGACGCAGTGCCGGTGGCAAAAAGATGCTGAAAGGAGAACCACTTTGCTTTTGTTTTTGAAATGTGGAATCAAAATTGCTGAAATTGAGGAGCATAATCAATAAAATGCTTTTAGTTTTGCATAGTGAACTATTCATACCAAAATCATTTTTCTTGATGCAGTTGCATATTTTAGTTGATTATGGTTTTAGGCTTATGCTCTTTCTCTGTCTCTCATGAATTGTGTTGAGGATAGGAAATAACATTGATATGGGCACTTAATTTGTAAGATTTAGATTCCATTCCACAGCTTCACTTGGTGTAGTTTTGTACCAGCTCTTTTAAATATGTATTTTTCCTTCAAATTATAAACTTATAGAGTCTTCTTATCCATTCATTGAGTGCAGAAAATAAATCAAAGTGGAGTATGAATGATATATAGACATTTCTCTTTTATAGAGATGAACAACGCCGTCCATAAAAATAAATAACATTTCAATTTAATTATGTCAATTTAGATAAATGAAAAACTTGATGCCATATTTGGATTCTAGCGAAAAAAGACAAGAGGCAGTCTTGTCTCTTGTGTACCATCGGTGGCACCGTGCCACCGGGTTTTCTGCAACCTTCTTTTTTTTTTCCTTTTTTTTCTTTTTTTTTTAAATGTTAAAGTGTTAAGGTTTAAACCCGAATTTGCTAAATGAATCATGATTTGGCGTGGGTATGACCCGGTGGCACCGTGCCACCGATGGTACACAAGTATTTGTGAAAAGACAATGCATATGTGGAATGTATTTGTAAGTGACAAATATGATAGTGAAAAGCATTAACAATGAAAACCACACATTAATCTTGTCTATTTAGCTATGTATTTAAATAAAGAACACACTAATCTTTTGTCTGTTGGTAACTTCACTTTCTTCGGTCGTGTTCTTGAAAATATTACTGTTTTATTGCTTTTGATAAGAAGGATACCATTTTCACAAATAAAATACTATACACAAACTACATTTGCACATTGCTTTCCTTTGCTTGCTCTTGTTTTTAGCCTTTAGGTGAGTTGGATGTTACAATATGATAATCAGATACTGTAGTTCCTGCGTCACATTATTTATAGCCTATGCATTTTCGGCACAGAGATTAAGGAGAATAAAATTAAGATAAAGATGTGTGTGACTCACAAGTGTTTAGTATTGTGTTTAAGGAATTTTTTATTGTTCTTAATTTTACCAAGGAAAATGAATTTTTTTCCCTTTCACTTGACTTTTTATTTATATTTTCAGATTATTTAATTATTGTATTTTCGAAAATACAACATGGCAATTATATGAAATTTAAAGGAATCCGCACACACTGAAATTTAAAGGAATTAAAAAAAATAAAAAAAATAAAAAAAATAAATTGAAAATTTTCATTTCATTATGGCGCTAGTTTTTGGCTGCCATTATCCTCAAAACCAACAAAAAGAAATCTGCCAATCTCTAAAATTTCATTCAAACAACTTAAAATTTTCAAATTTCCCACAATTTATATGTTTTGAAGAGTGATAACATTGTGTGCTTTATCACGTGTATATGTCTATTGTTTTATGAAGAATGTTGATATTTCATAGTTAGTTTCTTTTTCCCCATATACTTGTCATTCAATCAACTAGGTCACTCATACAAGAAAAAAGTTGTCACTCATACAAGAAAAAAGTTGTCCATAAAAATCACAAAATGGGTGTTAAAATGAGACAAAGTTAGAAATATCCCTAAAGCTTATGGATGAAGATCAAGTCAGCGAGCACTAAACAGAAGTGATTGCTGAAATCGAGGGACGTGCAACTTTTATACATTGAGTAATTTTAAATAGTTTAAACTTATTTAAAAGTGTGATTGGAATGAGATTATTGTATGTCTGTGATTAGAATAATATGATACTATTACATTGTTGCCCTTAAAATAGATTAAAAAATAAGGACATAATAGGCAAACTAAATTTGGTAAAACCAAACACTTTTATAGTAGGTATAGATTATAGATACTAATTAAACATATGATTTATGTTGCTAAAAATTAAAAATAATTAAAAACAAGCTAAATATAAAGTTATAAGGAAAATTAATCACTCAAATTAGTTTATTCCCACATGCAATTGAATTCCTCATCACATCAAACTAGACGAAAGTTGGGATCAATTAACTATAACATGAAAGGATGGGTCCCCTTGAAAATTAATCACTCAAATTAGTATTCCCACATGCAATTGAATTCCTCATCACATCAAACTACTCTTTGGCTACACGAAAGTTGGGAGTTGCCAAGCTCTGCAGTTCTTGGCTGACCTTGCGTGACCAAACTAGAACATGAAAGGGTGGGTCCCCTTGTAATTCCTCTTGTTCCTCTACTATCTTTTTCACAGACACAACCATTGATTCACTGCATCTCCACAGTTCAATTGATTTGAGTGTTGCTATTTCTCCAATTTCTGAAGGGAACTCCTCCAACGACTCCATCCACCAGAGACGAAGTTGCTCAAGGCGTGGCAAGCAGCAGCCCTCTAACGTCCAACATTCCATATTCACACACTGCCACAATCTCAAGTATTTGAGGCTGGGGAATTGGCCTTCAACTATTTCCCATCTGCGTGTTGCAAACTGCCCAAAACTCAGTGTGAGCTTCTCAAGAAGTGGTAATGAACCTATCTTTTCCAGAATTTCCTCCAAATGGAAGAACTTTCCGCATACAAAACACAGCTTCTTGAGTGAGCGCGGGAAGCTAATACACTGCAGATACTCAGCATCACTTACATATTCAGTACTGCACCTCAAGCTTTCCAGCTTACTCAGACATTGAAGATAGCTGAGGCACTTCATTCTCTCCATTACTTTATGCCTGTATCTTATAGACAGTTTCTTGATATTGGGAATTCTCTTAACCACTTCTTCATTCAAGTTGAAATCAATCACTCCTTTGAGCGTCTCTAGATTCTCCATCATAACATCACTATGCCCGCTCCGAGGATCTGGGAGATAACCTTCGAAATCGACATGCTTAAGCTGATGCATTTTCCAAATTTCTACTGGTGCAGTCATAACCTTCGAACTCGACACTGCTACAATTAGTGTGTGTAGATTCCACAACAGACTAATTGAAGAAGGGATTTGGAACCCCTCACGAAATCTAGCCCAAAGGTACCTCAAGTTCACCAATTGAAACACATTTTCTTCTAAATACCCTCTGGGAATAACAATGCTGCGTTGGCTATTTATCCCTCGAGGACAATGTTGCCCTAAGACATAATAAAACCTCTGCTTTTCAGCTTCTTGAAATGATAGATCTCTAAGCAAATCATGCATTTTGCAGTACTTTATATTCCCAACTGCCCCCAACTCATGAACTAGAATGAGGTTTCTATCGACTAGCTCCTTCAAATACTCCTTGGCAATTGTTTTCGAGCTTTTATTGATTATTGGTTTAAGAAAGCCTTCAGAAACCCATAGCCTCATGAGTTCTGCGACCTTAATTTTCTCATCTTCCTCAAACGTCCCCATGTACAAAAAACAAGGCTTCAGATAGGCAGGCAAATAGTCATAGCTCAGTTTCAAAACTCTCAAACAATATTCATCATTTTCCGAATTCACTATTGAGCTTAAGTTTTTCTCTATGTGCTCCCAATACTCCAATGTAAGTTCAGACTTTGCCAAAAGACCCCCAATCACAGCAATCGACAAAGGAAGTCCCTTACACTTCCCCACGATCTTCTTTCCGATTTCCTCGAGTTGAAGAGGAAAAACCTCATCCCCAAATACAGTTTGGGAGAACAAACTCCAGCTACAAACATCATCTAAAAATCTCATACCAATGCTGTTAGAGTTTGTCAACTCGGCAGCCAAGTTTGACAGCCTAGTCGTTATGATTACTCGACTCCCATCATTGTAATCGGGAAAGAAAAACCTTATCTTGTACCACACCTCTACACTCCACATATCATCAAGTATTATGAGATACCTCCTACCCCATAAATACTTGTACAAGTTTTCTCCTAATTCGTTTTCGTCACTCAAGTCATTCCTCGAATCTCCGCTCGCTTGGTGAAGAACTTCTCTAAGTGTTTCTCTAACATTATAGGTTTGAGAAATTGTAGTCCACGCACGAATATCAAAATGTTGGTTAACAAGGGCATGCTCAAATATATGTCGGGCAAGAGTGGTCTTACCAATCCCGCCCATCCCTGTGATTGGGATGATTTGGCGGTTACGGTTCCCTCCAGTGAGCCAATCCAAGAGTTGAAGTACCACGTCTTCAAAGCCCACCATCATGCTTTCCTTCACATTGGAAGAGGATGTCAAGGAGCCAGCATGAGTCGAGGAGACCTTTCTGTGCAGCTGAGCTTCAGTTGCAATCTCCATGGCTTCCTTCTTAATCACATTCATTTCTTCAATCACTTTCTGTAGATCTTGATAGAAGTCGATGCAACTGACTTCCTCTCTAGAATTCACTTCTTCAGCCGCATGAGCTGCATCTACAACATAGCCTTGGAGAAATTCCTGCAAGAAGGTAATTAATAATTTGAGTTAGAGATTCATTTCTTCAATCACTTGTCGTAGATCTTGATAGAAGTTGATGAAACTGACTCCATTGGGACTAGATCTACCCAGTTTAATCACGATCACAATATGTGATTCGATAACATCTTCAACGGCATGAGCTGCATCTACAATATGCATCTCCAGCGGATCAGCTTCATCTCCGTCAGCAACAGGGGACTTATAACTTTCAAGAAATTCCTGCAAAAAGGTAACAATTTGAGTGAGAGATTCAAGTTGTTGTTTGTGGATAGAAATTGGAGGGGAAGGGTGGTGCTCGATCTGATTGATGGTATTCATAAGAGAAACTATGGCTGCATAGGCCGCCATGATCCAAGGAAAAACAGTGTATATATATTTTTCTGAGAATTTCGGACAAGAATTTGATGGAATCTTAGTTTAGCTTCAGAAAAACAATGTGTAAAATGGCTATATCAGAAACATTATTGCCAAACAGCTAAGATAAGATAATATGTGTGGGTTGAGACTACAGTTTACTAGACGTTGATGTCGCCTAGTTTTTCTTTTTAATATTTTATTTATTTTATTATTATTTTGCTTGGTTTATTAGGTTATTGTTTCGTAGTATTTTTATTTGTTTGGAATTCTATCCTTCACCTTATTGGCTTCCCTTAAAAACAGAAGGATTCATCTAGTCTTAAGTAGTAGATCCACGACAAAAATCGAAATTAAAAGATATATTTAAATAAATAAATATAAATATGAAATAAAATCAACATATTTATAAAATCGAAAAAGATAATGCATTTGCGCGTGACTAATATGATAATGAAAAGTATTAATTAACAATGAAAACCATTTATTTATTTATTTAAATAGAACACACTAATCTTTTGTCTGTTGGTAACTTCACCTTTTTCGGTCCCATTATTGATCTTGTTCTTGAAAATACTATACACAAATGACTGCTTTTTTGCTTTTGATAAGAATGATATCATTTTCACAAATAAAATACTATACACAAACTACATTTGCAACAAAAATAATTGGTTGCACTGTTTCACTTTGCTTACTCTTGTTTTTAGCCTTTAGGTGAGTTGGATATGTTGCAATATGATAATGGAAATTTCACGTAAATATTTACTAGCTATGAGAAAAATTTAACCTGATTGGTTCAAACTGAGTAGTTCGATAACCCAATAGAACCGACTCGAGTTTTGATATGCCAAGCCCAATCTCTATATTGACCCTATTATACTACAACCCATTAGCCCATTAGATTTTCATTATCTAATAATCAAAATCTAATGGGCTAATGGGCTGTAGCATAATAGGGTCAATATAGAGATTAGGCTAGATAATGAAAACCAAATGGGCTAATGGGCTGTAACATAATAGGGTCAATATAGAGATTAGGCTAGATAATGAAAATCAAATGGGCTGTAGCATAATAGGGTCAATATAGAGATTGGGCTTGGCGTATCAAGTTTGGTCCTTGCTTAATCTTGGTCGAAAAAACGAGACATGGCTCCAAAAGTATCGCCCTTGCTTTAGTTTTGTCGGCCACTAGATCAAATAATTGAAGTCAAGAATCTTCACAAGACAATGATTTGATGGGCATATTTAATTACCACTTTTTTCGCTTCCTTTGATATACAAACAACACTTATCTTCAGCAAAAAATATACTCTCCGTCCACCAATTAAAGCCCTATTTGAGAGTGGGCACGAAGACTAAGAAAGTTGAAAATGGTGTTGTGGGTGAAATATAATGGTTGTTGATTAAAGTATTTGACTAAAGTGTTAAAAGTGTTGTGTGGTGGGTTAACTAGTGAAGGTGTAATAATTAAATATAGAATATAGAAATGATAAAGTTGTTGTAAGGTGGGTCTATCAGTGACAAATGGTAGTAAATATAGGAAACGAAGAAGAGTAAAAAAGTACAAAAAACACAATAGAGCTTTAATTGGTGGACAAAAATTTAAGTGCAAATAGGTTTTAATTCGTGGACGGAAGGAGTACTATTAATTGCCTATTATCTCTAGTATATATTTGACTTTAAAGATAATTATATGAATTAGATATTATATATCTAGAAGAATATAATAATTTATTAGACGTTACCTTATCCAAATTAATTTGATATATATCTAAAACTAACTCTTTTTAAAATATTAAAAAAGATAAATATTCTATAGAATCTAACTACTTATAAACTAGATAAATGAAAATAACAAAAATTACTATTATATATAGAAATAGGGTACAAATCACATATACACTAAATCTATACCTATTACAAAATTTGATTTGCATCATATGTCCCTATTGTTTAATCTATTTTAAGGATAATAATGTAATATCATATTATCATTATTCTAATCTATTTTATTTAGTATCATAATCATGAACATATATAAAAGAATACAACTCCAATCACAATTCTAAAGAAGTTCGATTTATCTATTTATCTCATATATAAATCTATTATTTAAATCTAAGACTTATTAATTAATCTTCTGAATACAAATTTATTATATGAATTCAATAAATATGTAAAGAAAAACTCAACAAAATATGTATGTTGTTAAGTCCACTAAAACCTAAATCTATGTATACAAAAATATTCGAAAAATACATAAACACATTGAGGAAATATATGTTAGTAAGATAAGTAATATCAAATAATAGTGTATTGTTGTCCTCCTAAGGAAATAAAATTAGTAAAATTAAATTACATAAAATTTTTGATTAGAAAAATATATAAAGGCAAAAACTTGGGTGAGCTGGGCACGGGTTGGGCGCGGGTCGCGGGTCTAAGGCCGGTTGAAAAATACAAATAATTAAAAGTAATTATTGTTGTCATGGAAAGTAAAACTGAAGTAAAGAGTTGAAATGAGTGAATGAATGGAAGTTTTTGAACTCTTGTATCTATAGATGCATGTATCTATAAATTCATCGTGACTGATGTTACTGGATATATATATCCTAATGATGATAAACCAAAGACATCTTTCTAAGAAGAGACTTTGGTGCCTCAACTTTACCATAGCTAAGTCTCATGATATAATAATTGAAGTCAAGAATCTTCACAAGACAATGATTCGATGGGCATATTTACCACTTTATTCGCTTCCATTGATATGCAAACAAGTCAAAAAAATCTTCAGCAAAAAATATATAAATTGCCTATTATCTCTATTATATATTTAACTTTAAATATAATTATATAAATTAGATATTATATATCTAGAAGAATATAATAATTTATTAGACGTTACCTTATCCAAATTAATTTGATATATATCTAAAACTAACTCTTTTTAAAATATTAAAAAAGATAAATATTCTATAGAATCTAACTACTTATAATTAAACTAGATAAATGAAAATAACAAAAATTACTATTATATATAGAAATAGGGTACAAATCACATACACACTAAATCTATACCTATTACAAAATTTGATTTGCATAATATGTCCCTATTGTTTAATCTATTTTAAGGATATATAATAATGTAATATCATATTATCATTATTCTAATCTATTTTAGTTAGTATCATAATCATGAACATATATAAAAGAATACAACTCCAATCACAATTCTAAAGAAGTTCGATTTATCTATTTATAACATGTAAATCTATTATTTAAATCTAAGACATTAATTAATCTTTTGAATACAAATTTATTATATGAATTCAATATATATATAAAGAAAAACTCAACAAAATATGTATGCTGTTAAGTGCACTAAAACCTAAATCTATGTATACAAAAAGATTCGAAAAATACATAAACACATTGAGGAAATATATGTTAGTAAGATAAGTAATATCAAATAATAGTGTATTGTTGTCCTCCTAGGGAAATAAAATTAGTAAAATTAAATTACATAAAAATTTTGATTGGAAAAATATATAAAGGCAAAAACTTGGGTGAGCTGGGCACGAGTTGGGCGCGGGTCTAAGGCCGGTTGAAAAATACAAATAATTAAAAGTAATTATTATTGTCATGGAAAGTAAAACTGAAGTAAAGAGTTGAAATGAGTGAATGAATGGAAGTTTTTGAACTCTTGTATCTATAGATGCATGTATCTATAAATTCATCGTGACTGATGTTACTGGATATATATATCCTAATGATGATAAACCAAAGACATCTTTCTAAGAAGAGACTTTGGTGCCTCAACTTTACCATAAGCTAAGTCTCATGATATCATATTTTGTTGGTACATAAGTTGAATTACGCTCTTCACGATATCATATTTTGTTGGTAACGATATCATATTCTGTTGGTAAGTTCTATTAGGCTCTTCACCTTATTTATGGCCTCACACTTCAAATGTTCACTTGCTTTAATGGTCAGTGACTATGCTAGATTTTTTTTTTTGAATAAATTACACAAGTAAATAAAGAAATTTAATGATTGCATCACAGTGAACTCGAACCCATGACATCAGTCTTTGTGCATTAACCACCTACCGCTAAGCTAACACACACACTACGTTGGATTTTTTTAGTTTGGTTCATAGTTCATTGTGTTCTTTGAAATGTTTTAGACTAATCAACCTTTTTTTTTTTGTTTAATTTGCATTCTATTAGAAAAATGAAGATCAAATAACTTCTTTTTGGGCATCATAACTTTTTCTCTTATTTTCTTTTCTAGGTGACCCACAATTACAATGATACGCATTTTTCAAGTTTTTTTTGGGGGCTTTTGATTGATAAAAATTAGACCATTTTTGCACAAAGATTTTCTCTTTCTTAATTTTTCTTTATCTTCTTGATAGCTGAACACCAACACTATCACATGTGTTAATCTTTCTTCATCAGATTTTTCCATCTTGGTTTTTGCTAAGAGATGGCTTATGCTGATTATTGGAGTTCTGGCACATTCTTACTGATGGCCCCCCACCCACCCATGTGATTATTGGATCATAGCGAAAGAAGATCATAATGCATATTTGGATCCTAGCCAAAAAGGAGATACATATCTGGAACAATGAAAAGCGTTAAGAATGAAAACACACACTCATCCAAGTAAAAAAAAAAAAAACCACACACTCATCTTCTTCATTTTTGCTTTTTTTTTTTTCTCTCTTAAAGGAGGATATTTTTTTTATGGATCGAGCTAAAAGTGAACAGCCACTTGCATTCTTTTTTACTTTTGGAATCTAAATTGTTGAAACTGAGGGAAGCACGAACATCATCTTAATGAGTTTGGATTAATAAAATGTTTCAAGATAGTCTTTATTTGCATATTTATAGGCCATAAAGTTGCTTGAGATCCATAATCATCTTTCTTGATTCAAATGCATATTTAATTTTAGTGGATAAGCAATATGAAAACTCAAACTGGAACCGAGTAAGAGTTCTCCAACGACTAAGAACTCGAGTCGTGACTTGGTACTCATATAATAATAACTCATAATAAACAAGCATAAAGCACAAAACAAACACGATATGATTACTCAGTTCGGTGATAACACACCTATGTCCGGAGACTTAGCCTAGGGAAAAATTTCACTAAATTCTTTTATCTCCTTTTTTTTCTTTAGTTAAAAAGAATGTGGGTGTGACCCACGAAAATTATCTGTATTCCACATGCTTTTTGGCTTTTGGGAAAAGTAGAACAATTTCACGAAAAAGTAATCGATTGCATTACTTTGCTTGATTGTTTTTTTTTTTTTTTTGACTATCTTCTTCATTCTATTCTTCTCTATGTAGATAATCCTGTTGTTTATTCTTCCTTCAATCTCCTTACTATAAAAAGAAAGAAAAAGAAAAAAAATAGTTTCCTGCATCATCAGAGATGGCCTATGCTGCTCTTGTCTCCCTCACAAACACCATAGATCGATTCCTTAACAGCAATCTATATTCCATTTCTGTTGAAGAAAAACAACAAATTACATCTCTCCTTGATTATGTTACTCCCTTTCAAGACTTCCTCGATAAATTTCCAGACAAATTCAAGAGTTTGGAAGGGCGAATGAGGGAAGTGGCAAATGAAGCAGAAGATATCTTAGAATATCTTGTGTTGGAAAAGGTTTTCTTGTCTTCTGATGAAGAGTCTGAATTACACGATGAACTCGACCGAGGCACTGTGATTAAGGATATTAGTTTGAAGATGGAAAACATGTGGAAGGAGTGCGGCCAAGATTTTCCAGACGACGAAGCTACAGACAACAGTTTGAAAGGCCGAATTCGCAACGTAGTAAATGAAGCAGAAAAAATCAACAGCTTCTTAAAGTGGGAGAGAAATCACATTCGTTTCAGAGACAAGTGGAGATTTTTACCAGCCGAGTTCGCTATGTTCAAGTCCAGACTCCACTTCATAAACCACTTGAAAAAGATGGGAAGTGAAATTGACTCGATCATGGCGGAGGCAACTGCCGTGAAGAATAACAACAGCGACATGGCTGCTTCCTCATCTGGACTTGCACCGCCCGACAGGGTTAGTGATGATGAGAAGCAGGAGGAAGAGGAAGAGGAGACTGAATGCTATCGAAGTTCAAAACACGAACTCCAGATGGAAAGGGTGATGGAGGAGATTGCTTTGATTGCTGCACAAGTGAAGGAAATCAAGGATAGCTCCAGCAGCAAAGGCGTTGAACGTGGTGGTGCTGATACTTCTGCTGCTCGTAGTTCATCATCAACTGATCCATCCATCCACAAAGATTCCATGGTTGGTTTTGAAGATTATGTGTTAGACGTGAAGGATCGCCTCTGTGGAGAGCCATCCCGACTCCAAGTCATCCCAATCTGTGGCATGGGTGGCATCGGCAAAACTACTCTTGCTAGGAACATTTATGATGATCGATTAACTATGGAGAAATTTGATATTCGTGTTTGGGTTACAATATCACAAGATTACAGTGCACAGAGAATTCTTTCTAGCCTTCTGGAGTCCTTGAAGGAATACAACACAGGTGGATTGGGACAAAGTGATGATGAAAAAGTGCACAAAATTTTAATGGGCAGGAGATATTTAGTTGTGATGGATGATATGTGGAGTGGTGAGGCATGGGATGTTGTCAGAAGGGTATTTCCTGATGATGGCAACGGAAGCCGTGTTGTGCTCACCACGAGGTTGTTTGAGGTGGCTTCTTATCCGGATCCTTCGAACAGGCTTCATGAGATAAGCCTGTTGAATGCAGAGCAGAGCTGGAATTTGTTGAAGCATAAGGTGTTTGCAGATGAAGAATGTCCTTCCAATTTAGAAACTATTGGGGAGGAGATTGCGACAAGCTGCAAAGGATTGCCCCTCGCGATTGTGGTGATTGCGGGGCTTCTATCCACAGTTAGTAAGAATCCATCTTCATGGCAGGAGATTGCAGAAAAGGTGAAGTCTGCAAAAACTACAGAGCATGACCAAATCGAGGAGATACTATCTTTGAGCTACGTCGAATTACCTCAATATTTGAGGTCATGTTTCTTGTACATGGCTACCTTTCCGGAAGATGATGAGATCCATGCAAAGAAACTTATCAGATTATGGGTAGCTGAGGGCTTTGTGAAATATCCAAGCAACTCTGAAAGCTTTGAAAAGGTGGGAGAAGAGTGTTTAGATGAACTCATGAAGAGAAATCTTGTTTTGGTCAAAAAGAGGAAGTCTGATAACAGAATCAAAAGCTGCAGCCTCCATGATCTGATGAGGGACTTGTGCATAAGGAAAGCGCATGAAAGTCAGTTTTTCTTGAATCTGATGGATAAGCATGTTAAAAAGAAGCCTTTTAGAGAAAGGATAAAGAATCAGCGCCGCGTAAGCCTTGATTCTTCTCATCTCAGATACCTTTCAGACGATGATGATTCAACCATCCATTCCATCAGATGCTCGAAATATGATTTAGTGAAACTGAACTTTGTCAAGGGTGTGAGGTTGCTGAGGGTGTTGGATACGGTACCTGCTGACGTGGAGAGCTCACCATCAGTGCATCAACTATGTGAGTTATTTCATTTAAGATATCTTGCTATTAACTATATGGAATCTATTCCTAAGGGATTATCGATGCTTAAGAATCTGCAAACCTTAATCCTCGGTAGAGAAGGACGACACAAATTCGGTGTTGGAGTAGTTTGTAATCTTGTTTTGAGTTGGGACACGCCACAATTAAGACATGTTCACTTTCACGGCACAATCTATTTTGAGGATCCAAGTGAAACAACTATCTCTCTAGAGAGGCTTCAAACACTTTCCGATGTGTCACATTCGAGTTGCACTGAAAGGATCTTGAAAAAGATCCCAAACCTTAAAAAGTTGAAGATTGATTGTTCTGGGGGTCGTCATCATGAAGATGCAGCTTGTTTGAATGATTTGGTGCATCTGCACCGGCTCGAGAGTTTGAAAGTATATGCTGGTGGTTGGGTTGGATCTCGGCCAAAGCACTACAAGATTTCTTATCCTAGCATGCTGAAAAAGTTGAGTTTGATAGATTTGAGACTTCCTTGGAGCCACATGATTCTTGTTGGTTCATTGAAAAATCTACATCTTCTTAAACTAAAAAGTTGTACTTGGGACAATGGTGATACATGGGAAACAAGCGAAGAAGCATTCCTAGCGTTGGAAGTTCTTCTAATTGAAGATCCAGGGTTTAAGAATTGGATAACTGAAAGTAGCCATTTCCCCAAACTCAAACGGCTACTGCTTCGTTCTTGTTGGAATCTCAATGGGATTCCAAATGATATTGGAGACATTTCAACTCTTGAACTCATTGAGGTTACTGGAAAAGTGAAAGAGTCTCTAATGGAGTCGGTTGAATTGATACGAGAGGAGCAAGAAGAATATGGAAACAACATCCTTCAAGTTGTTTGCAGTGCTAAGTCCTAAAGATGTGGATTTGGATAAGGTACTGCCTTTCATCCATTGAATTTGCTATTGGTCACAACTTTCCAAACTTAGTTTTTATATGATAAGATACATCTAGTAATTAAATTTACTATTGTTTGCTACATGCATCTTATCCGATTTTTATTCATTTTTGGTTATTTCACAGCCGGTGTTATGTGTGTTTTGTTGGCCGATCATCGGGTTTCAAGCTTTCAGAGTTTTGAGTTGATGATGAAGATGACAAAAACATGATGATGTATCTTTCTCTTGATTCAGATTGAAGAAGAAAAGAGGATGGGAATGTGTTCTCATGTTGCAGAGGTCCTCTTAAGCAATGAAGTTTGGAACTTGTTTTGATTTGTTAGAAGTTTTTTTCGCATGTGAGTGGATAATGTTTTGAAAAGTGATAACATTGTGTCCTTTATCATGTGTATATGTCTATGTTTTTATAAAGAATGTTGATATTTCATATTTAGTTTCTTTTTTCCAAGATACTTTGTTGCCATTCAATCAACTAGGGTCCTTTATGAAGAATGTTGACAAAGTTAGAAATATCTCAAAACAGAGGTGATTGCTGAAATTGAGGGAAGCGAGTGAGGGTCGTCTAATGACTTTGCATATTTCAGTTGATTATAATACATGTTGTAGCTTAATTAAATCATCTACTTGATGTTATAGGCTTAATCTTCTCTATCTAAGCATGTTGAGAATATGAAATGATACTGATATGGGCACTTAATTTGTAAGATTTCATACTTTCACTTTGTGTAGTTTTGTACCATCCTTTCTAAAAATAATTCATATGATAAATCTCATTACTCATTCTTGTTCATAGGATATTAAGTTAGCAATAGGATGTGAGAACTTTCTAAGTAATTAAATCACTAAATATGAAGCAGTTAATTGGATATCAAGGAGCTCTAACCTGGATATGAAGTCGATCTAATTCGTTTGAGGCAATTCCTCGAACACTTGCAGCGCACTAGTCTCCCAGCCTTGAGTCCTCTATCTGGCATTTTCTCGAACATCTGGCCCTGAATTATATTCCAACTCCGATCCTCATTCATCGGAATAAGAAGCCTCTTCATGATTATAATCCGTAAAAACTCCAAAATTCCATTCATCCTCTACTAAATTGTTTTTTCATACCGCTAAATTAAACATTTCATCTTTATACTTGCTGAATTTGATGTGAGACCGAAATCTCAGACTTAGCTCAATTTTTCGGCTCGGAGTTATAAGCGCATGCTATCTCAATCTTAAAATACTATGGTAGTTGAGATGATGAAAGTATATGTGGGAGTGTTTATCTCAATCTTATAAAGTTATAATAACTCCAATTGTAATAGGGGTGAATGTATAAGTGCATTAAGGGTGAAGGACTTAGTTGCAATTTCTCATCAGTTGGAGGATTAAAGTGCAAAGATAAAGCTGTTACTTATAACAGAACAGCTTAATCTGCTGCGAGGAGGCCAACTTCTGAGCAATCTCCTAAGCTCGTTTCTTCACCAAATCTCATGTATAAATACTTTCTGTAAACCTCTTTCTACAATTTTACAAGTTTTGTAGAATTCTTGTTGAAAAGAATATAGTGAGATCTGTAAACCACGTAAATCTGATGTTCTTTTCTTTTGATTGTTACTTGTTTTCAATTCATCACAAACAAGTGTTTATCTTGAGTGGTGAGAGGTGTTGCTGCGTTTGTTTGTTCAAGTCATTTGAGTTGGTTGCTGCCATTTAGCAGTAGATCAATTCCTAACACCAGAAATATGTTCTTTCATTTCCAACTTTGTCATCTGATGGAAATACTCTTGTAGGTTGTTGCTTCAACGAATCCCCACAACACTGTGAAGGCTCTCTTCAAGGTTTTAAATACAATGGGAGGAATTATATTATATACATTGATATTGTATTTCACCATTGTTTATTGAAACTCCCAAAGATGTTCAAGAAATGTTTGGCCGAACTGTGGTTGAATCATATCTACTGTGATAGGTATGATCTTGATCTTTTCCTTAAGTTTCTCTATTTTTGTGGGGAGGTAGTATGTGAGTGGTGAACATATTTGAATGCACTTAAGATGTGATGCCTAATGGAGTTCACAAAGAACGAAAGATAAGTTACTTTCATGTCCTACTTCACTTGGGGTAATTGTGCCTATATACATGAACTTTTAGTGAATTTTGGTTTTCCACATGAACTAAATATTCCGCCTCCAAATACACAAACTTTTAATTGTTCCGATTTTTCACACGGCTATCAATTTTCGGCGATCGTGGCTAGTTAAAGTGACAAATTAATACCATCGTGAGAAGCTGAAGTAGCGTAGAAATCCAAGTACCTCATCTAGCACATCAATTGTTTAAACCATGTAGGCATTTAAGGCATCCACCTCAACATTAATTTGGGTGCAGTTGATAATCGTGTGAAAAATCAGAACAATTGAAAGTTCATGTGTTTGGAGGCAGATTTTTTAGTTTATGTGCAAAACTAGAATTGGTTGAAAGTTTGTGTATTTTAGGCGCAACTAACCCATTGGACTTTACAGTTGCTTAAATTTTAATTAATTGCACAATTTTCATCAAATTTGCCTCTTGAAATTGAATAACATGGACTAGTTTTTTGAGATAATTGAATAACACAGGTCTAGCAGATTTTTGTTGTCTCATATGAGTACTACTCTTGTTCAATCTCAGGTTTACAAAGAAACAATATTATCCGTGGATAGATTAATCTCTTGAGCATTTGGGATGACCAAGCTGTTATTTTTTGAATCGAGGTTATATAATAAAACAAACGACGCAGTGCCGGTGGAAAAAAGATGCTGAAAGGAGAACCACTTTACTTTTCTTTTTGAAATGTGGAATCAAAATTGCTGAAATTGAGGAGCATAATCAATAAAATGCTTTTAGTTTTGCATAGTGAACTATTCATACCAAAATTATTTTTCTTGATGCAGTTGCATATTTTAGTTGATTATGGTTTTAGCTTATGCTCTTTCTCTGTCTCTCATGAATTGTGTTGAGGATAGTAAATAACGTTGATATGGGCACTTAATTTGTAAGATTTAGATTCCATTCCACAGCTAGCTTCACTTGGTGTAGTTTTGTACCAGCTCTTTTAAATATGTATTTTTCCTTCAAATGATTAACTTTTAGAGTCTTCTTATCCATTCATTGCGTGCAGAAAATAAATCAAAGTGGAGTATGAATGATATATAGACATTTCTCTTTTATAGAGAGGAACAACGGCGTCAATTAAAATAAATAACATTTCAACTGAATTATTTCAACTTAGATAAATGAAAAACTTGATGCCATATTTGGATTCTAGCGAAAAAAGACAAGAGGCGCAGTCTTGTCTCTTGTGTACCATCGGTGGCACGGTGCCACCGGGTTTTCTACAACCTTTTTTTTTTTAAATGTAAACGGGTCCGAGTTTAAACCCGAATTTGCTAAATGAATCTTGATTTGACGTGGGTATGACCCGGTGGCACCATGCCACCGGTGATACACAAGTATTTGTGAAAAGACAATGCATATGTGGAATGCATTTGTAAGTGACAAATAAGATAGTGAAAAGCATTAACAATGAAAACCACACATTAATCTTGTCTATTTAGTTATGTATTTAAATAAAGAACACACTAATCTTTTGTCTGTTGGTAACTTCACTTTCTTCGGCCGTGTTCTTGAAAATACTACTGCTTTATTGCTTTTGATAAGAAGGATACCATTTTCACAAGTAAAATACTATACACAAAGTACATTTGCACAAGATAAATAATCAATTGCTCTGCTTTGCTTTGCTTGCTCTTGTTTTTAGCCTTTAGGTGAGTTGGATGTTACAATATGATAATCAGATATTGTAGTTCCTGCTTCACATTATTTATAGCCTATGCATTTTCGACACAGAGATTGAGGAGAACAAAATTAAGATAAAGAATGTTGATATTTTATAGTTAGTTTCTTTTTTCCAAGATACTTGGTTGTCATTCAATCAACTAGGTCACTCGTACAAGAAAAAAGTTGTCCATAAAAATCAGAAAATGGGTGTTAAAATGAGACAAAGTTAGAAATATGCCTAAAGCTTATGGATGAAGATCAAGTCAGCGAGCACTAAACAGGGGTGATTGCTGAAATCGAGGGACGTGCAACTTTTATACATTGAGTAATTTTAAATAGTTTAAACTTATTTAAAAGTGTGATTGGAATAAGATTATTGTATGTTTGTGATTAGAATAATATTAATAATATGATACTATTTGGCCTTAAAATAGATTAAAAAATAAGGACATAATAGGCAAACTAAATTTGGTAAAACCAGACACTTTTATAGTAGGTATAGATTATAGATACTAATTAAAAATATGATTTATTTTGCTAAAAATTAAAAATAATTAAAAACAAGCTAAATATAAAGTTATAAGGAAAATTAATCACTCAAATTAGTATATTCCCACGTGCAATTGAATTCCTTATCACATCAAACTACAATTTGACTACTCGAAAGTTGGGAGTTGCCAAGCTCTGTAGTTCTTGGCTGACCTTGCGTGATCTAATTAGAACATGAAATGATGGGTCCCCTTGTAATTCCTCTTGTTCATCTACTATCTTTTTCAAAGACACAGCCATTGATTCACTGCAATACTTCAATTGAATTGATTTGAGGTTTGGTATTTCTCCAATTTCGGAAGGGAAATCCTTCAATACCATGAACGAGAGATGAAGTTGCTCAAGGCGTGGCAAGCAGGAGCCCTCTAACGTCCAACATTCCATTTTCATACAATCATCCAATCTCAAGTATTTGAGGCTGGGGAATTGGCCTTCAAATATTTCCCAACTGCGTGTTGCAAACTGCCCATAACTCAGTCGGAGCTTCTCAAGAAGTGGTAATGAAGCTATCTTTTCCAGAATTTCCTCCAAATGGAACTTTCCGCATTGAAGAAACAGCTTCTTGAGTGAGTGCGGGAAGCTAATACTGTGCAGATACCCAGCATCACTTCCATATCTAAAAAAGCACCTCAAGCTTTCCAGCTTACTCAGACATTGAAGATAGCTAAGGCACTTCACTCCCTCCATTACTTTATCCTCGTATGTTATCCACAGTTTCTTGATATTGGGAATTCTCTTAACCACTTCTTCATTCAAGTTGAAATCAATCACTCCTTTGAGCGTCTCTAGATTCTCCATCATAACATCACTATGCCCGCTCCGAGGATCTGGGAGATAGATTCCTCCACATACATCGACATGCTTAAGCTGATGCATTTTCCAAATTTCTACTGGTGCAGTTGTAGGTTCACCACCCCAACAAGAAACAATTAGTGTGTGTAGATTCCAGAGCAGACTAATTGAAGAAGGGATTTGGAACCCCTCACCAACTACAGCCTTAAGGTACCTCAAGTTCACCAATTGAAACACATTTTCTTCTAAATACTTGCTGGAACTCAATGTCCTCAAAAATCTAAAATCTAGCAATCGACAATCTGTATAAGCACCACATATGAAAGAACGAGCATGTGACGACATAGTTTCCATGGCATCCCGGACTGTCATAGCTGAAGTGCTTCTGGGAATAACAATGCGGCGTTGACTATTTATCCCTCGAGGACAATGTTGCCCTAACAAATAATAAAACCTCTGCTTTTCAGCTTCTTGAAATGAAAGATCTCTCACTAAATCATGCATTTTGCAGTACTTTATATTCCCAACTGCCCCTAACGCATGAACTAGAATGAGGTTTCTATCGACTAGTTCCTTCAAATACTCCTTGGCAATTGTTTTCGAGCTTTTATTGATTATTGGTTTAAGAAAGCCTTCAGAAACCCCTAGCCTCATGAGTTCTGAGACTCCAATTCTCTGATCTTCCCCAAACATCCCCATGTACAAAAAACAAGGCTTTAGATACGCAGGCAAATGGTCATAGCTCAGTTTCAATACTCTCAAGCAATATTCGTCATTCTCAGAATTCACTACTGAGCTTAAGTTTTCCTCTATGTGCTCCCAATATTCCAGTGTAAGTTCGGACTTTGCCAAAAGACCGCCAATCACAACAATCGACAAAGGAAGTCCCTTACACTTCCCCACAATTTTCTTTCCGATTTCCTCGAGATGAAGAGGAAAACCCTCGTCCCCAAATACAGTTTTGGAGAACAAACTCCAGCTACAAATATCATCTAAAAATCTCATACCAATGCTGTTGGAGTTTGTCAATTCAGTAGCCAAGTTTGAGAGCCTAGTTGTTACGACTATTCGACTCCCATCATTCTTATCAGGAAAGAAAACCATCATCTTTTCCCACACCTCTACACTCCACATATCATCCAATATTATGAGATACTTGCTCCTAGACAGTAAATACTTGCGTAATTTCACTCCTAAATCTTCCTCACTCAGATCACTCCTCAAATCTCCACTCACTTGGTGAAGAACTTGTCTAAGTGTTTCTCTAACATTATAAGTTTGAGAAATTGTAGTCCATGCACGAATATCAAAATGCTCCTTGACAAGGGCATGCTCAAATATATGTCGGGCAAGAGTGGTCTTACCAATCCCGCCCATCCCTGTGATTGGGATGATTTGGCGGTTACGGTTCCCTCCAGTGAGCC
Organism: Salvia miltiorrhiza; assembly: GCF_028751815.1. Classification (NCBI taxonomy): domain Eukaryota; kingdom Viridiplantae; phylum Streptophyta; class Magnoliopsida; order Lamiales; family Lamiaceae; genus Salvia; species Salvia miltiorrhiza. The sequence continues at coordinate 3,029,321 of NC_080389.1, forward strand.
AATCCAAGAGTTGAAGTTGCACGTCATCAAACCCCACCATCTTGCTTTCCTTCACAGTGGAAGAGGACGTCAAGGAGCCAGCATGAGTCGAGGAGACCTTTCTCTGCAGCTGAGCTTCAGCTGAAGTCTCCATGGCTTCCTTCTTGATCACATTCATTTCTTCTATCACTTGCTGTAGATCTTCATAGAAGTCGATGCAACTGACTTCCTCTCTAGAATTCACTTCTTCAGCCGCATGAGCTGCATCTACAACATAGCCTTGGAGAAATTCCTGCAAGAAGGTAATTAATAATTTGAGTTAGAGATTCATTTCTTCAATCACTTGCTGTAGATCTTCATAGAAGTTGATGAAACTGACTTCATTGGGACTAGATCTACCCAGTTCAATCACGTTCACAATATGTGATTCGATAACATCTTCAACGGCATGAGCTGCATCTACAATACGCATCTCCAGCGGATCGGCTTCATCTCCGTCAGCAACAGGGGACTTATAACTTTCAAGAAATTCCTGCAAAAAGGTAACAATTTGAGTGAGAGATTCAACTTGTTGTTTGTCTATAGAAATCGGAGGGGAAGGGTGATGCTCGATTGTATCGATGATATGCATAAGAGAAACCAAGGCTGCATATGCCGCCATGATCCGAGGAAAAACAGTGTATATTTTTCTGAGAATTTCGGACAAGAATTTGATGGAATAGCTTCAGCAAAAACAATGTGTAAAATGGCTATATCTCCTCAATTATTATCACAAACATTACGAGTCCTTCATTTAAGTATGCGCTGATTCAAGTGTTTAAATAAGAATATATGAGTAGATCGAGTAGGTGAGTGATGTTGATTTCCATGTTCTAATTCATGCATCCAAGAATAAACTATGATTAATGATGCTCAACTTGGTTGATATTCACCTTAGAAAGCAACATCCAAGTCGTCAAGTTGGTATAAAATATGGATTTTTGAAAAAAAAAAAAATTTGCAACTTGGGAAAGTTGTCATATTCCATTTGTTTTGTTTGAATCTAATTGATATTTTGATTTTTTTTTTTAAATGCTTCAGTACATGTCAAAAAATGCGAGCAGTTATTTAAGCATGACAAAAAATGCGACATATTTCTCAAAAATCTATAATATATTAAATTTTTTCAACTTTCAATTGGAAATCAAATTCAAAATTGAATAGCAAACTTGTGATTATAATAAAATTGAAGGTTTATTTATAAGTTATATCTTCTTTATTTTTTTTTAATTTTTTGTTTTTTTTTCTAAAATTGTGAAATTTGATAAATTATAAAATATTTAATATGCATATCAAATTAAAGATCGTGATAAGTGCTTTAATTTGATATATATTATGTTAATATTGTATTTAAAATATAAAAATTATATTCTATCCATTCCACGAAAATATATACTAATCTGCCATTTTAGTCCATGCACAAAAAGATGTCGTAATATATTTTTAACAATAATTGGTAGGTCTCTTTCTCTTCTCACTAACTTGTGGGCTCATTTCTCCACTGACCAACTTAATTAACTTTTTTCACTTTTCTATATTTGTGGGTCATTTTCTTCACTCACTAAATAAACAATACAAGTTTTTTAAAACTCGTGTCACCCTCCCTTAGGACATCTTTTCGTGGATGGATGTGATATTTATTTAAAGATTAAAATTTAAGAAAAATCTCTTTCCCCTGTCCATTTTTTTTAATAAATCTATTTTTAGTTCTTTTTTTTGCTTTCATTTTTTCTTTTAACTTTTCTTACTCCCTCCGTCCCATTGGGCTTATCCCATTTGGTTTCGGCACGGTTATTAAGGAAAGTATTAATAGTGTTAAGTGTGTAGATAAAGTAGAAGAGAGAAGGTGATAAAGTGATAAAGTAGGAGTGTTATTTATAGAAATGAGACAAGATCAATGGGACAAACAAAAAAGGAATACGAGACAAGATCAATGGGACGTAGGGAATATTTGGGGGCTATGGATTATAGGATATTTAATTTAGGGGCTATGAGTTATAGGGTGAAATTAGTAAATTTATATTTATTTATTATTATTATTTTAATTGGAGGCTATACAGAGTAAAACCGAGGCTATGAATAGAATCACCCTAATGGAATTCTGCTACAATGGGACTTAGTTTGGTTATGTCACTCACCTTTCGTGAGTCCGATTACGTTTAGCCCATGCAAACCTACAATCTTTGTCGTTTATGAATGCAAGATTCTTTAATCCTTTTGGGCTCTAAGCCCATTTATTGGTAAAAACAATTATGTATAAATATATGCGTTGGAATTTTTAGTATTTCCTTCGTCCCTAAGATATTTTTCATTTTTCTATTTTGGTCAGTCCCAAAAATATTTTCTTGACTTATTTTTGAAAATAATTATACTACTATTATCCTTACAATCTCCATTTTTTGTAAAATTTATTTTCCACTCATCAAATACAGAACTAACTTTTATTAAAACACATGATGATGTCTTTGTGCTTCAATAGTGCTTTAAGCCCACATGCATGGTTCTAATTTGTTTTCATTCTTGGTGTTACTTCTCAGGCTAATCGGAGTTTGCGATAGAAAGAGAGCTGAGTGTTAGAGATCTTTTACGCACAAAAAATTCCAGAGCTTACAGGAGAATCAAACCACAAAACCCAGAGTTTGCAATAGATGACGATAAAAATACTTACGAGTTTGAGGACAGTAACTTAGATTAATATGGAAATTAGGACAAAAACTTTCGGACTTGTAAAAATAGGACACTAATTTTTTTTTAGAGTAAAATATGACACTAATTAATAAGTGTTGCATCCGCAGGACATTTTTCGGTAAATTCTCAGTCAATTATTGGCCAAGAAATGTCCTATTTTTACGACGCTTATTAATTAGTGTCGTATTTTTACTCTAAAAAAAATTAGTGTCCTATTTTTACAAGTCCGAAAATTTTTGTCCTAATTTTCAAATCAACATAAGTTACTGTCCTAAAAAATCCCCTGACTCAAATACTTACTGTAGAGGCAACGCGGAAGCGAAGGACAAGCAATCTACCCTAAACCCTAAATCCTAAGCCCTAAAACAAAAAATCACAATAAAAAACGGTGAATCCAAATATCAATTGAATGTAAAACAAGAACTATATATACTTTTTACAATATATACTTTTTACTTATGATCTTGTAAGAAGTACAATCATTTGAATGTTCAATAACCATCCTCGTCAACACCCTAAAAAAGTGAAAACAATGTTTGATGTAAAACCAAAAACAAGCTACTGTTGGTTTGCATGGACAAGTCTTGCGTGTGGCTATCATCCAGGCAGCACTGCCGCAAGCCATCAACTCCTTCATCTTTGCCAAGGAATATGGATTACGTGCAGATGCTCTCAGCACTGCGTAAGTCTCATCATCATCCAAAATGTAATTTGCATTTACTTTGATAGAAAAGGTTAGAAAAAGTATATTTTTTATCATTTTCACATGTTTCCTTTGTTGGATAATTTTCTCCGGTCAGGCTGGAAAATTTATTCGAGCAGCCCCTTTTCACTCATTTTCTCACAAATGTTGGATAATATTATCCTATTGGGAGGGTGTGAAAATATTTTCCAACATTTCAATTTGTTTATTCATCTATTTCTAACAAAGTAAACACATGATAAAAAAAGGAGAAAAAAATAATATTATCTCACCTTTTCTTATCCATCCTTTTCAAATGAAAATTTTACTACCAAAGTAAACACACCCTTAATGTATATGGTCTAATTTGATTTTAATTTTTGGCATATATGGTCTATATATCAGGGTTTTCTTCGGCATGATTGTATCTCTACCGGTGTTAATAATCGGCTATTATGCAATTTTGGAATTTGTACATTGATGATGGCGGCCGGGAAGCTGGCATTATTCTTTCTATATCACTCTGAATTTTTTTATGTAGTAGAAAACTTATTTTTATAAAGTCTTTTCTTTTTATTGCAAAAAGTTCATTAATTCTAAAGAGAATTATGTCTGCAATCTTGTTCTATATAAAATAAAAGATCTCATTAAAAAAAAAAAAATTGAACCAATAACCTTGTACAAGAAAGGGATTTTGGAGCCACACAACTTCGCCACTTTAGAGATGATTCAAATAAAAGATCATTTAATATATGATCTGCTGCATGTTTGAATGCAAATTGATTGGGAAAAACTGGCAAATATTTATTTTTAGATGATAATATTAGTAGGCATAATTCTCTTTAGAATTAATGAACTTTTTGCAACAAAAATAAGAAAAGATTATATAAAAATAAATTTTCGACTTCATAAAAAATTCAGAGTGATAAATAGAAAAACTAATGTTAGCTTCTCGGCTGCCATCATCAATTTACGAATTCCAAAATTGCATAATAACCAATTTAACACCGGTAGGGATACAATCATGCAGAAGATAACCCATGATATATAGAACCATGCAAAAAATTAAGATCAAATTAGATGTAGATTAATACGCAAATTGGAGTTTTGCGAAGTCGAGAGTCTTTAATATACCGCAATTAGAAAAGTTAGGAATGTTGGTCCATGGACATTTCTTTGATTTTCGTGTTTGCTTGCATTTCACATGCTCTTCTATATATACTGCATCAAACTATGTTAGACCAAAGAAGTCTCTGTTTTTTCTCAGGAAGAAGAAAGGCTGTTAGGCAACAAGCTTTTCATGTGGAGTTAGATCATCACTACCTTTTTTAGTTGTCACACACCTTTCGCAATACATTAATTCACTTCACATTCTTTACCTAATAAAATGGACCAAACTTTGAAGATTATGTGTTAGCAGTGAAGGAGCGCCTCTGTGGAGAGCCATCCCGACTTCAAGTCATCCCAATCTGTGGTGAGGGTGGCATCGGCAAAACTACTCTTGCTAGGAACATTTATGATGATCCATTAACTATGGAGAAATTTGATATTCGTGTTTGGGTTGTTGGATAGTACACCCGTGAAGCACAATACAACTTAAAACAAAAGAAAGATTACAACGGAAAAACTGGAAATGCACTTAAAAAACAAACTAGAACAAACTCAAAGCCGAGTCGAGGAGTCCTCTCTCCGCAAGACGAGATACGCCCCGGTAGTGCTCACGGTAAGCCGTGTCGTCCCCAAAGATGAAACGACTTCGTCCTTCAAAGTAGCAGCACCGCAAACTAAGAAGGCTCCGGCGAACTAGATGAGACGAGAATTGAGCTTTATGCTCCTACGAATGCAGCTAGGATAATGATATGAGATGGAGAGAAGAGAGAACTTGTGTGTTGGTGTGTTCTACTCCATCAACAAATGAGGCTATATATAGCCACACCATGGGAGGTGAAAGGCCTTAGCTTTCATGATGTCATCATGGCTCATCATGGCTAGCCATTAACCATTGGTGGTTACAGCTGCTGAAAGGCCAAAGGTCTTGGCAGTTACGAGTCTTACGACAGCTCAAAGGTCTTACGTGTAGTACACAATTCTAGTATATCATTTCCCACTCACTAGAAATTGGTTTTGAGACAATGAAAATACTGCGATTTATCTATATAAAAAATATAGAATAATCATATTATATTTAATCCTTTAGGAATTAAATAAACAACCACCACACATTAGTTAAGTATAAAAATATACAAAACTAATTTCCAACAATCCCCCACATGAGTGGAAATGTCATATGCATGAATGCAGACTCATAGCTCAATCCTCAAAAGACATCAAAGCATTAGGATAGGTGGCTTGTGGCTTTGAACCTTCCTTAGTTGATACCATCGGATATACTGGCGGACTAGTAGGACGCGATGCCTTTGAACTATTCCTCCATCGTGTATACCTAGACAATGAAACCAACGCGATGATGACTTGGTCTCATCCGTTCTCACGTTTGTGTCCGTTGCAGGCCATGGACAACCTCTTTGGATTCATAAGTGATTTAAAACGAAGCGGCCCCACTTCTCACTTACATAGGTGGTTCTTTCCTGAGCATCCTACCATGCTCGACCTCCTCGAGGTACTTAGGAACCATTAAAAGTCGAAGACTTATCCTTTCCACTTGGTAGGCTTAAACACACTCTCACTATTGCTCTTCCACGGGAATATATGTATTGAGTGTGCACTCACAGACCTTAATAGCTTAGTTTTCCCATTGAACCAAGTTTTTGGGATCTCCAATCAACATGGTTGGGTTTCCACTATAAGTGTCTTAAGATGTGGATTTTAAACTCATTCCCGTTAGCAGCTTATACATTTGATCACGATGTAAACCTTTGGTCAAAGGATCCGCTAGATTATCTATTGACTTCACGTACTCAATAGAAATAATCCCACTTGTGATCAAAAGTCTCACAGTATTGTGTCTACGGCGGATATGCCTAGACTTACCGTTATATAGACCACTTTTGGCTCTCCCAATAGCAGCTTGGCTATCACAGTGTATCATCACAGGTGGCACCGGCTTATTCCAACATGGAATATCTTCTAAGAAATTCTTTAGCCATTCGGCTTCTTCACCAGCTTTATGCAAAGCTATAAACTCTGATTCCATGGTGGAACGAGCAATACACGCGTTTGTTTCGTGGACCGCCATGATACAGCTCCACCCCCAATAGTAAACACATACCCACTAGTCGAAAGTGAGTCCTTGGTGTCGGATATCCAATTCACATCACAGTACCCTTCAAGTACTGGGGGGTATCTCGAGAAGTGTATCCCAAAGTTCAAAGTGTATTTTAAATACCTCAGAACCCTTATTAGAGCCTTCCAATGTTCAAGCCCCAAATGGAAATTGGATGTATGATTGTTTTGTGGTATTTTGCATGCTGAGTGATTCTTAGCTTAGTTGTGGGTGTTTTTGTTGGTGTCGATGATTTCAAATTCATGCTCTACTTAAATATGGTAAGTTCACATTTGAGCTAGCAGTTCAGACATCGTATAAAAGACTAAGGTATCATCAAATTTCTAGCTGTATATCTTTGTTGATGGTTGAAATTGATAGAAAGCTGTTTTTCTTCTTTGGGGATTTGGCCTGAAATTTTTAAGTACTTGTAGATATATCTTTGGGCAGCTCCTACACAATCAGGGATGAAGGCAGGCAGAACTGTGGAGTTGATTCTTAACTTAGCTGGTTACAGGAATGTGAAATCAAAGGTATGAAACTGGCTCCAGAAATAGGTTGTTGGTTCAAGGAATCCCCTCAACACTTTGAAGGCTCTCTTCAAGGCTTTAAATGCGGTAAATGGGAGGAATTATATTATCTACATTGATATTATATTTCACCATTGTTTATCCTTTTCTATTCCTCTTTCTTTTGCTCGCAGATGTTTGGCCGAACTGTGGTTGAATCATAGCTACTGTGATAGGTATGATCTTGATCTTTTCCTTGAGTTTCTCTATTTTTGTGGGGAGGTGGTATGTGAGTGGTGAAGATATTTGAATGCACTTAAGATATGATGCCTAAGGGAGTTCACAAAGAAAGAAGGATAAGTTAACTTTCATGTCCTACTTCATTGGACTTGGGGTAATTACGCCTATATACACGAACATTTAGTGAATTATGGTTTTCCACATGAACTAAAAAATCCGCCTCCAAATACACGACCTTTGAGTGACTGTCAATTTTCGACTATCGTGGCTAGTTAAAGTGACAAATTAATACCATCGTGACAAGCTGAAGTAGCGTAGAAATCCAAGTACCTCGTCTAGCACATCAATTGTTTAAACCATGTAGGCATTTAAGGCATCCACCTCAACATTAATTTGGGTGCAATTGATAATCGTGTGAAAAATCAGAACAATTGAAAGTCCATGTGTTTGGTGCAAAACTAGAATTGGTTGAAAGTTTGTGTATTTAGGCGCAACTAACCCATTGGACTTTGCAGTTGCTTAAATTTTAATTAATTGCACAATTTTCATCAAATTTGCCTCTTGATTTGAATAACATGGAGTAGTTTTTTGAGATAATTGAATAACACAGGTCTAGCAGATTTTTGTTGTCTATATGAGTACTACTCTTGTTCAATCTCAGGTTTACAAAGAAACAATATTATCTGTGGATAGATTAATCTCTTGAGCATTTGGGATGACCAAGCTGTTATTTTCTGAATTGAGGTTATATAATAGGGAAAACAAACGACGCAATGCCAGTGGCAAACAGATGCTGAAAGGAGAACCACTTTGCTTTTCTTTTTGAAATGTGGAATCAAAATTGCTGAAATTGAGGAGCATAATCAATAAAATGCTTTTAGTTTTGCATAGTGAACTATTCATACCAAAATCATTTTTCTTGATGCAGTTGCATATTTTAGTTGATTATGGTTTTAGGCATATGCTCTTTCTCTGTCTCTCATGAATTGTGTTGAGGATAGGAAATAACATTGATATGGGCACTTAATTTGTAAGATTTAGATTCCATTCCACAGCTTCACTTGGTGTAGTTTTGTACCAGCTCTTTTAAATATGTATTTTTCCTTCAAATTATAAACTTTGAGAGTCTTGTTATCCATTCATTGCGTGCAGAAAATAAATCAAAGTGGAGTATGAATGATATATAAACATTTCTCTTTTATAGAGAGGAACAACGGCGTCAATAAAAATAAATAACATTTCAACTGAATTATTTCAACTTAGATAAATGAAAAACTTGATGCCATATTTGGATTCTAGCAAAAAAAGACAAGAGACAGTCTTGTGTACCATACAAGAAAAAACTAGGTCACTCATACAAGAAAAAAGTTGTCCATAAAAATCACAAAATGAGTGTTAAAATGAGACAATGTTAGAAATATCCCTAAAGCTTATGGATGAAGATCAAGTCAGCGAGCACTAAACAGAGATGATTGCTGAAATCGAGGGACGTGCAACTTTTATACATATAGTAATTTTAAATAGTTTAAACTTATTTAAAACTGTGATTGGAATGAGATTATTGTATGTTTGTGATTAGAATAATATTAATAATATGATATTATTACATTATTGGCCTTAAAATAGATTGAAAAATAAGGACATAATAGGCACACTAAATTTGGTAAAACCAGACACTTTTATAGTAGGTATAGATTATAGATACTAATTAAACATATGATTTATGTTGCTAAAAATTAAAAATAATTAAAACCAAGCTAAATATAATGTTATAAGGAAAATTAATCACTCAAATTAGTATATTCCCATATGCAATTGAATTCCTCATCACATCAAACTAACACGAAAGTTGGGATCATGAATTAACTATAACATGAAAGGATGGGTCCCCTTGAAAATTAATCACTCAAATTAGTATATTCCCATATGCAATTGAATTCCTCATCACATCAAACTAACACGAAAGTTGGGATCATGAATTAACTATAACATGAAAGGATGGGTCCCCTTGAAAATTAATCACTCAAATTAGTATATTCCCATATGCAATTGAATTCCTCATCACATCAAACTAACACGAAAGTTGGGATCAATTAACTATAACATGAAAGGATGGGTCCCCTTGAAAATTAATCACTCAAATTAGTATTCCCACAATTCAATTCCTCACCACATCAAACTACCCCTATTTGACTACACGAAAGTTGGGAGTTGCAAGTTCTTGGCTGACGTTGGATGACCTAACTAGAACATGAATGGATGGGTCCCCTTGTAATTCCTCCTGTTCCTCTACTATCTTCTTCAAAGACATAGCCATTGATTCACTGCAATCCGACAATTCAATTGATTTGAGTGTTGCTATTTCTCCAATTTCGGAAGGGAACTCCTTCAACGACTTCATCCACCAGATAAAAAGTTGCTCAAGGCGTGGCAAGCAGTAGCCCTCTAACGTCCAACATTCCATATCCCCACAATACCACAATCTCAAGTATTTGAGGCTGGGGAATTGGCCTTCAACTATTTCCCAACTGCGAGTTGCAAACTGCCCCTTGAAGATTTGGAGCTTCTCAAGAAGTGGTAATGAACCTATCTTTTCCAGAATTTCCTCCAAATGGAACTTTCCGCATTGAAGATACAGCCTCTTGAGTGAGTGCGGGAAGCTAATACTCTGCAGATACTCAGCATCACTTCCATAATCATTAATGCACGTCAAGCTTTCCAGCTTACTCAGACATTGAAGATAGCTGAGGCACTTCACTCTGTCCGTTACTTTATCCGAGAATCTTATAGACAGTTTCTTGATATTGGGAATTCTCTTAACCACTTCTTCATTCAAGTTGAAATCTCTCACTCCTTTGAGCGTCTCTAGATTCTCCATCATAACATCACTATGCCCTCTCCGAGGATCTGGGAGATACATTCCTCTAAAACCTACGATCTCCAAATGCTTAAGCTGATGCATTTTCCAAATTTCTATTGGTGCAGTAAGTTCACCCAAAGAAGAAACAATTAGTGTGTGTAGATTCCATAGCAGACTAATTGAAGAAGGGATTTGGCACCCTTCCCGAAGTGCACCCGAAAGGTACCTCAAGTTCACCAATTGAAACACATTTTCTTCTAAATACTTTCTGTAACGCTCATATGTACTGATCAGTATTGTCCTCAAAAATCTGAAATCTAGCAATTGTGGAACCGTATCAGCATGACATATGAAAGAACGAGCACGTGACGACATAGTTTCCATGGCATCCCGGACTGTCATAGCTGAAGTGCTTCTGGGAATAACAATGCGGCGTTGGCTATTTATCCCTCGAGGACAATGTTGCCCTAACACATAATAAAACCTCTGCTTTTTAGCTTCTTGAAATGATAGATCTCTTAGTAAATCATGCATTTTGCAGTACTTTATATTCCCGACTGCCCCCAACCAATCAACTAGAATGAGGTTTCTGTCAACTAGCTCCTTTAAATACTCTTCGGCAACTGTTTCCAAGCTTTTATTGATTATTGGTTTAAGAAAGCCTTCAGAAACCCATAACCTCATGAGTTCTGAGACCCTAATTGCCTTATCTTCCTCAAACCTCCCCATGTACAAAAAACAAGGCTTTAGATAGGCAGGCAAATGGTCATAGCTCAGTTTCAATACTCTCAAGCAATATTCATCATTTTCCGAATTCACTATTGAGCTTAAGTTTTCCTCTATGTGCTCCCAATATTCGAGTGTAAGTTCGGACTTTGCCAGTAGACCGCCAATCACAGCAATCGACAAAGGAAGTCCGTAACAATTCCCCACAATTTTCTTTCCGATTTCCTCGAGATGAAGAGGAAAACCCTCATCCCCAAATACAGTTTTGGAGAACAAACTCCAGCTACAAACATCATCTAAAAATCTCATACTAATGCTGTTAGAGTTTGTCAACTCGGCAGCCAAGTTTGAGAGCCTAGTCGTTACGATTACTCGACTCCCATCATTGTAATCGGAAAAGAAAAACCTCATCTTGTCCCACACCTCTACACTCCACATATCATCCAATATTATAATATACCTCCTACCGTATAAATACTTGTACAATTTTTCTCCCAATTCGTTCTCACTGAGATCACTACCCAAATCTCCACTCACTTGGTGAAGAACTTCTCTAAGTGCTTCTCTAACATTATAAGTTTGAGAAATTGTAGTCCATGCACGAATATCAAAATGCTCCTTAACGAGGGCATGCTCAAATATATGTCGGGCAAGAGTGGTCTTACCAATCCCGCCCATCCCTGTGATTGGGATGATTTGGCGGTTACGGTTCCCTCCAGTGAGCCGATCCAAGAGTTGAAGTAGCACGTCATCAAATCCCACCATCTTGCTTTCCTTCACATTGGAAGAGGATGTCAAGGAGCCAGCATGAGTCGGGGAGACCTTTCTCTTCAGCTGAGCTTCAGCTGAAGTTTCCATGGCTTCCTTCTTGATCACATTCATTTCTTCTATCACTTGCTGTAGATCTTCATAGAAGTCGATGCAACTGACTTTCTCTCCAGAATTCACTTCTTCAGCCGCATGAGCTGCATCTACAACATAGCCTTGGAGAAATATCTGTAAGAAGGTAAAAGTTTGAGTTAGAGATTCATTTCTTCTATCACTTGTTCTAGATCTTGATAGAAGTTGATGAAACTGACTTCGTTGGAACTAGATCTACCCAGTTTAATCACGTTCACAATATGTGATTCGATAACATCTTCAACAGCATGAGCTGCATCTGCGATACGCATCTCCAGCGGATCAGCTTCATCTCCGTCGGCAACAGGGGACTTATAACTTTCAAGAAATTCCTGCAAAAAGGTAACAATTTGAGTGAGAGATTCAACTTGTTGTTTGTCGATAGAAATTGGAGGGGAAGGGTGATGTTCGATTGTATCGATGATATGCATAAGAGAAACCAAGGCTGCATATGCCGCCATGATCCAAGGAAAAACACTGTATATTTTTCTGAGAAAGAATTTAATAGAATCTGAGTTTAGGTTCAGCAAAAACAATGTGTAAAATGGCTATATCTCCTCAATTATTATCACAAACAATGTGTCCTTGACGTCATTTAAGTATGCGCTGATTCAAGTGTTTAAATAAGAATATATGAGTAGAGTAGGTGAGTGATGTTGATTTCCATGTTCTAATTCATGCATCCAAGAATAAACTATGATTAATGATGCTCAACTTGGTTGGTATTCACCTTTGAAATTTCCGAATAGGTTGAAGACAGTGGGTAGATTTGTACAAGATTAATTTAGAAAACAACATGCAAGTCGTCAAGTTGGTATATAAAATATGGAATTTTGAAAGAAAAAAAACAAAAATTGCAAGTTGGGAAAGTTGTCATATTTTGTTTTGTTTGAATCTAAATGATGTTTTTTTCTTTTTTTAAATCCTGAAGTACATGTCAGGATCCGCCTAAACATATTGAATCTAATTCATGCTGTACTTACATATTTTGATTTTTAGTTCGAGCAGCTCACATAATGATGAAGTTCTTTTTGAGATTCTGGGGGCAGTTCCTATTTAAGACGAGTTTGGTTGCGCAGTTTTAATACCCCGACTATTAGTGTAGTGACTATCACGAGCTATTCCCCATTTTTCTGGATGACATTTTTAATAAGAACTATTTTTTAGTGCAATATGGAATACTAGAATGTGAATGCGTGTTTTGTATTTCCATTGTGTTCTTTTTTTTAGTACTTGCTTTTTTGTGCTTAGCATTTGTCTGACTTTATAGAGTTGAACAGAGACCTTTGATGATGCATTCAAATGGATGAAAATAATTGATGAATTTGAGGAGAAACATTTCGCGTTGAAGGCGGAGTATCGGGTGATAGGGGAGTTGATGAATAAGTTGAAAGTAGCTGAAGGAAAGGAGAAATTTCTTCTTGAGGTGAAGTTTGTTGAAAATAACCATTTGCATAAGTCAAAGATTATTATTCAAAGATCATGAATAATAATTCAACGATAAAATCTTTAGCTTTTGATTTTAAGAGATTGTATTTGATTTTAAGAGATTGTAGTTTGACATTTGATTCACCCTTACACTATAAAAGGGTGCATTGTAATCTAAAGAAATATCAGAGACATTATCAATTCTCTCTACATTTTCTATCATGTTGTTCTTTCTCAACCTAGCTTCTCTCGATTACCATATTTAAGATGGTATCAGAGCAGGTTAACCACCAAAAGAACCCTACAAATTTACTACACACCAAACCAACGCAAAAAAAAAAAAAAAAAAAAAAAAAATTCTGCAAGTTACTGTTCGAGGTGACGTGGCAGTTACTGTTCGAGGTGGCGTGGCAGTTACTGTTCAAGGTGACGTGTCCGTTACTGTTCAAATTACTGTGACGTGGCAGTACTGTTCAAATTACTGTTCAAGTTACTGTTCAGCACTGTCTCGGCTTTTTTCCTCCCCTACAAATTTGCTCAACATCAAACCAAACCATGTCAGAACAAGAAACTTCAGACACAGAAAAAACTAGCCACACCCCACCAAATTTCCCGATGGAATTTGCTGCACAATTTGCAGAATTCCTCAAACAAAGCCTCAGAATTCCAGATTCATCGGCCCATAAACCACCAAACCACGACCAACTTGAATCTTTTGGAGAGATTTCCATCAAGGCGAAACTCAATGGGGAGAATTACCCATTATGGGTTAACCTCATGAAACGGGCAATTGCGGGAAAAGGTTTGACATCTCACATTAATGGAGTTTCAAAACCACCCGCAATTGACGATCCCAGCTACACGAGATGGGAGCAACGGGATAACTGCGTTTTCAATTGGGTGATCAACAATATCGAAACCGGACTTGTGAATGAGGTATCACAGTACGCAACCGCCGCTGATCTATGGGAAGGATTGGCGATCACTTATGGAAGTGGATCTGATCCATTCCAAATCTATGATCTGCACCGACAAGCCATGACAATCAAACAAGAATCTATGACACTAGAAGGGTTGTGGATCAAAATGCAGGACTTATGGATCTCGATTGATACCAGAGATCCGAGTCCGACAGACATAGAGGGATATCAGAAGAGGGAGGAGCGCCATCGCCTCTATCAATTTCTAAGTGCATTGGATGACAAATATGCTAATATCAAGAGGGAGATTATGGACAAGGATCCATTACCAACTGTTCGAAGAGCCTACGGACTGGTACGAAGGCAGGCCACAAACGAGGATATCCTCAAATCCTCTGAATCGCCGACCGTAGGAATCGGGTCCGGACTCGCCGCGGTCAACCACAGCCGACCACCACCGCTCTCCAATCGACCACAGCAAGGAAATCAAACCTGGAACAACAGGAAAGGGGAAATCGACAAGAGCAAACTCGTTTGCACACACTGTGGAGGTAAAAAAACATACCAAGGAGGGATGTTTCTTACTCATCGGATTTCCCGAATGGTGGGACGAAATGAAGAAATCAAGAGCTGCGTCCAAAAATCGGAATCAACCGTGGAGTCCGAATGGACAAGCGACGGTGACGGTCAGCGGCACAAGACCGACGTCAATCGTGTCTGCTGCAACGACTGGCGGGGCGTGGTCAGGCGGTGATACACGAGCCGCCAACGCCGGAACTCCGGCAGGCAACGTCGGACCACCACCGCCACAGACGCGCATTAACGAGGAGAGAGGAGGTGCCCTGGCGGCTAGGGTTCACGAAGGGGAAGGTAATGAGGGGTTATACCTTTTAAACCCCTCACTCATTCACAGCTCTTATTTTGTTCAGGCCTTAGCATTATCTTCCTCTAATTCTGGAACACCAGATAAAGACTACCATTGGATTTTTGATTGTGGAGCCACAGATACTATGTCCTTTGATGCCTCGGATTTTATAGAAATTTTTCCTACCCAGAAAAAATATGTTAAAACTGCTAGTGGAAATTTAGCATATGTAGAAGGAGCTGGAACTATTAAATTATCCTCTGAATTATGTCTTCCAAACTGCTTATATATCCCGTCTTTATCCCACAAATTGGTGTCTGTTAGCCACGTAATGAGAGAATTACACTGTAACTTACTAATGCAGCCTGGCTTCTGCATTTTACAGGATACGAGGACGGGGAAGATAGTTGGGCGTGGCACTGAATATCGAGGACTCTACTATGTGGATAGGATGGCTCAACAGGGTGCTGCGATGCTAACTCGAGGACTGGCAGAGGAACAGACTTGGCTTTGGCATAGGCGGTTAGGACATCCATCCATAGGATATTTACGGTTAATTTATCCAAACCTTATTACTTCACACCCTTTGAACTGTGAGACATGTTTTCTGGCTAAGAGCCATCGTCACTCTTTTAAACTTAATAATACGCGTGTGAAGTCAGTTTTCTCTTTACTTCACTCTGATGTTTGGGGTCCAGCTCCGGTTACTAGTGATAATGGGTTTAGATATTTTTTGCTATTTGTTGACGATTGTTCTAGAATGACATGGGTATATTTCTTAAAATCCAAAAGTGAAGTTTTTGAAAAGTTCACCCACTTCTATAATCTAGTACAAACACAATACAAGAAAAATATTCAAATCCTTAGATCTGATAATGGGGGGGAGTATGTAAATTCCAAGATGCAAAACTTCTTCACTGAAAAAGGCCTTGTCCACCAAACAACATGTCCTTACACACCTGAACAGAATGGGGTAGCTGAACGGAAAAATAGGATCATTTTAGAGATGACTAGAGCCCTTATCATCGACTCCCAAGTCCCTAAATCTTACTGGCCCGAAGCCATAGCTACCTCTGTTTACCTCTTGAATCGACTGCCAACTCATATCCTAAACTTTAAACCACCCCTTGAGTTCCTAGCTACTCACTCTGAAATACCCTCATCCCTCACACTGGAACCCAGAATTTTTGGATGCACCGTTTATGTTCATATCCCTAAACAAAATCGTACAAAGTTCTCACCAAATGCTGTTAAGTGTGTTTTCCTGGGGTATGGCAAAAATCAGAAGGGGTATAGATGTTATGATCCTGTAGCTAATCACCTATACACTACCTTAAACTGTGACTTCGTTGAAACAGAATATTTTTTCCACCAACATGGGAGTCAGGGGGAGAAAAAGGAGATTGTCGACTCCCTAAGTTGGCTCCATATGCCATCCACTGTCCAAACAACCCTTCATTCCCTACCTTCTCATCCGTCTCAAACTAGCTCAGTGTCATTGCCAGGTTCTGTGCCAGACGTTGGTCCAACAGAGAAGGTTAGCACACCCGCCGAGACATCTACAACACAGGTTCAGTTCGAGATGTCCAGCGAGTCGACCCCACTATCAACCCCATCTTCAAATCCTGAGGTAAGTAATCTCAATAGTTCTCAAGTTAATACTAACATTGAGGAACAGAGGGATGAAGACACTGACACAGAAACTGGAAGGGATACGGATGAAGACGATGAACGTACTGAGTTAGCAGGTGCCACAGATCAGTACACATTGCCTCCCCGAAGTACAAGGGGAAAACCACCAAAGCGATACTCTCCAGACTGGCAGGGACGGAAGACTAGGTACTCGATTGCCAACCTTGCCCAAGGACAACTCACAGAGATGGCACGGGCCTTTGAAGCAGCTCTTTATGAAGAGGAGGATGTACCCCAGACAGTAGAAGAGGCAAGGAGATATAAACATTGGAGGGATGCCATGAAGAAGGAAATGGATGCACTAATTAAGAATGGGACATGGGAAAGATGTGTGCTGCCAGAAGGAAAGAGGCCAGTGGGATGCAGATGGGTTTTTTCAATCAAAAGGCGAGCAGATGGTTCAATCGAGAGCAGGGATGGATCCAGAATTTTTGTGTTACGGGGGCACAAAATAATTATATATAAAAAATACGTTCAAAAAAATTACTACACGATAATTCAAGTCTATTACAATTGAAATCTGCGAGTTTTCATTGACTGAAACATTTGCATGATTGACTCATTATCAACACTATCAAAAATCTCTTTCTCAATATATACAACCAAACTATCATTCATCCACTGATCTCCCATCCGACCGCGTAGACGATTCTTTATGATATTCATTGCAGAAAATACCCTTTCAACTGTAGCAGTGGCAACCGGAAGAATAAGAGCTAGTGTTATAAGCAAATAAAGCAATGGATATACCTCATGCTTTTTCGTCTCAACCATCTTTTGTGCAAGAGCTCCAATACCTTTTAATCTTCCAAACCCATCAGTAGAACGCATATCAAGGATATAAGTTTCAAGCTGATCATCAAGTGCCTCAATCTGAAATGTAGAGAAGTCTTGAGGGTAGAATCTAGCAAGATTAATCAATCTATGCTTATCAAAAGCCGAGAATGAATCATCTGGACATAAACATGCAACAGAAAGTAACAAATCTGTATTTGCCTCACTGAAACGGTCATTTAACTCCATGAGCTGCATATCTATGATAGAAAAGAACACATCAAATCGATAATGATGAAGATTTGTAACTTCAGGAGCTTTACGCCTTGACCTGCATCGAGCTACAAATTTATCACTCATATTTGGAACATCGATGTTTTCTTTGTTACAAAAGGAAGAAACTTGATCATAAAAAGAATCCCATCCTTCATCCCTCATCATTTGTAGTCGTTTCTTGGCTATTTTCACGAGAGCCATGGCATTGACAATATCTTGATCTTTCCTTTGCAATGCCTTTGACAATTCATTTGTAATTCCTAAGTTGGATCTCATCAAATGTAAGGTAAAAACAAAATCAAACGACTGCATCAATCCCAATAAATTGTTTGCCTCACCCTTTTGCTCAGAACTTACCCCGTCTTCCACAATTATCTCAAGAACCTTGATTGTAGAAGAAAACAAAGTGATCAAACTAATCAAAGTATCATAGTGAGAGCTCCATCGTGTATCACCTGGGCGTTTGAGTGTAGTTTCTTGATTTAAACCTCTTCCACTTACAAGATCACCATTGTTGAGGGCACTAAAAATTTTCTCAGCTTCTTTTTGGTGAAGAATGTCACACCTTTTGGAAGAAGCACCAACAACATTTACTACACTAGTAACTGAGAAGAATAGTGCAGAAACTAGAATATGTTTCTTTGCAACAGCTACAAGAGCAAGTTGAAGTTGGTGAGCGAAACAATGAATGTAAAAGGCACATGGATTCTCCTTCAAAATAAGAGCTTTTAAACCATTAAACGCACCCTGCATATTACTAGCTCCATCATAACCTTGACCTCGCAACCTCGAAATACTCAAGTTATATCTAGAAAAGAAACAACAAATTGCTTCTTTTAGTGCAAGAGCAGTAGTGCTAGTAACATGTTCAACACCGACAAACCTTTCAACTATACAACCATCCTTATTCACAAAACGTAGCACAATTGCCATCTGCTCTTTCATTGAAATATCGCGGGATTCATCAACTAGAATAGAAAATAGTGAACCTCCTATCTCTTCCATGATGATATTAATAGTTTTCGTTGCAGCAGCATTCACAATATCCTTTTGAATACTAGGTGCTATCAATTTGAGATTTTCAGGAGCACCATTTATAACATATTTAATATCATCATTGTGATCTGCCAGAAAATTCAAAAGCTCAAGAAAGTTACCCCGATTTGTTGAAGTCTTTGATTCATCATCACCGCGGAATGCAAGTCCCTGACGTAAAAGAAATCGAACACAATTGATGCATTTAACCTCATTCGATAATCTCTTCGATTTTGATCTGTCTGCTTGTCAAATGCATATTGGATATGTTGTTTCTGATTTTTCAAAGCTTCACACATAGCCCAAGCTTTATTGTGAGCACTATTTGGACCTCCGACATGTTCTTTCAGTCTTTCCCCCTTTTTCCAGTTCCTAAACCCTTCACCAACAAAGTCTCCATTTGCTTGTTCTCCAGATTTTGCTTTAAAGAGATAACAACACAGGCAAAATGCAGCATCTTTGGATATACTATACTCCAACCAATTTGCATATTCAGAAAACCAATTAGAATTGAAACGCCTTGATTTTTTCCCGAAGGTTGTAAAAGGAAAATTATGCTTCAATGGTTGACAAGGACCCCTCGATATGTATGCCCTTCGAACTTCATCTCGAATATTTGGATTATATTCCAAAATCTGAATTCTTAATCCCGGATCTGTAGGAAGGTCTTTTGCATCAAAACTGTCCCTACTTGATTTGGCACTATCGTTATTTTTTCCAATAATAAATGGTGGTTCCAATGCTCTTTTATAAAATCTTTCCATGTAAACCTAAATTAAAATCATGTAATTCAATAAATCAAAATTAAAATAAAATTTTCGAAATAAACAATCATAAATCAGATTAATATATATTACTACAAATTTTCGAAATAAACAATCATACCTGCTGTCTGTTGAGAATTTGAGATAAAATGGGAGCTTCAAGCCTTCAATAGATTAGGATGAAAAGAGGAGAGAGAGAGAGAGCAATTCGTTTGAGGGTTTGGGTGGGATTGGGGATACTATAATTAAAAAGGAAAAAGTTGAGTGGGGAGGGGGCACGTGTGATATTGGGTTGGGCTTTGGGGAATGAAAACAAGTATATATAACATATACATATATAATTAGTAAAAAAAAAATGTTGTGGGGGCACGTGCCCCCATAGTGATGAACGTGCGTCCGTCTCTGATCGAGAGGTACAAAGCTAGGTTGGTTGCAAAAGGATACACTCAGACCTACGGGATAGACTATGAAGAAACATTCTCACCAGTGGCCAAGATGAACACAGTAAGAACACTTCTCTCAGTAGCAGCATGCAAGGATTGGCCTTTGCATCAGTTGGATGTAACTAATGCCTTCCTACATGGAGAATTGGATGACAATGCAGAGATATATATGGAAGTTCCCCCAGGTTATTCCGAAGAGTTCGATGCAGGTCAAGTGTGCAGGCTAAAGAAGACACTCTATGGATTGAAGCAATCGCCCAGAGTATGGTTCGGGAGATTCTGTTTAGCTATGACAAAAAATGGCTATAAACAGAGTAACTCTGATCATACATTATTCGTGAAACGAAGAGAAGGAAAGGTAACATGTTTAATCATTTATGTTGATGACATGATTATCACAGGAGACGATGTTGAAGAGATAGTAAACCTGAAGAAAAACTTGTTCCTGGAATTTGAAATGAAAGACCTTGGATCTCTGAAGTACTTCCTTGGAATTGAGATTTTAAGGTCGAAAAAGGGAATCTTCCTGAGACAAAGAAAGTATGTCCTTTACTTACTTGCAGAAACTGGGCTACTCGAGTGTAAACCTGCAGAAACACCGATTGTGATAAATCATGGATTAACTATTGTTGAGGGAGCTGACTTAACAGATCAAGGAAAATACCAGCGCCTTGTTGGGAAACTCATCTATCTCTCCCATACACGGCCCGACATCACATATGCAGTTGGAATAGTAAGTCAGTTTATGCACAAACCCCAGAAGGAGCATATGGAGGCAGCTTTGAGAATTGTCCGGTATCTGAAAGGAACCACTGATTATGGGATTTTGCTTGAAAAAAAGGAAGATTTGGAAGTTGACGGGTGTACAGACGCAGATTGGGCCAGTAACCCAAATGATAGGAAATCTACCGCCGGATATTTTACCTTCGTTGGAGGAAATTTGGTCACATGGAGAAGCAAAAAACAGAAAGTAGTGGCCCTATCAAGTGCAGAGGCAGAATTCAGAGGAGTAAAAAGTGGGATAACTGAAATCCTGTGGCTTCGGAGATTGCTCACAGAGATTGGCTTTCCTCCAAGAAGGGGAAGTCGGCTCTTCTGTGACAATAAAGCTGCGATTAGTATATCTGAAAATCTCGTACAACACGACAGGACCAAACACGTGGAGATCGATCGGCATTTCATCAAAGAAAAGCTCGATAGTGGGATCATTGAACTTCCTTTCATACGATCGGATGAACAGTTGGCTGACATATTGACTAAGGCTGTAAACACAAAAGTCTTCAGAGAAGTTCTGGACAAGTTAAGTATCGGAAATGCCATTACTCAACTTGCGGGGGAGTGTTGAAAATAACCATTTGCATAAGTCAAAGATTATTATTCAAAGATCATGAATAATAATTCAACGATAAAATCTTTAGCTTTTGATTTTAAGAGATTGTATTTGATTTTAAGAGATTGTAGTTTGACATTTGATTCACCCTTACACTATAAAAGGGTGCATTGTAATCTAAAGAAATATCAGAGACATTATCAATTCTCTCTACATTTTCTATCATGTTGTTCTTTCTCAACCTAGCTTCTCTCGATTACCATATTTAAGAAAGTTGAATAGGGCACTGAGAATGGCAGAGGCGAGGGATGCCTTTGATCCAAATGATCCAGCCAATTATGGGATCATCGAGCGTGAGGATGATCTTAGCTTAAGGCTATTTACTTTTCTCATTATGCATATGTCTTAATGAAATCCCTACTTAATCATAATCTATAAATCCTACCTATGAATGAGCTGAATCGATAAAGTGTTAGATTTGTATTTAGAGTGTTTTAGGTGATAATGAATATATTTAATTAAATTTTTAAACATAAATTGAATAGAAAATCTTTTAGTTGTTAATTGGTTTGAGGTTCTTTTATATAATTAAGCAATTGTTGACATATATATATTTATTTTGTATATTGTTATATTTACTTTATTTCAATAATCACTAAAATATAACTTTATTTTTATTTTTATATTGTATTTTTCTATGTTTTTAGGTGTTAGAAGAGAAAACGTTAAGAATGTATGGTGCAAAGAATATATTTGCTATAAGATACGAATTACATTATTACATCAATATATAGTGGATATGTATATAAAATTGGAGACAACAAGACTGGATTTTTTTCGTCAAAACCAATCAAGTATGAGAGCATAATTGTGTCTTTAATGGAGAATTAAGAGGGAATGAAGTTGGCAAAAGAATTGTTATAACAATTATATATTTTCACATGGTGAAACAGACTCCACATACTATATAGGATTAAGCACACAAGTCTATAAAATTCGATCAACGAGGAAATCTCAATATCGGAGCAAATGCAAGCCAAAAAACGCAACCAATGGAAAACATCGATGTTGGAGATATTGAAGAAGAGCCGACTGAAGTGGAGAAAAACAAACATTTAACTGACAAATCAAAAAAGAAAATTCCGTCTAGAAAGAAAAAATCTATGATGGAGTTGCAGCCCACAGAATTGCAAAAGAGAAAAAGAAGGATAACCAAGAAAAAGTTTGATGACTACATTGACATTACAAGTGACGATGATTTGCCGCTGAACAACATTTTGTTGCAAACTAAAAATAAGAAGAAGAGATCCCCAATCGTCAAAATCAAACAAGAAAATATTTAAATTCGTCTTGCTCCATACTTAGATAATTTAGGATGTTTTTCATAGTTTTTTTTGCATTTTTATTTAGAGGTATATTATGAATATTGCTTTATTACTTTTAAATTTATTCATTAATAGTTGCATTGGTTCCTTTTTTAAATTACAATTATAGTCAAATGAATTAATACAAATATTCAAAACTATATAAAAATATCTATGAATTTTATTTATATAGTAAAAATCACACGTGTTCAACGTGCATCGCACGTTCTTCATGCTAGTAATTAAAAACAAGTAAAATATAAAGTTATAAGGACAAATCGTGTGTTAAATATTGTGACGTCGGATGAAGTTGAGAGGCAGAGTGGGAAAAAAATCTATGTATTTTCTTTTCTTTGGATTTAGGACCAGAGAATTGAGTATTGAACTCCAATTACTTAGGTTACTAAGAAGATGAATAGAATGTGCCAAAAAAAAAAGATGAATAGAAAAGATTTGTGATAAATTAATTTATTAGTTAGTAAAATAAAAAGAAAGCCATGATCCGGGGCTTAGAAGAAGGAAGAAAGAGATTTTGAAAATTATAATCACTCAAATTAGTATTCCCACAATTGAATTCCTCATCACATCAAATTACCGTTTGACTACACGAAAGTTGGGAGTTGCCAAGCTCTGCAGTTCTTGGCTGACATTGAATGACCTAACTCGAACATGAATGGATGGGTCCCCTTGTAATTCCTCTTGTTCCTCCACTATCTTTTTCAAAGACACAGCCATTGATTCACTGCAACTCCACAATCCAATTGATTTGAGTGTTGGTATTTCTCCAATTTCCGAAGGGAACTCCTCCAACGACTCCATGTACCCGAGATAAAGTTGTTCAAGGCGTGGCAAGCAAGAGCCCTCTAACGTCCAACATTCCATATCCCCACACCAAACTAAACTCAAGTATTTGAGGCTGGGGAATTGGCCTTCAACTATTTCCCAACTGCGTGTTGCAAACTGCCCACATATCAGTCGGAGCTTCTCAAGAAGTGGTAATGAACCTATCTTTTCCAGAATTTCCTCCAAATGGAAGAAGTTTCCGCATTGAAGATGCAACTTCTTGAGTGAGTGCGGGAAGCTAATACTCTGCAGATACTCATCACTTCCATCATCAATAAAGCACCTCAAGGTTTCCAGCTTACTCAGACAATGAAGATAGCTTAGGCACTTCACTCTGTCCATTACTTTATGCTTGTATCTTATATACAGTTTCTTGATATTGGGAATTCTCTTAACCACTTCTTCATTCAAGTTGAAATCAATCACTCCTTTGAGCGTCTCTATATTCTCCATCATAACATCACTATGCCCACTTGGAGGATCTGGGAGATACATTCCTGGATATACGAACTCGACATGCTTAAGCTGATGCATTTTCCAAATTTCTACTGGTGCAGTCTTAAGTCCACCCCAACAAGAAACAATTAGTGTGTGTAGATTCCAGAGCAGACTAATTGAAGAAGGGATTTGGAACTCGTCACGAAATTCAGCCGAAAGGTACCTCAAGTTCACCGATTGAAACACATTTTCTTGTGAATACTCACTGGAACACTTATATGTAGTCAATGTCCTAAAAAATCTAAAATCTAGCAATTGAGGAACTCTATCATCATGACATATGAAAGAACGAGCACGTGACATAGTTTGCAAGGCATCCCTGACTGTCTTATCTGAAGTGCTTCCGGGAATAAAAATGCGGCGTCGGCTATTTATCCCTCGAGGACAATGTTGCCCTAAGACATAATAAAACCTCTGCTTTTCAGCTTCTTGAAATGATAGATCTCTCACTAAATCATGCATTTTGCAGTACTTTATATTCCCAACTGCCCCGAACCTATGAACTAGAATGAGGTTTCTATCGACTAGCTCCATCAGATACTCATTGGCAATTGTTTTCGAGCTTTTATTGATTATTGGTTTAAGAAAGCCTTCAGAAACCCATAGCCTCATGAGTTCTGCAACCCTAATTTTCTCATCTTCCCCAAACATCCCCATGTACAAAAAACAAGGCTTCAGATAGGCAGGCAAATGGTCATAGCTCAGTTTCAATACTCTCAAGCAATATTCATCATTTTCTGAATTCACTGTTGAGCTTAAGTTTTCCTCTATGTGCTCCCAATATTCCAGTGTAAGTTCGGACTTAGCCAAAAGACCGCCAATCACAACAATCGACAAAGGAAGTCCCTTACACTTCCCCACGATTTTCTTTCCGATTTCCTCGAGATGAAGAGGAAAACCCTCATCCCCAAATACAGTTTTGGAGAACAAACTCCAGCTATAAACGTCATCTAAAAATCTCATACCAATGCTGTTAGAGTCTGTCACCTCGGCAGCCAGGTTTGACAGCCTAGTTGTTACGATTACTCGACTCCCATCATTGTAATCGGGAAAGAAGAACCTCATTTTGTACCACACCTCTACACTCCACATGTCATCCAGTATTATAATATACCTCCTACCCAATAAATACTTGTGCAATTTTTCTCCCAATTCGTTCTCGTCACTTAAGTCATCCCTCGAATCTCCGCTCACTTGGTAAAGAACTTCTCTAAGTGTTTCTCTAACATTATAAGTTTGAGAAATTGTAGTCCACGCACAAAGATCAAAATGCTCCTTAACAAGGGCATGCTCAAATATATGTCGGGCAAGAGTGGTCTTACCAATCCCGCCCATCCCAACAATAGGGATGATTTGGCGATTGCGGTGCCCTCCAGTGAGCTTATCCAAGAGTTGAAGTAACACATCATCAAAGCCCACCATCATGCTTTCCTTCACAGTGGAAGAGGACCTCAAGGAGCCAGCATGAGTCGAGGAGACCTTTCTCTGCAGATGAGCTTCAGCTGAAGTCTCCATGGCTTCCTTCTTGATCACATTCAGTTCTTCAATCACTTGCTGTAGATCTTGATAGAAGTCGATGCAACTGACTTCCTCTCTAGAATTCACTTCTTCAGCCGCATGAGCTGCATCTACAACATAGCCTTGGAGAAATTCCTGCAAGAAGGTAATTAATAATTTGAGTTAGAGATTCATTTCTTCAATCACTTGTTGTAGATCTTGATAGAAGTTGATGAAACTGACTTCGTTGGAACTAGATCTACCCAGTTCAATCACGTTCACAATATATGATTCGATAACATCTTCAACCGCATGAGCTGCATCTACAATACGCATCTCCAGCGGATCAGATTCATCTCCGTCAGCAACAGGGGACTTATAACCTTCAAGAAATTCCTGCAAAAAGGTAAGAATTTGAGTGAGAGATTCAACTTGTTGTTTGTCTATAGAAATTGGAGGGGAATGGTGATGCTCGATTGTATCGATGATATGTATAACAGAAACCAAGGCTGCATATGCCGCCATGATCCAAGGAAAAACACTGTATATTTTTCTGAGAAAGAATTTAATAGAATCTGAGTTTAGGTTCAGCAAAAACAATGTGTAAAATGGCTATATCTCCTCTCCTCAATTATTATCACAAACAATGTGTCCTTGGCGTCATTTAAGTATGCGCTGATTCAAGTCTTTAAAAATAAGAATATATGAGTAGAGTAGGTGAGTGATGTTGATTTCCATGTTCTAATTCATGCATCCAAGAATAAACTATGATTAATGATGCTCAACTTGGTTGATATTCACCTTTGAAATTTCCGAATAGGTTGAAGACAGTGGGTAGATTTGTACAAGATTAATTTAGAAAACAACATGCAAGTCGTCAAGTTGGTATATAAAATATGGAATTTTGAAAAAAAAAAAAAAACAAAAATTGCAAGTTGGGAAAGTTGTCATATTTTGTTTTGTTTGAATCTAATTGACTTTTTTTTCCTTTTTTTTTTAAATCCTGAAGTACATGTCAGGATCCGCCTAAACATATTGAAACACAAGGGAATTCAGCAACAAAAATGGTCGAAAAAACAAGCTCAATGTTGTACCAGGAAGAGAGCAGTTATTTCCCTAAAAAAAAAAAAGAAGAAGAAGAAGAAGGAAGAGAGCAGTTATTTAAGTATGACAAAAAATGCAACATATTTCTAAAAAATCTATCTTAAAGATTCAACTTTCAATTGGAAATCAAATTCAAAATTGAATAGCAAACTTGTGATTGTAATAAAATTAAAAGTTTATTTATAAATTATATCTTCTTTATTTTCTTTTTCTTTAACTTCTTGTATTTTTTTTTTGTTTTTTTATTCTTTTTAAAATATTTAAAGGACGAAGGGAGTATAAATTAGTTGTAAAATTTTAAGCAACAATTTCCACTACCAATTAATTCAAACTAGATTTTCCATTCGTGCGATGCACGAAAAATATTTGACATCTTTAAAATTTTTAAATTTTAAATAAGGGAGCTCAATCCCAACACGCCCAGCCCAATGAATTAAATAGAAAACAAAATCGAGTCCAGCCGAATTAAAATAAAAACCGGCCCAAATGCTATTGTATACGTCAGCCCAATCAAATAAAAATAAAAGGAAATTGGGCCAGCTAAATTTAAAAGGAAACGGCCCAAATAGAGGCCCAACCCTCAAGCCCCAACTGGAATGTGGATGTATGATTGTTTTGTGGTATTTTGCAGCTGAGTGATTCTTCGCTTAGTTGTGAGTGTTTTTGTTGGTGTCAAGGATTTCAAATTCATGCTGTACTTACATATTTTGATTTTTAGTTCGAGCAGCTCACATAATGATGAAGTTCTTTTTGAGATTCCGGGGATGAGAGTGTGCAGTTCTTATTTAATAAGAACTATTTTTGAGTGCAATATGGAATACTAGAATGTGAATGCATGTTCTGTATTTCCATTGTGTTCTTTTTTTTAGTACTTGCTTTTTTGTGCTTAGACATTTGTCTGACTTTATAGAGTTGAACAGAGACCTTTGATGATGCATTCAAATGGATGAAAATAATTGATGAATTTGAGGAGAAACATTTCGCGTTGAAGGCGGAGTATCGGGTGATAGGGGAGTTGATGAATAAGTTGAGAGTAGCTGAAGGAAAGGAGAAATTTCTTCTTCAGGTGAAGTTGAATAGGGCATTGAGAATGGCAGAGGCGAGGGATGCCTTTGATCCAAATGATCCAGCCAATTATGGGATCATCGAGCGTGAGGATGATGGTGGATCTGTTGATCGTGAGGAGGATCGTGAGAAGGAGGAGGATAAAGAAACTAAAGAAAGTGAAGAGAAAATTGGCTTATTCGAGTTTGATAATCTGAAACAGAAGGATAATAAATATATGGAAAGGATGAATGAAATAGATAAAAAACTTGAGGAGAAACTGGCAGTGTTGGATTATACTTTTGGAAGGAAGGGGAAACTATTGGAGGAGGAAATTAGAGATCTTGCGGAAGAGAGGAACGCATTGATCGAACAGAAGAGACAGCCTCTTTATAGGAAGGTAATACATGCATCTATCAATCTTTCTTTCTCAGCTTTCCTCTGTGATTCCCTTTGTATTGATTCCAGTTGTCAAAGGTCACACCCTTCCATAGCTGTTGCCTGTTGGATTTTATGATCTACTTATCACCAGCTGCTTTTTTAATCCTGAATTCAAGTACCTATTGCCTGATCATGTAAATGGGGTCCCTATTCTTATCGTTTACCATTTGTTTCAAGTCATGTTTTCTAATTCTAAGATATGTTGCATCGAAAATTATTAAGTTTGAAATTTGAGATTGTTTATATGGTAAGTTCACGTACTATTATACTATTGTCACACCCCAATTCTGGAAGGAATAAACTATAATCGAGGTGCAACTAATTCATAGAAATAAACAAGAAACAACCTTGTTAAAACACGAATAAAATAACAAGTCGGGCTAGTCCCCTTTGGATCACAAGTTTAGTGTCATGCTTCTGATAACCAACATTTAGAATGAAATACTTGTGAAATAATAGTCTCGGCTCAACAAAATATATATAAAAGTTGAGAGTCTAAGCTCGATAAGAAACATAATTCAGAATTTACATAAAGGTCTTATGTTAGAGAAACAAAAGACAAAAGAGCTAGTGCAACAGCGGAAGACAAAATACGGAGTTGAACCCTAGCCTCAGCTCGCCCCGTCAGCACCGACCAATCAACCTAAAAAATATTTGAAAGTATTTTTGGGCTAAGTACTAATGTACTTAGTGGGCTAGCATTTTTGTAAACATTTCATAATCATAATAGCAGTTTATCCAATTATACTTGACATGACTTAGAAGATTTTAAATTGAAATAATTTCTAAGCATGTTAAAACATTTCATTGTATTGCGCGCAATTGTCACACTCCCTTTCCGTTACTCACTGAGATCCCGGACCTTTTAGCAACCGACGGATCCATTACTCCTGCTTACTTGAACTGAGGGCGTAACCCAATCAAGTTCCCATTTGGAACCCAATGCTCCGGAACACATCCCGTCGAGCACCCTTATAACGCCTCATACATGATTAGTGCCCGAATGGAGATCAACCCATCGAGTCAGCTAATAGGTGTACACAATTCTCAAATAACGTGTTAGGTCAAGAGAGAACCTCGACCGATTCATTATTGCGAGCCTTAAACAGAGCAGAGTGCACAAAATATTTTATCGGATAAACAGTTTTCATTCCATTGAAACATTTAAGCTCAATAGCTAAATCATACATTTGGAAAATAAGCCCACCTAATTAGGCAATGCCTGTCGTTTAATCCTAACTCTGAATCGGAATTGCAGTGCTAATCCTCCTGACGTTCAAAGCCTACAAGAAATCTATTCTTAATAGGTCTCTTAAATCTAAACTCAAGTCACTGTAAAGTGCTTAACATTCTATGATTCACTTAGCCAGGTTTTCAAAATTTAATGAATAAATAATTGAAAACATTTCTCTTGAGTTAAGAACACCAACAATATTCTTACTCATCTTTCTTTTGTAATTGGAATTATAAATAAAACCAATTAAAACATGATGCAATGCATGATTCATTTCATACTTAAGCATAAAAAGTGTTTACTAAAAATGCACAAGTTTTCTACTCCGTTCTGTTCTACTATGTAAACCAGCTCTGGCCATCCCAGCTCTGCTTTACAGCTCGGGTATTTCAGCTCTGGCGTTCAGCTCTGACGTTCAGCTCTGGCTTTCAGCTCTGGCTTTCAGCTCTGGCATTTCAGCTCTGGCATTTCAGCTCTGGCATTCAGCTCTGGCGTTCAGCTCTGGCATTTCAGCTCTGGTGTTCAGCTCTGGCGTTCAGCTCTGGCATTCAGCTCTGGCTTTCAGCTCTGGCATTTAGCTCTGGTATTTCAGCTCTGGCGTTCAGCTCTGGCATTTCAGCTCTGCTCTGCCCTCGAGCTCTGCTCTGCCCTTTCCAACTCTGCCCTTCCAGCTCTGCTTTGCCCTCGAGCTTTGCTCTGCTCTCATCTCCCTGCTCTGCTCTTCACCCGCAACCTCTGAACACCTCACGACTCTCTTTCTCAGCTCACCAGTACAGTTCGCGCCGATCACCTCCTTGGCAACGGTGGAGCGCCGTCGCCTCCCTCTCTTTTCAGCAACCGCAGCAAGCCATGACCGCTACCCTCACGCTCATTTCCTCCAAATCCCCAAATCAGCCCCCAATCAACCCAAATTCTCTCCCTCTACTCCGACGACCCTCACACACAGCCAACTCCACAAAACAACATGCTCAAGACTCGACTTATAGCAACTCAGTTCAAGATTCTACCTTTCCTTATTCATTTAACAGTTATGAAGCTAAAACACATATAAACACACGAATACATGAACATGAATTTTGAATTCTTGGATGAAAAGTGAAGTAAAGAAGCAGGGGAGTTAAAGGTGAAACCTTGGCTTGGATTTGCTGGGTGAATCGTTGGCTGCTGTTCTTGGAGTTCAGCGTTTGAAGCTCAGTCCGGGAGGAAACGAGAGAGAAGTGAGTGAATGAGAATAGAAAGATCGGAGTGCAGCGAAGGATATATATATATATATATATATATATATATATATATATATATATATATATATATATAGGGGCGCGCTCCAATGAGACCCCCTATTTTTCGTGAAACACTAGGACAATGAATAAGACATATAATACTAATGAACAAAACTTATACCTAACGAACAAGATGTATATACTGGTGAAAAACAAAATTTTAAAAATTGTTAATGAATAAGACATATATACTGATGAACAAGACAGTATATGCTGATGAATAATGCAGTATATACTAATGAATAATAAAATTTAAAATATTTTGCTCCCTCCAGGATTCGAACCCTGCAAAAAAAATTCTCCCTCCTGATACAATATCAGTCATAGGATTGATAAAATAAACGCACCAGATCGTACCCTAGATCTTACTAAAATTAGGGGGTCTCATTGGAGCGGCTCCCTATATATATATATATATATATTGAAGAGGGAGAGAACAGTGAGGCGGTGGTGGTGGACGAAAATATCAAGGGAAGAGGTGGGTTGGGCTTGATGTGAAGATGGGTTGGGCTTTCATTTATTTACTCAAATGTAAATAAAACATAGGGCCCAATGTGAAAATAAATTCATAATACTCATAAAATGCTTGGATGTTTAATTAAATAAATATGCAATGCATATAGATTTAATAACTAAATTTACAGAAGCATTGCTTGGATGCAATGCTTTTGTAAGTCATTTTTGTTGGAATTAAAATAAATAATTTTTCATTTTTTTCTGGCGTAAATCATCCTAATCTAAGTTTAAAATAAATTCTAAACTTAATATAAATGGGCGGGGTGTTACAACTATGCTACTGTAGTTTAGAGCATCTCCAACGCTCGTTGCGAAGGAGGCGTCGACCCGGTGCTTCCTCAGCTGCGCCGCGTTGGAGAACCAGGGGGGGTCGAAGCCGATGCTTGGCGGAGACCCGGGGCGAAGAGGAGAAATGGTTGGTGCGTCCTCCGGACGCGCCCCATTTAAAAAAAAAATCAAAATTTTCTTAAATCTGATGCTCGAAAATTTGGGGAATAAATATGCAGAGAAACTAAACTTGAGATACTCGAAAATTTGGGGAAGAAAGAGATAGTGGGGCGGTGGGTGGGTTGAGTAAATAACCATTTTTATTGTTTGTTTTCTTATTTTGGTTTTTAATTATTTTAATTTTTTCACAAGATGTTTAGTTATTGTAATTTTTTTAATTTTAAAATTTTATATTTTATTTTAATTGATGCAATATTGAATATTTAATTTTAATAAAATTTTAAATTTTAAAATAAAATTTAAATTATGTAATTTTTATTTTTATTGTAATGTTGAATTTTAATTTTAATGAAATTTGGAATTTAAAAATATAAGTGCAAATATGTGAATTTTGTAGAAATGAGGATTTAAGACCCCCTCTAAGCACCAATGCATTGGAGATGCTCTTATTGTCATAATAGATTTATTTTCTACTTTAACCAAATAGAAGCCCAACAGCCCAACCCTCAAGCCCCAAATGGAATTGTTTGCGTTTGTAGATGCTTGTTTGGTGGTATTTTGCATGCTGAGTGATTCTTCGCTTAGTTGTGAGTGTTTTTGTTGGTGTCAAGGATTTCAAATTCATGCTATACTTATCACCATCTGCTTTTTTAATCCTGAATTCAAGTACCTATTGCGTGATCATGTAGATGGGGTCCCTATTCTCATCGTTTACCATTTGTTTCAAGTCATGTTTTCTAAGATATATTGCATCGAAAATTATCAAGTTTGAAATTTGAGATTGTTTATATGGTAAGTTCACATTTGAGCTAGCAAGTAGTACTATTATACTATGCCACTGTAGTTTATTGTCATGACAGATTTATTTTCTACTTTAACCACAAAAAGGCCTGCAGGATAATAAATGCCTTGGCTATTTACGACCTGCACATAATCATATGATGATATTCTTCACATTTGATCTAATATTTACCATTTTTCTTTTCTATTCATGAATCATGGGAACTATTGTTTCTGGTAGTCATTTATGTACCATCAGATCAATATGTTAAATTGGGTGTCTCCATAACTCCATTGTGTGCAAGGTTTTGATGTTAGGCTGGTCGATGTGAATAGGACGTGTAAAGTTACAAAGGTAATATAGCCTCCTCATTTACGATTCAGTAGCCATTTTTTTTTAACAATTATGACTGATAAACGAGACAGGGTGGACAAGTTATCAAATACACTGCAATGTTAGCTTGTGGGAACTACAATGGTGTTATTGGTTTTGCTAAAGCAAAGGCTCCTACAGTTCCGCTTGCTCTTCAAAAGGTATCAGAACTATACATGCATTCAAATCCATACTGTCATGCTTCTTTATGCTGCACATGTGTAAATTTGGCTTGAAAACTAGACATGCTTATATACTATTGTCTGAGAATGTGCAGTCAACTCTAAAAGGTATTATGCCACTGGATTGTCTGTTCAAATAAGAAAACGTTTCAATATTTATAGAAACTCATCGCGGCATCTGTTATTTATAGTTTAATATGTTAATGGCCTATTGCCAAAGGCATATGAGAAGTGCTTTCAGAATCTGCACTATGTAGAGCGGCATGAGGATCATACAATTGCACATGCAATTCAGACATCGTATAAAAAGACTAAGGTATCGTCAAATTTTTAGTTGTATGTCTTTGTTGATGGTTGAAATTGATAGAAAGCTGTTTTTCTTCTTTAGGGATTTTGGCCTGAAATTTTTAAGTGCTTGTAGGTGTATCTTTGGCCAGCTCCCACACAATCAGGGATGAAGGCAGGCAAAACTGTGGAGTTGATTCTTAACTTAGCTGGTTACAGGAATGTGAAATCAAAGGTATGAAACTGGCTCGAGAAATATGTTCTTTTTCGTTTCCAACTTTGTCCTGATGGAAATACTCTTGTAGGTTGTTGGTTCAAGGAATCCCCACAACACTGTGAAGGCTCTCTTCAAGGCATTAAATGCGGTAAATGGGAGGAATTATTTTATATACATTATCTACATTGATATTATATTTCACCATTGTTTATCCTTTTCTATTCCTCTTTCTTTTGCTCGCAGATTGAAACTCCCAAAGATGTTCAGGAAAAGTTTGGCCGAACTGTGGTTGAATCATATCTACTGTGATAGGTATGATCTTGATCTTTTCCTTGAGTTTCTCTATTTTTGTAGGGAGGTGGTATGTGAGTGGTGAACATATTTGAATGCACTTAAGATGTGATGCCTAATGGAGTTCACAAAGAAAGAAGGATAAGTTAACTTTCATGTCCTACTTTATTGGACTTGGGGTAATTGTGCCTATATACATGAACTTTTAGTGAATTTTGGTTTTCCACATGAACTAAATATTCCGCCTCCAAATACACGAACTTTTAATTGTTTCGATTTTTCACATGGCTATCAATTTTCGGCGATCGTGGCTAGTTAAAGTGACAAATTAATACCATCGTGACAAGCTGAAGTAGCGTAGAAATCCAAGTACCTCATGTAGCACATCAATTGTTTAAACCATGTAGGCATTTAAGGCATATCCACCTCAACATTAATTTGGGTGCAGTTGATAATCGTGTGAAAAATCAGAACAATTGAAAGTTCATGTGTTTGGAGGCAGATTTTTTAGTTTATGTGCAAAACTAGAATTGGTTGAAAGTTTGTATATTTAGGCGCAACTAACCCATTGGACTTTGCAGTTGCTTAAATTTTAATTAATTGCACAATTTTCATCAAATTTGCCTCTTGATTTGAATAACATGGAGTCGTTTTTTGAGATAATTGAATAACACAGGTCTAGCAGATTTTTGTTGTCTCATATGAGTACTACTCTTGTTCAATCTCAGGTTTACAAAGAAACAATATTATCTGTGGATAGATTAATCTCTTGAGCATTTAGGATGACCAAGCTGTTATTTTCTGAATCGAGGTTATATAATAGGGAAAACAAACGACGCAGTGCCGGTGGCAAAAAGATGCTGAAAGGAGAACCACTTTGCTTTTCTTTTTGAAATGTGGAATCAAAATTGCTGAAATTGAGGAGCATAATCAATAAATGCTTTTAGTTTTGCATAGTGAACTATTCATACCAAAATCATTTTTCTTGATGCAGTTGCATATTTTAGTTGATTATGGTTTTAAGCTTATGCTCTTTCTCTGTCTCTCATGAATTGTGTTGAGGATAGGAAATAACATTGATTTGGGCACTTAATTTGTAAGATTTAGATTCCATTCCACAGCTTCACTTGGTGTAGTTTTGTACCAGCTCTTTTAGATATGTATTTTTCCTTCAAATTATAAACGTTTAGAGTCTTCTTATCCATTCATTGCGTGCAGAAAATAAATCAAAGTGGAGTATGAATGATATAGAGACATTTCTCTTTTATAGAGATGAACAACGACGTCAATAAAAATAAATAACATTTCAACTAAATTATTTCAACTTAGATAAATGAAAAACTTGATGCCATATTTGGATTCTAGGGAGAAAAGACAAGAGACAGTCTTGTCTCTTGTGTACCATTGGTGGCACGGTTTAAACCCGAATTTGCTAAATGAATCATGATTTGGCGTGGGTACGACCCGGTGGCACGGTGCCACCGGTGGTACACAAGTATTTGTGAAAAGACAATGCATATGTCGAATGCATTTGTTAGTGACAAATAAGATAGTGAAAGGCATTAACAATGAAAACCACACATTAATCTTGTCTATTTAGTTATGTATTTAAATAAAGAACAAACTAATCTTTTGTCTGTTGGTAACTTCACTTTCTTCGGTCGTGTTCTTGAAAATACTACTGCTTCATTGCTTTTGATAAGAAGGATACCATTTTCACAAATAAAATACTATACACAAAGTACATTTGCACAAGATAAATAATCGATTGCACTGCTTTGCTTTGCTTGCTCTTGTTTTTAGCCTTTAGGTGAGTTGGATGTTACAATATGATAATCAGATATTGTAGTTCCTGCGTCACATTATTTATAGCCTATGCATTTTCGGCACAGAGATTAAGGAGAATAAAATTAAGATAAAGATGTGTGTGTCACACGTGTTTAGTATTGTGTTTAAGGAATTTTTTATTGTTCTTAATTTTACCAAGAAAAATGAAATTTTTTTCCTTTCACTTTACTTTTTATTTATATTTTTAGATTATTTAATTATTGTATTTTCGAAAATACAACATGGCAATTATATTAAATTTAAAGGAATCCGCACAAACTGAAATTTAAAGGAATAAAAAAAATAAAAAAAAATAAACTGAAAATTTTCATTTCATTATGACGTTAGTTTTTGGCTGCCATGATCCTCAAAACCAACAAAAAGAAATCTGCCAATCTCTAAAATTTCATTCAAACAACTTAAAATTTTCAAATTTCCCACAATTTATATGTTTTGATGAGTGATAACATTGTGTGCTTTATCACGTGTATATGTCTATTGTTTTATGAAGAACGTTGGTATTTCATAGTTAGTTTCTTTTTCCCAAGATACTTGGTTGTCATTCAATCAACTAGGTCACTCATACAAGAAAAAAGTTGTCCATAAAAATCACAAAATGGGTGTTAAAATGAGACAAAGTTAGAAATATCCCTAAAGCTTATGGATGAAGATCAAGTCAGCGAACACTAAACAAAGGTGATTGCTGAAATTGAGGGACGTGCAACTTTTATACATTGAGTAATTTTAAATAGTTTAAACTTATTTAAAAGTGTGATTGGAATGAGATTATTGTATGTTTGTGATCAGAATAATATGATACTATTACATTGTTGCCCTTAAAATAGATTAAAAAATAAG
This sequence comes from Salvia miltiorrhiza, assembly GCF_028751815.1. Taxonomy (NCBI): domain Eukaryota; kingdom Viridiplantae; phylum Streptophyta; class Magnoliopsida; order Lamiales; family Lamiaceae; genus Salvia; species Salvia miltiorrhiza. The sequence goes on from NC_080389.1 coordinate 3,065,775, forward strand.
GACATAATAGGCAAACTAAATTTGGTAAAACCAAACACTTTTATAGTAGGTATAGATTATAGATACTAATTAAACATATGATTTATGTTGCTAAAAATTAAAAATAATTAAAAACAAGCTAAATATAAAGTTATAAGGAAAATTAATCACTCAAATTAGTATATTCCCACATGCAATTGAATTCCTCATCACATCAAACTACACGTTGAATGACTCAACTAGAACATGAAAGGGTGGGTCCCCTTGTAATTCCTCTTGCTCCTCTACTATCTTTTTCAAAGACACAACCGCTGATTCACTGCAATTCAACAATCTAATTGATTTGAGTGTTGGTATTTCTCCAATTTCTGAAGGGAACTCCTCCAACGACTCCATGTACCAGAGCTCAAGTTGCTCAAGGCGTGGCAAGCAGGAGCTCTCTAACGTCCAACATTCCATATCCCTACACTGTTCCAATATCAAGTATTTGAGGCTGGGGAATTGGCCTTCAACTATTTCCCATCTGCCTGTTGCAAACTGCCCACCAAACAGTTGGAGCTTCTCAAGAAGTGGTAATGAACCTATCTTTTCCAGAATTTCCTCCAAATGGAACAACTTTCCGCATTGAAGTGACAGCTTCTTGAGTGAGTGCGGGAAGCTAATACTCTGCAGATACTCATCATCACTTCCATGTCCAATAGAGCACGTCAAGCTTTCCAGCTTACTCAGACATTGAAGATAGCTGAGGCACTTCACTCTCTCCATTACTTTATGCATGTACACTATACCTAGTTTCTTGATATTGGGAATTCTCTTAACCACTTCTTCATTCAAGTTGAAATAAATCACTCCTTTGAGCGTCTCTAGATTCTCCATCATAACATCACTATCCCCGCTCGGAGGATCTGGGAGATACATTAATCCTGGATATTTGAACTCGACATGCTTAAGCTGATGCATTTTCCAAATTTCTACTGGTGCAGTCTTATGTACCCAACAAGAAACAATTAGTGTGTGTAGATTCCAGAGCAGACTAATTGAAGAAGGGATTTGGAACCCCTCACGAAATCTAGCCCAAAGGTACCTCAAGTTCACCAATTGAAACACAATTTCTTCTAAATACCCTCTGGAATACTCATATGCACTCAGTGTCCTCAAAAATCTGAAATCTAGCAATTCTGGAACCGTATTGCCATGACATATGAAAGAACGAGCACGTGACGACATAGTTTCCATGGCATCCTTGACTGTCATAGCTGAAGTGCTTCTGGGAATAGCAATGCGGCGTTGGCTATTTATCCCTCGAGGACAATGTTGCCCTAAGACATAATAAAACCTCTGCTTTTCAGCTTCTTGAAATGATAGATCTCTCACTAAATCATGCATTTTGCAGTACTTTATATTCCCAACTGCCCCCAACTTATGAACTAGAATGAGGTTTCTATCCACTAGCTCCTTCAAATACTCCTTGGCAATTGTTTTCAAGCTTTTATTGATTATTGGTTTGAGAAAGCCTTCAGAAACCCATAACCTCATGAGTTCTGCAACCCTAATTTCCTCATCTTCCTCAAACACTCCCATGTACAAAAAACAAGGCTTCAGATAGGCAGGCAAATGGTCATAGCTCAGTTTCAATACTCTCAAGCAATATTCATCATTTTTCGAATTCACTATTGAGCTTAAGTTTTCCTCTATGTGCTCCCAATATTCAAGTGTAAGTTCGGACTTTGCTAGTAGACCGCCAATCACAGCAATCGACAAAGGAAGTCCCTTACACTTTTCCACAATTTTCTTTCCAATTTCCTCGAGTTGAAGAGGAAAGCCCTCATCCCCAAATACAGTTTTGGAGAACAAATTCCAGCTACTAACATCATCTAAAAATCTCATACCAATGCTGTTAGAGTTTGTCAACTCGGCAGCCAAGTTTGAGAGCCTAGTCGTTACAATTACTCGACTCCCATCATTGTAATCGGGAAAGAAAAACCTCATCTTGTACCACACTTCTACACTCCACATATCATCCAATATTATAATATACCTCCTACCCCATAAACACTTGTGCAATTTTTCTCCCAATTCGTTCTCATCACTAAAGTCATCCCTCGAATCTCCGCTCACTTGGTAAAGAATTTCTCTAAGTGTTTCTCTAACATTATAAGTTTGAGAAATTGTAGTCCACGCACGAATATCAAAATACTCCTTAACAAGGGCATGCTCAAATATATGTCGGGCAAGAGTGGTTTTACCAATCCCGCCCATCCCTGTGATTGGGATGATTTGGCGGTTACGGTTCCCTCCAGTGAGCCAATCCAAGAGTTGAAGTTGCACGTCATCAAACCCCACCATCATGCTTTCCTTCACAGTGGAAGTGGACGTCAAGGAGCCAGCATGAGTCGAGGAGACCTTTCTCTGCAGCTGAGCTTCAGCTGAAGTCTCCATGGCTTCCTTCTTGATCACATTCATTTCTTCTATCACTTGCTGTAGATCTTCATAGAAGTCGATGCAACTGACTTCATTGGGACTAGAACTACCCAGTTTAATCACGTTCACAATATGTGATTCGATAACATCTTCAACAGCATGAGCTGCATCTGCGATACGCATCTCCAGCGGATCAGCTTCATCTCCATCAGCAACAGGGGGCTTATAACTTTCAAGAAATTCCTGCAAAAAGGTAAGAATTTGAGTGAGAGATTCAAGTTGTTGTTTGTGGATAGAAATTGGAGGGGAAGGGTGGTGCTCGATCTGATTGATGGTATTCATAAGAGAAACTATGGCTGCATAGGCTGCCATGATCCAAGGAAAAACAGTGTATATTTTTCTGAGAAAGAATTTGATAGAATCTGAGTTTAGGTTGAGCAAAAACAATGTGTAAAATGGGTATATCTCCTCTTCTCAATTATTATCAGAAACATTATGTGTGCAGCATTTCATCCACCTTTCAGAATCACATTAATGCCAAACAGCTAAGATAAGAGAAGACTTGTCGGTTGACCCTACAGTTTACTAGTCTCCTATCACATTCTGCTAATTATGCTAATTATGAAATAATGACTATGCTAATTATGAAATAATGGAGCAAAAGAGTAGAAAGCTACAATTGAATTTTTTTTTAGGTAGGTGATCATTTAGTGTAGCATGCATTATGCTATGCTTAAATGTGCATACTAATAAGATTCAAAATAAAACCTTTTGGAATATGATTTGTCTTCTCGCAGTGCACTACTTAAAAAAAAAAAAAAAGCGGGCAATGTCCAATCCTCATACAGCTAAGAAACATTAAATCTATACTATATTAAAAAGGGAGTTTCCAATTTGAAATTGATTTCAAATTGATTTAGGTGGCAATTTTGTGAATACTAAAAAAATTAAAGTCAGAAGTTGAAACTCAAATTTATTGTGAAATTCTACTAATTATAAAATATTTGATATTGATATCAAATTAAAGATCATGACAAGAGCTTTAATTTGATATATTTTATGTAAATATATGATTTAAAATGTACAAATTAAATTTGTTTAAATATTTTTGGCTTTTCATAATATCAAATTTTATAATTGTAAATTCTTTTTTATTTTTTAATATTCAATTCTAATATATTTAGTTAAAAATAAAATTTATTATATTTATGAGTATGATAATTAAATTAATATTATTTTTTATATAAATATAAAAAATAAAAAATATTTTCCCGTGCAGTGCACGGGATGCAAATGCTAGTTACATTTAAAAGAGTGTGGTGCTCGATCTGATTGATGGTATTCATAAGAGAAACCTTTTACACATATATACATAACAATGTAAGGTATGCAAATGCTAGTTACATGCATATGCCGCCATGATCCAAGGAAAAAGAGTGTATATTTTTCTGAGAAAGAATTTGATAGAATCTGAGTTTAGGTTCAGCAAAAACAATGTGTAAAATGGCTATATCTCCTGTCCTCAATTATTATCACAAACAATGTGTCCTTGACGTCATTTAAGTATGCGCTGATTCAAGTCTTTAAAAATAAGAATATAAGAGTAGAGTAGGTGAGTGATGCTGATTTCCATGTTCTAATTCATGCATCCAAGAATAAACTATGATTAATGATGCCCAACTTGGTTGGTATTCACCTTTGAAATTTCCGAATAGGTTGAAGACAGTGGGTAGATTTGTACAAGATTAATTTAGAAAACAACATGCAAGTCGTCAAGTTGGTATATAAAATATGGAATTTTGAAAAAAAAAAAAAACAAAAATTGCAAGTTGGGAAAGTTGTCATATTTTGTTTTCCTTGAATCTAATTGATGTTTTTTTTCTTTTTTTAAATCCTGAAGTACATGTCAGGATCCGCCTAAACATATTGAAATATTTAACTTCTTGTATATTTTTTTTGTTTTTATATTCTTTTTAAAATATTTAAAGGACGAAGGGAGTATAAATTAGTTGTAAAATTTTAAGCATTAATTTCCACTACCAATTAATTCAAACTAGATTTTCCATTCGTGGGATGCACGAAAAATATTTGACATCTTTAAAATTTTTAAATTTTAAATAAGGGAGCTCAATCCCAACACGCCCAGCCCAATAAATTAAATAGAAAACAAAATCGGGTCCAGCCGAATAAAAATAAAAACCGGCCCAAATGCTATTGTATACGTCAGCCCAATCAAATAAATATAAAAGGAAATTGGGCCAGCTAAATTTAAAAGGAAACGGCCCAAATAGAAGCCCAACCCTCAAGCCCCAACTGGAATGTGGATGTATGATTATTTTGTGGTATTTTGCATGCTGAGTGATTATTCGCTTAGTTGTGAGTGTGTTTGTTGGTGTCAAGGAAATTAAATTACATATTTTGATTTTTAGTTCGAGCAGCTCACATAATGATGAAGTTCTTTTTGAGATTCCGGGGATGAGAGTGTGCAGTTCCTATTTAAGACGAGTTTGGTTGCGCAGTTTTAATACCCTGACTATTAGTGTAGTGACTATCACGAGCTGTTCCCCATTTTTCTGGATGACATTTTTAATAAGAACTATTTTTTAGTGCAATATGGAATACTAGAATGTGAATGCGTGTTTTGTATTTCCATTGTGTTCTTTTTTTCACTACTTGCTTTTTCGTGCTTAGACATTTGTCTGACTTTATAGAGTTGAACAGAGACCTTTGATGATGCATTCAAATGGATGAAAATAATTGATGAATTTGAGGAGAAACATTTCGCGTTGAAGGCGGAGTATTGGGTGATAGGGGAGTTGATGAATAAGTTGAAAGTAGCTGAAGGAAAGGAGAAATTTCTTCTTGAGGTGAAGTTGAATAGTGAGAATGGCAGAGGCCAGGGATGCCTTTGATCCAAATGATCCAGCCAATTATGGGATCATCGAGCGTGAGGATGATGGTGGATCTGTTGATCGTGAGGAGGATCGTGAGAAGGAGGAGGATAAAGAAACTAAAGAAAGTGAAGAGAAAAGTGGTTTATTCGAGTTTGATAATCTGAAACAGAAGGATAATAAATATATGGAAAGGATGAATGAAATAGATAAAAAAGTTGAGGAGAAACTGGCAGTGTTGGATTATACTTTTGGAAGGAAGGGGAAACTATTGGAGGAGGAAATTAGAGAGGAACGCATTGATCGAACAGAAGAGACAGCCTCTTTATAGGAAGGTAAATACATGCATCTATCAATCTTTCTTTCTCAGCTTTCCTCTGTGATTCCCTATGTATTGATTCCAGTTGTCAAAGGTCACACCCTTCCAATACTGAGGCCGCTAGAAATTCTCTATCTTTGGTCTGGACCTCACCCTCTGCACGAAGAAGACTTCGAACAGCGGCCAAACATTCAACCCTGGCCTGCGCAGATGATATAACAAAGAAACTTAGGGGACACACATCTAAAAAGCGAAAATGGAATAAACGAAAATGAGCCCACCTTCTCAATCGTCATCACAAGGCCATCTGCTATTTGCTGGCGGTTCAAGGACTCCTGAGCTTGAAGATCAGCGGGAGCAATCTGGGCGATCATTTGAGATCGACACTCTTCACCAGTTAGATCCCCAAGAACACGAGGGGCGATCCCCGTTCCAAAGGACACCCCAGCATCGCGGAAACGGTGAGGAGAAACGGGCATCTGAGCAGAGGAGGTAGCATCCTCTGAGTACAATACGACGGTTTCCGGCTGCGCCGCAGACGTCGTGATTTTCTTGTTCTTCTGCTGCAATTGCCTCTTAGTCGAGACACCTTTTCGTTTCTTCAGAACTGGAGGATCATCCTCTTCCGCATTTCCGGTACCTTCCTCACGAAGCTGAGGTCGTCGAGAGCCGGAAGACCCCGCGGCAATGGCTTGCGCGGCGCCGCCTACAGTCTGCGCAGCCGGAGATGGTTCAACAGCACCACTCTGGGAAAAGTTGAAGCTATCAATGACACCAACCGATGGGGTTTTCCACGTATCCATACCTAACTCAAAGCAAACAAAATGGAAAGCACATCAGAAGCACAATCCAAAGAACAAATCCGGCACGCATAAGAAAGAGGGACTAACGTAAAAAGCAAAACGTGACAAATATTAATGTTAAGACATATTTAATACCCTCGCGAGATAGGGGGTAACGGGAGAATAAGCCTGCACCGGCTAGGACAGAGGGTCTAGTCACCAGCACCTTCACGTCCAAAACGTCCTTGACCCGGGCCTCGGCCAACCGTGTCAAAAGAATATCTTCAATATCAGTTACGCGCGCGGAACTAGAAGGGGTGAGGTGCTTAGTCTCATGCCATTGAAGTTGTGCATCGGCGCCGATAATGTCTGGCCAAGTTCCATTGCGGGTTTGGACAAAGAAATATTTATCTTGGAAGTCTTTGTCTAAAGAAGTCATCTTTTTCATAAAAGCCATGTGACCCCCAGCCTTGGAGGTGAAATTATAATGGGACCCTGTTCGTTTCAGAACATGGGTCTTATGAAATAGGGCAGCGCTGTAGGGATAATTGTTAGCGGCGCAGACTATATGTAACACGTGGGCTCGACGAATAGAAGAAGGAGAAAGTTGAAAAAAGGGAATGCCATACAAATTACATAGTTCAATTAGAAAAGGAGAAGGAGGGATGTGCAGTCCAGCATCAACTTGATCGACCCAGATCGGAACAACATCGGGATTAATGCCTCGAAAGGTATTGGGCATGTCGGAATCAGGGTCAGCAGAATTCTGGATCCGGACTTTGTAATCCGAATCACCAACATCGATACGAAGGGCATCCCTTATCATCTTCATGGATCGGGCAGACAAAGTGGATTGGGGGAAGGCAGACGAAGCAGCCATGGATAATGCAAAGTGGCAAACAAGAAAACAGTACGAAACAGGAAAGGGGGAAGGAAGGGGGATGAAGAAAACCGTCAAAAGGAAAAAGTAAAATATCGCAAAGCTAGAGGAAGGAGAGAAGAGATACCTGGTTAAACCTAGCGACAGGGAGGGCGAGAAGAGAAAGGGGAACAACCGGCGGGGAGAGAGAAGAAACTGAAACAGAAAAAAAAACGAAGAACACAGAAGAGTGAAGGAAGAAAGAGAGTAAGGAAAAGAAGAAAGAATAAACATTTATAGAGGAGATGGATTCGAAGAGACAGAAAAGGAGGGAAATCATTAGGGTTAAAAACTAAGGGTCCAGATTTAATCACGGAAATGGCTGTTGAAAAGGGAGGGTGCAGATCGAGTCTGGGGCTGTGAAAGGACGTGTACGGGGAATAGCAAAAGCGTCAGTCATTAAATGACAAGACGTCATGGACAGAGGAAAGAAACCCTACGAAGACAAGAAAGCACCAAACGCTCGATACAATTATAAGAAGAAATCCAAAAACCTCTCATCCTAGAAATACCAGAGAATCGGCGCCGACTAAAGTCTGCGCCGCGTAGGAGAAATCAACATTTTCGGCCCAGAAGACATATTGGATAAGAAAATAGCATAGATCTAAGGCATCATTGGTCGAGAAAGGAATTGAACCAAGCTCTAAGCACACCTGACTTGGAAGAGCAGAGCCGTGTTACACAACGATCAAAGCAAAGTAGCAGTCCCAATATAAGTCGGCGCAAACTAGAATAGGGGAGTCCCGATTTCAAGAACATCTACGAAAATTCAAAGCTCTCTTTTTCGCAGACTAGGGGGGGAGTAGCTGATGAGGAGTGAGGATCCCATCAGCCATCCTACCCCGAACAAGGATAGCGGCACCGACTTGGCCCCGGGACACACTCGGCTCAAGAGGCGTGAATACGCCACACGATCACCGAAATAACACAACAGCAATGATCAATGTCGGCACAGATTAAGAAAGAAGCTGGCTTATACCCCAAGTCCACTCGGATCGAAAGAAGCAAAGCCATATCGTAAGAGATAGCGACGCCGCCAAATACCTGCGCAGACTAGAGAGGACAGTGCAACACTAAAAGCGACATACGGAGAAGACTTAAGGAGTGGGAACAACCAGTAATGAGAGCTGGAAAAGAGCACGTGTTCAACAAAAGGCTGCAAATTAGTTAGAGAGTTTGTTAGTAGAGAGAGAGACGTTCACGTACGCCGCATGTGGAGTACGTGAACGACACGAAAAGCCCTTTTTACCCTTTGCCCTAAATGTAATCCTATAAATACGCTTTGTAAACCAATATTTAATATACAATTTTTACCTTAAGAAATCTCATCTGCAAGTTTTCAAGCAAATCCCCTCTCACACTGCGATACAGGTGATTCCGACGTCTTTTCCGACTAGTTTAGATAGGCTTGAACGTTAAACCTCACCAACAGGCATATGAGAAGTGCTTTCAGAATCTGCACTATGTAGAGCGGCATGAGGATCATACAATTGCACATGCAATTCAGACATCGTATAAAAAGACTAAGGTATCGTCAAATTTCTAGTTGTATATCTTTGTTGATGGTTGAAATTGATAGAAAGCTGTTTTTCTTCTTTAGGGATTTTGGCCTGAAATTTTTAAGTGCTTGTAGGTGTATCTTTGGCCAGCTCCCACACAATCAGGGATGAAGGCAGGCAAAACTGTGGAGTTGATTCTTAACTTAGCTGGTTACAGGAATGTGAAATCAAAGGTATGAAACTGGCTCGAGAAATATGTTCTTTCGTTTCCAACTTTGTCCTGATGGAAATACTCTTGTAGGTTGTTGGTTCAAGGAATCCCCACAACACTGTGAAGGCTCTCTTCAAGGCATTAAATGCGGTAAATGGGAGGAATTATCTACATTGATATTATATTTCACCATTGTTTATCCTTTTCTATTCCTCTTTCTTTTGCTCGCAGATTGAAACTCCCAAAGATGTTCAGGAAAAGTTTGGCCGAACTGTGGTTGAATCATATCTACTGTGATAGGTATGATCTTGATCTTTTCCTTGAGTTTCTCTATTTTTGTAGGGGGGTGGTATGTGAGTGGGTGAACATATTTGAATGCACTTAAGATGTACTTTTAGTGATTTCTGGTTTTCCACATGAACTAAATATTCCGCCTCCAAATACACGAACTATTAATTGTTCCGATTTTTCACACGGCTATCAATTTTCGGCGATCGTGGCTAGTTAAAGTGACAAATTAATATCATCGCGACAAGCTGAAGTAGCATATAGAAATCCAAGTACCTCGTCTAGCTCATCAATTGTTTAAACCATGTAGGCATTTAAGGCATCCACCTCAACATTAATTTGGGTGCAATTGATAATCGTGTGAAAAATTAGAACAATTGAAAGTTCATGTGTTTGGAGGCAGATTTTTTAGTTTATGTGCAAAACTAGAATTGGTTGAAAGTTTGTGTATTTAGGCACAACTAACCCATTGGACTTTGCAGTTGCTTAAATTTTAATTAATTGCACAATTTTCATCAAATTTACCTCTTGAATTGAATAACATGGACTAGTTTTTTGAGATAATTGAACAACACAGGTCTAGCAGATTTTTGTTGTCTCATATGAGTACTACTCTTGTTCAATCTCAGGTTTACAAAGAAACAATATTATCTGTGGATAGATTAATCTCTTGAGCATTTGGGATGACCAAGCTGTTATTTTCTGAATCGAGGTTATATAATAGGGAAAACAAACGACGCAGTGCCAGTGGCAAAAAGATGCTGAAAGGAGAACCACTTTGCTTTTCTTTTTGAAATGTGGAATCAAAATTGCTGAAATTGAGGAGCATAATCAATAAAATGCTTTTAGTTTTGCATAGTGAACTATTCATACCAAAATCATTTTTCTTGATGCAGTTGCATATTTTAGTTGATTATGGTTTTAGGCTTATGCTCTTTCTCTGTCTCTCATGAATTGTGTTGAGGATAGGAAATAACATTGATTTGGGCACTTAATTTGTAATATTTAGATTCCATTCCACAGCTTCACTTGGTGTAGTTTTGTACCAGCTCTTTTAAATATGTATTTTTCCTTCAAATTATAAACTTTTAGAGTCTTCTTATCCATTCATTGCGTACAGAAAATAAATCAAAGTGGAGTATGAATGATATAGAGACATTTCTCTTTTATAGAGATGAACAACGGCGTCAATAAAAATAAATAACATTTCAACTAAATTATTTCAACTTAGATAAATGAAAAACTTGATGCCATATTTGGATTCTAGGGAGAAAAGACAAGAGACAGTCTTGTCTCTTGTGTACCATTGGTGGCACGGTTTAAACCCGAATTTGCTAAATGAATCATGGTTTGGCGTGGGTATGACCCGGTATTTTCACAAGTATTTGTGAAAATACAAGGCGTATGCGGAATGCATTTGTAAGTGACAAATATGATAGTGAAAAGCATTAACAATGAAAACCACACATTAATATTTTCTATTTAGTTATGTATTTAAATAAAGAACACACTAATCTTATGTCCGTTGGTAACTTCACTTTCTTCGGTCGTGTTCTTGAAAATACTACTGCTTTATTGCTTTTGATAAGAAGGATACCATTTTCACAAATAAAATACTATACACAAAGTACATTTGCACAAGATAAATAATCGATTGCACTACTTTGCTTTTGCTTGCTCTTGTTTTTAGCCTTTAGGTGAGTTGGATGTTACAATATGATAATCGGATATTGTAGTTCCTGCGTCACATTATTTATAGCCTATGCATTTTCGGCACAGAGATTGAGGAGAACAAAATTAAGATAAAGAATGTTGATATTTCATAGTTAGTTTCTTTTTTCCAAGATACTTGGTTGTCATTCAATCAACTAGGTCACTCGTACAAGAAAAAAGTTGTCCATAAAAATCAGAAAATGGGTGTTAAAATGAGACAAAGTTAGAAATATGCCTAAAGCTTATGGATGAAGATCAAGTCAGCGAGCACTAAACAGAGGTGATTGCTGAAATCGAGGGACGTGCAACTTTTATACATTGAGTAATTTTAAATAGTTTAAACTTATTTAAAAGTGTGATTGGAATGAGATTATTGTATGTTTGTTTAGAATAATATTAATAATATGATACTATTACATTATTGCCCTTCAAATAGATTAAAAAATAAGGACATAATAGGCAAACTAAATTTGCTAAAACCAGACACTTTTATAGTAAGTGTAGATTATAGATACTAATTAAACATATGATTTATGTTGCTAAAAATTAAAAATAATTAAAAACAAGCTAAATATAAAGTTATAAGGAAAATTAATCACTCAAATTAGTATATTCCCATATGCAATTGAATTCCTCATCACATCAAACTACACGAAAGTTGGGATCAATTAACTATAACATGAAAGGATGTGTCCCCTTGTAATTCCTCTTGTTCCTCTACTATCTTTTTCAAAGACACAGCCATTGATTCACTGCACTTCAACAATTCAATTGATTTGAGGTTTGGTATTTCTCCAATTTCTGAAGGGAACTCCTCCAACGACGCCATGTCCCAGAGATGAAGTTGCTCAAGGCGTGGCAAGCAGGAGCCCTCTAACGTCCAACATTCCATATCCCTACAGTCGTACAATCTCAAGTATTTGAGGATGGGGAATTGGCCTTCAACTATTTCCCAACTGCGTCTTGCAAACTGCCCATATCTCAATTCGAGCTTCTCAAGAAGTGGTAATGAACCTATCTTTTCCAGAATTTCCTCCAAATGGAACTTTCCGCATACAAGAAACAGCTTCTTGAGTGAGTGCGGGAAGCTAATACTCTGCAGATACTCTTCACTTCCATGTCCAATAATGCACGTCAAGCTTTCCAGCTTACTCAGACATTGAAGATAGCTGAGGCACTTCACTCTCTCCATTACTTTACTCCGGTATTCTATATACAGTTTCTTGATATTGGGAATTCTCTTAACCATTTCTTCATTCAAGTTGAAATCAATCACTCCTTTGAGCGTCTCTAGATTCTCCATCATAACATCACTATCCCCGCTCCGAGGATCTGGGAGATACATTCCTGGAAATCCAAACTCGACATGCTTAAGCTGATGCATTTTCCAAATTTCTACTGGTGCAGTCGTATGTTCACTCCAACAAGAAACAATTAGTATGTGTAGATTCCAGAGCAGACTAATTGAAGAAGGGATTTGGAACCCCTCACGAAATCTAGCCGAAAGGTACCTCAAGTTCACCATTTGAAACACATTTTCATCTAAATACCCTTCCGAATTATATGTACTCAGTGTCCTCAAAAATCTGAAATCTAGCAATTCTGGAACCGTATCAGCATGACATATGAAAGAACGAGCACGTGACGACATAGTTTCCATGGCTGAAGTGCTTCTGGGAATAACAATGCGGCGTTGGCTATTTATCCCTCGAGGACAATCTTGCCCTAACACATAATAAAACCTCTGCTTTTCAGCTTCTTGAAATGATAGATCTCTCACTAAATCATGCATTTTGCAGTACTTAATATTCCCAAGTTTCCCTAACTCATGAACTAGAATGAGGTTTCTATCGACTAGCTCCTTCAAATACTCCTTGGCAATTGTTTTCGAGCTTTTATTGATTATTGGTTTAAGAAAGCCTTCAGAAACCCATAGCCTCTTGAGTTCTGAGACTTCAATTCTCTGATCTTCCCCATACATCCCCATATACAAAAAACATGGCCTTAGATACGCAGGCAAATGGTCATAGCTCAGTTTCAATACTCTCAAGCAATATTCATCATTTTCCGAATTCACTATTGAGCTTAAGTTTTTCTCTATGCGCTCCCAATACTCCAATGTAAGTTCGGACTTTGCCAACAGACCCCCAATCACAGCAATCGACAAAGGAAGTCCCTTACACTTCCCCACGATTTTCTTTCCGATTTCCTCGAGTTGAAGAGGAAAACCCTCACCCCCAAATACAGTTTTGGAGAACAAACTCCAGCTACAAACATCATCTAAAAATCTCATACCAATGCTGTTAGAGTTTGTCAACTCGGCAGCCAAGTTTGAGAGCCTAGTCGTTACGATTACTCGACTCCCATCATTGTAATCGGGAAAGAAAAACCTCATCTTGTCCCACACCTCTATACTCCACATATCATCCAGTATTATAATATACCTCCTACCGCATAAATACTTGTACAATTTTTCTCCTAAATCTTCCTCACTCAGATCACTACCCAAATTTCCACTTTCTTGGTGAAGAACTTGCCTAAGTGTTTCTCTAACATTATAAGTTTGAGAAATCGTAGTCCACACACGAATATGAAAATACTCCTTAACAAGGGCATGCTCAAATATATGTCGGGCAAGAGTGGTCTTACCAATCCCGCCCATCCCTGTGATTGGGATGATTTGGCGGTTACGGTTCCCTCCAGTGAGCTTATCCAAGAGTTGAAGTACCACGTCGTCAAAGCCCACCATCTTGCTTTCCTTCACTGTAGAAGAAGACGAGTCGAGTCGAGGAGACCTTTCTCTGCAGCTGAGCTTCATCTGAAGTCTCCATGGCTTCCTTCTTGATCACATTCATTTCTTCTATCACTTGCTGTAGATCTTCATAGAAGTCGATGCAACTGACTTCCTCTCTAGAATTCACTTCTTCAGCCGCATGAGCTGCATCTACAACATAGCCTTGGAGAAATTCCTGCAAGAAGGTAATTAATAATTTGAGTTAGAGATTCATTTCTTCAATCACTTGTCGTAGATCTTGATAGAAGTTGATGAAACTGACTTCATTGGGACTAGATCTACCCAGTTTAATCACGTTCACAATATATGATTCGATAACATCTTCAACAGCATGAGCTGCATCTGCAATACGCATCTCCAGCGGATCAGCTTCATCTCCATCGGACTTATAACTTTCAAGAAATTCCTGCAAAAAGGTAAGAATTTGAGTGAGAGATTCAACTTGTTGTTTGTGGATAGAAATTGGAGGGGAAGGGTGGTGGTCGATCTGATTGATGGTATTCATAAGAGAAACTATGGCTGCATAGGCTGCCATGATCCAAGGAAAAAACAGTGTATATTTTTCTGAGAAAGAATTTGATAGAATCTGAGTTTAGGTTCAGCAAAAACAATGTGTAAAATGGGTATATCTCCTCTTCTCAATTATTATCAGAAACATTATGTGTGCAGCTTTTCATCCACCTTTCAGAATCACATTAATGCCAAACAGCTAAGATAAGAGAAGACTTGTCGGTTGACCCTACACTTTACTAGTCTCCTATCACATTGTGCTAATTATGCTAATTATGAAATAATGACTATGCTAATTATGAAATAATGGAGCTAAAGAGTAGCAAGCTACAATTGAATTTTTTTTAGGTAGGTGATCATTTAGTGTAGCATGCATTATGCTATGCTTAAATGTGCATAATAATAAGATTCAAAATAAAACCTTTTGGAATATGATTTGTCTTCTCGCAGTGCACTACTTAAAAAAAAAAAAGGCGGGCAATGTCCAATCGTCATACAGCTAAGAAACATTAAATTACATGTAAATTTAAATAAGAACACTATGGTGTAAAAGTATTCCAACCATTCTGAATCAAGTTCAATAAAAATTATTAATATGAAATTTTACACCACCTTAACCTAAATTACCATTTTTGTTGTCCTGCCTACTCAGAGCATGAAACTTAGGAAGCTAACACTCACTCAATCTCATTTGATTATCTCATATAATTTGGGAAATATATACTAGTATAAAATTATGATATAGAGCTTCATTCTCAACTTTTTTTTCAATGAAATCCAGCTTGTTTTCTTATTCTCGACTAGGCCCAAGCCCATCCCATGAACATATATAGAGAAATAAAGGTTACTTTTACTTTTTGGATCCAACCGAAGAAATAAGGGCTGGTCTTGGGTGCGACCGTCGCACAGTGTGCGACGGGTCCGCCCCGGCCCGCGCCCGACACGGCCCGCAATCCAGACCCGAAATCCTAAATCCTAAATTTTTACATTTGTTTATAATAATTATTACTTTTAATAAGCATGAAATATACATTTGTTCGCACAAATGTATACTTATATAAATATAGGTATTTTTCTTCATTTAATATACAGTATTATATTTTCTAAACCCTAAATTCTATAAACTAAACCCTAAACCCTGTAAACTAAACCCTAAGCGTGAACACTAAACCCTAATAAGTGAAGACTAAACCCTAAGTCTGAACATTAAACCCTAATAGGAGTATTTAGTACTTTTAATAAGCATAAGATATACATTTGGTCGCACAAATGTATACTTATATTAATATAAATATTTACCTTCATTCAATATAAAATATTATACATATCAATATACATTTATATGAACAAATGTATATATTATGTTTATTAAAAGTAACCATTATTATAAACAAATGTAATAATTATGAGTATGGGTCAAACCCACGCGGGTCAGGGTTCTGGGTCAGGAGGGCGGGTTTGGGCCGGGTCGACCCGTCGCACAGGAGAATTAGCGAAGAAATAAAGGTTATTATTATCCCTATCAAAGCTATTGAATATTATTGACAGCTCAAAGACACAATCCAGATATGTTGTAGGGTTTAGCATATGCAAATTACTTGACATGAAAAACACCTCAAGAAAATGATGCACTGCAAAAGGCATAGGTCGCCAACCTCACATCAACTTTTCATGAAATTTCATCAAATAAAAACTTATACAAAAAGACAATCTATTTTAACTCTCAACAAAAAATTAACATATAAGTGGCAAAAATTGTTGAGATTATTATAGTTGGAACTGTATCCCCAATTTATTTTGATCAAACAAAATTATTTAAAGAACAATTTATATAAATAACATTTCATATACTATGATTATAAATAATGTAAAATAATAATTATGATGTAAAGTGATTTCCCGTCGAATTTCGACGGGTTATAAACTAGTTTCATATAAATTGGTTTTTGGAGATGATCCTCATCGGCCACTCTTTTTAGCGCGCTTTCCTTGCCCTTTCTTGGTGGCCCCTTTAGGCGACGCTTCAACATTTCAAGCCTATTCAGTCGCCTGCCACGATCAACCAAGTTAGAATTGCAGTATTTTGGATCCAAACAAATGAAGATCTTATTCTATTTTAGATGGAGTCTACAAACTGATTGAGCATTCTACAAAAACAAGATGGACTATTCAAGTTTCCTTATCATATTTTAAGACAACTATTCCTATTTGCCAAGTAATCTATCCACAGGAACACTATCATAGAAACTTTTTAATGTTTGGTATAGTAAACATATAGTATCTCATATATCATGCATGCCACTGTTGCTAAATGACAGCAGGCCCATAGAATTTGAATATGTGGTTGAAAACTTATTAAACAATTAACAACTCTGTGAATGGTGAAAATCCTATCACTTTGTACATTTACCGAACTTAGATTAGGGGTGTAAGTGAGTCGAGCTAGCTCGCGAATTACTCGGGATCGACTCGAAAATTACTCGAAATCGACTCGGTATAAGTCGAGTCGAGCTCGAGCTCGAGCTACTCGACTAGGTATCGAGCCCGAGATCGAGTTTCATCATACTCGACTCGTTAGGCTGGCGAGCCTAATCGAGCTTTCAAAAAAATTACCGTTTTATCCAAACCTTGAATGAATAAATTGGGCCAAATTCAATTAAAATCGCAGCCCATTTTCTTTTAAAAGTGAATCTGCCAACTAATTAAATAAACCCAGCCCAATGAATTAAATAGAAAACAAAATCGGGTCTAGCCGAATAAAAATAAAAACCGGCCCAAATGCTATTGTATACGTCAGCCCAATCAAATAAAAACAAAAGGAAATTGGGCCAGCTAAATTTAAAAGGAAACGGCCCAAATAGAAGCCCAACCCTCAAGCCCCAACTGGAATTGTTTGCGTTTGTAGATGTTTGTAGATTCTTCGATTAGTTGTGAGTGTTTTTGTTGGTGTCAAGGATTTCAAATTCATGCTCTACTTATATATGGTAAGTTCACATTTGAGCTAGCAGTTCAGACTTCGTATAAAAAAGACTAAGGTATCGTCAAATTTCTACTAAGTTCACTACTTTGTTGATGGTTGAAATTGATAGAAAGCTATTTTTCTTCTTTGGGGATTTGGCCTGAAATTTTTAAGTACTTGTAGATATATCTTTGGGCAGCTCCTACACAATCAGGGATGAAGGCAGGCAGAACTGTGGAGTTGATTCTTAACTTAGCTGGTTACAGAAATAGGTTGTTGGTTGAAGGAATCCCCACAACACTGTGAAGGCTCTCTTCAAGGCTTTAAATGCGGTAAATGGGAGGCATTATATTATATACATTGATATTGTATTTCACCATTGTTTATCCTTTTCCATTGCTCTTTCTTTTGCTCGCAGATTGAAACTCCCAAAGATGTTCAAGAAAAGTTTGGCCGAACTGTGGTTGAATCATAACTACTGTGATAGGTATGATCTTCATCTTTCCCATAAGTTTCTCTATTTTTGTAGAGAGGTGGTATGTGAGTAGTGAACATATTTGAATGCACTTAAGATGTGATGCCTAATGGAGTTCACAAAGAAAGAAGGATAAGTTAACTTTCATGTCCTACTTTATTGGACTTGGGGTAATTGTGCCTATATACATGTACTTTTAGTGATTTCTGGTTTTCCACATGAACTAAATATTCCGCCTCCAAATACACGAACTATTAATTGTTCCGATTTTTCACACGGCTATCAATTTTCGGCGATCGTGGCTAGTTAAAGTGACAAATTAATATCATCGCGACAAGCTGAAGTAGCATATAGAAATCCAAGTACCTCGTCTAGCTCATCAATTGTTTAAACCATGTAGGCATTTAAGGCATCCACCTCAACATTAATTTGGGTGCAATTGATAATCGTGTGAAAAATTAGAACAATTGAAAGTTCATGTGTTTGGAGGCAGATTTTTTAGTTTATGTGCAAAACTAGAATTGGTTGAAAGTTTGTGTATTTAGGCACAACTAACCCATTGGACTTTGCAGTTGCTTAAATTTTAATTAATTGCACAATTTTCATCAAATTTACCTCTTGAATTGAATAACATGGACTAGTTTTTTGAGATAATTGAACAACACAGGTCTAGCAGATTTTTGTTGTCTCATATGAGTACTACTCTTGTTCAATCTCAGGTTTACAAAGAAACAATATTATCTGTGGATAGATTAATCTCTTGAGCATTTGGGATGACCAAGCTGTTATTTTCTGAATCGAGGTTATATAATAGGGAAAACAAACGACGCAGTGCCAGTGGCAAAAAGATGCTGAAAGGAGAACCACTTTGCTTTTCTTTTTGAAATGTGGAATCAAAATTGCTAAAATTGAGGAGCATAATCAATAAAATGCTTTTAGTTTTGCATAGTGAGCTATTCATACCAAAATCATTTTTCTTGATGCAGTTGCATATTTTAGTTGATTATGGTTTTAGGCTTATGCTCTTTCTCCGTCTCATGAATTGTGTTGAGGATAGGAAATAACATTGATTTGGGCACTTAATTTGTAAGATTTAGATTCCATTCCACAGCTTCACTTGGTGTAGTTTTGTACCAGCTCTTTTAAATATGTATTTTTCCTTCAAATTATAAACTTTTAGAGTCTTCTTATCCATTCATTACGTGCAGAAAATAAATCAAAGTGGAGTATGAATGATATAGAGACATTTCTCTTTTATAGAGATGAACAACGGCGTCAATAAAAATAAATAACATTTCAACTGAATTATTTCAACTTAGATAAATGAAAAACTTGATGCCATATTTGGATTCTAGCGAGAAAAGACAAGAGACAGTCTTGTCTCTTGTGTACCATCGGTGGCACGGTGCCATCGGGTTTTCTACAACTTCTTTTTTATTTTTTTATTTTTAAATGTAAACGGGTCCGGATTTAAACCCGAATTTGCTAAATGAATCTTGATTTGACGTGGGTATGACCCGGTGGCACCATGCCACCGGTGGTACATAAGTATTTGTGAAAAGACAATGCATATGTGGAATGCATTTGTAAGTGACAAATAAGATAGTGAAAAGCATTAACAATGAAAACCACACATTAATCTTGTCTATTTAGTTATGTATTTAAATAAAGAACACACTAATATTTTGTCGGTTGGTAACTTCACTTTCTTCGGTCGTGTTCTTGAAAATACTACTGCTTTATTGCTTTTGATAAGAAGGATACCATTTTCACAAATAAAATACTATACACAAACTACATTTGCACAAGATAAATAATCGATTGCACTGCTTTGCTCTGCTTGCTCTTGTTTTTAGCCTTTATGTGAGTTGGATGTTACAATATGATAATTAGATATTGTAGTTCCCGCGTCATATTATTTATAGCCTATGCATTTTTGGCACAGAGATTAAGGAGAATAAAATTAAGATAAAGATGTGTGTGTCACACGTGTTTAGCATTGTGTTTAAGGAATTTTTTATTGTTCTTAATTTTACCAAGAAAAATGATTTTTTTTCCTTTCACTTTACTTTTTATTTGTATTTTCATATTATTTCATTATTGTATTTTCGAAAATACAACTTGGCAATTATATGAAATTTAAAGGAATCCGCACACACTGAAATTTAAAGGAATTAAAAAAAATAAAAAAAAATAAACTGAAAATTTTCATTTCATTATGGCGCTAGTTTTTGGCTGCCATTATCTTCAAAACCAACAAAAAGAAATCTGCCAATCTCTAAAATTTCATTCAAACAACTTAAAATTTTCAAATTTCCCACAATTTATATGTTTTGAAGAGTGATAACATTGTGTGCTTTGTCATGTGTATATGTCTATTGTTTTATGAAGAATGTTGATATTTAGTTTCTTTTTCCCAAGATACTTGGTTGTCATTCAATCAACTAGGTCACTCATACAAGAAAAAAGTTGTCCATACAAATCACAAAATGAGTGTTAAAATGAGACAAAGTTAGAAATATCCCTAAATCTTATGGATGAAGATCAAGTCAGCGAGCACTAAACAGAGGTGATTGCTGAAATCGAGGGACGTGCAACTTTTATACATTGAGTAATTTTAAATAGTTTAAACTTATTTAAAAGTGTGATTGGAATGAGATTATTGCATGTTTGTGATTAGAAACTGGTTGCTAGTTCCAAACCAGTTTCTCGCCAATTTATTAGAAACCAATTTATGCTCTCTCCAATGATGGTTCTCAAACTTGAAACTAGCTTTTTTGTGCCATTGGAGGCACCCTGAGCTTTTCGCTCTGTTTGTGGGTTTATTCCATCTTGCACCATGGTGCATTGCACTTAGGTGCTTAGATGGAAGACACGTGGCTTTGTATTGCATTTAAGCCGTTGATGTATAACATTGCACTTAGGTGCTTAGATAGAAGAAAATGTAAGTCTCAAATTCAAAAATTTGCACGACACTAAGAGGGTGTTCGACTAAGCTTATTTTAAAGAGCTTATAAGCTCTTAGAGCATGTAAGATGTTTTAAAAGCTTATAAGCTGTAATTTTTAAGAGCTTATAAGTTGTCAAAGTGTTTGGATAATTAAGCTTATAAGTTAGAGAGATAATTTTTTTGCTAGAGAGAGAAAATATTTTTTTAGAGAGAGAAAATCAAAGAAAAATAAATTTGAATGATATATGATGAAAATAATAAATTATAATTGAAAAATATTTGTAAAAAGATTGTTTCATATGAGATTATAAAAAAACAAGTTGGGGTAGAGGAACTTATTTTTTGGGAAGCTTATAAGCTATTGGAGCTTATTTTTGGAGCTTATAAGCTGTTTATGAGCTTATTTTGCCAAACACTTTGAAGGAGCTTATAAGCTCCTAAAGCTGTTTAGGAGCTTATAAGCTCAGCCAAACACCCTCTAAATCTCATCTCATTCAACACATAAACATGCTACACTAGGAAAAAGAAAAAGTCAAAGATGCACACAACTAACCATGACATAATAGATACTTATCAGATTAATACGATAAGCAAAGGCCGAAGATCATTACAAATGTAGTGGTATTGAACAATCTAGGCTGTATAGTTTGAAGAGAATTTCATTTATTTCTGTGTAAAAACTCAACATACAAAAGAAGAGCAAGACAACTATTTATACTATACAAAGAAGCTTCAAGAAGCTCTTCACGGTTATAACTAACTAGACCTACTGTTAACTAACTAAACTACTCTTAGCTAATCACACAGAAACTAACGTGCGCTTTATGCGCACAGTTCATGCATGCGTTCTTGTAGCTAAGTTGCAACTCCTCTTCAATGGAGCCACGGCAAATGGAGAGACGTTTCAAAACCGAATAAATAAAGGACTTTAAGGGCGTGGGTGCTACTGCCCTGCGTTTGCATGCGCATGGGCTGAGCTTATATTTAAATGTAAACTCATACATGGGCTGATTTATAAACTGATTCATTTTTGCGAGGCACACTCCGCATCGCTCCGACACGCAGGTCCTTCAAAAATAGTTAACAATAAAACATGTAATATATATATAGTTGAATATACAACATCAAAAAAAATTATTAAAATTACCATATTCGCTGAAGACATATCTTTTCTCATCGAGACAAATGCAAACGCCATCCAAGCATAATGGAGGACCTTTATTTCATACAATTTTACAGTCCTCACGCGACACACATTTTGCTAATGACATTTTACTGCATTTATCCGAAAAAGAAAAACTTCAATTATATAAAACTAAAAACAACAAGTTGAAGAATATATTTTAAGATTGAAGTCTATTTATGAGAATTTAACAATCTTAATAAGCTATATAAGCTGTATCAATTTTGGCTTCTTTGGATCTGCTCAGCTGAAGCTTGTCCACAATATGTGATTCGATAACATCTTCAGCCGCATAAGCTAAATCTGCGATACGCATCTCCAGCGGATCAGATTCATCTCCGTCAGCAACAGGGGAGTTATAACCTTCAAGAAATTCCTGCAAAAAGGTAAGAATTTGAGTGAGAGATTCAACTTGTTGTTTGTCGATAGAAATTGGAGGGGAATGGTGATGCTCGATTGTATCGATGATATGCTTAAGAGAAACCAAGGCTGCATATGATGTCATGATCCAAGGAAAAACAGTGTATGTATATTTTTCAGAGAACTAGCAGAAAGAACGTGCGTTGCACGTTTAATTAATATCATTTTATGTGATGGAAGTTAAATAATAAATATTATTATATAGTTTGAATGCGTAACTAATGTCATTTATATGATGAAATGAAATATATATATAGGGGAAGACTAAAATAAGAACACTTCTTAAAATATAAATTAGGAACCATTTTCAGCCCTTAGATCATCAAGATCTACGTTGATTCATCACCCTGTTGGATGGATTCATGGTCCTGAGTTCGAATTCCAAAGGTAGCAAAAATTTATTTTTCGCAATTCATACCTTTATACAGTGAATTCATACGTGTCATACATAAAATTCATACAGGTTCGTAATTCTTAAAAATAAGGGTGGTTTATTGAATAACCGCCCCCATATATATATATATATATATATATATAGGGGTGAGCTCTTAAGTGTATAAAATATAAATATTTCTTAATGCACGAATTTTATGTAGAACACGTATGAATTTATCCAACATAGTTACGAATTGCGAAAAGTAAATTTTTGTTACCTTTGGGATTCGAACTCAGGACCACGAATTCATTTAACAGGATTACGAATCAATCGTAGATCTTGATGATCTAACACGAGCATTGCAGTCGCCTTGTATAACATTTATTGTGATTCTGTATCTAGAAATATATGAAATGATAAAAATTATTATATGTTTGTTATTGTGTCATTAACTAATTTTAATTGGTAGTAGGTTTACATTTGACAATTACCTGGGCGACGTCTCAAGAACTTCTTCATTGCATTTTTTGCATATTGCACTCTCATCAATTTTGGAGAAAGATGTGTTGCAATTTTTACAAGAATCATACCATATTGTTGCTTTATTTTCAACTCTGTCTATAATTCCCGTAAAGCAATACGAAACACCATAATATATGACAAAAAATAATATATTATGGAAATAGTCGATTATGTACTTTTGAAATGCATCATTAATTTTTTTATATATCGTACCTCCAATAATAAATGTTGATTGTCTCTGAGATCTTTAAGAGTACTGACTTCCTTTGTTTGTTTTATTTTTTGTGCATCATCATTAACATCAGAACTTACTTTTTGTTCATGAGAGTTATGTCCCTCACAACCTTTATCACTCTGATAGGAATCTGTTGACTTTTTTGTACTTGTACTAAAATTCCAAAAATATCTGTGATAATTTTTATTTATTCATATAACTATATATTTAGAATTTAATGTATGTTTTATTTGAAGGAATATTTTAAACTAATTTCACTTACCAAACTCTTCTTCCTTGTCAAGCTTTTTGTTCCACATCGTTGAACTCCACAAAATTATATGGTATTTTATACTCAATCTCGTCGAATGCTTCCTTTATATCAGAGTATCCGTTGAGTATGAGCTCTTTTTCTCTATAGATGCTTGCATATATAGTATTAACGTTTCTAACCTCTCCATTAGAGATTAAAATACGTTTTGTAGGATTCTAACTTTTTTCCAAATTTGCTTATTTCATTATTGAACATTGTGAGTCCAATTTGGACACCCTGCAAATTGTGTGATAAATATATAAATTGTAAAAATTAATATATATATATATATATATATATATATATAGGAAGAGGTTCTAATAAAAACCTCTGTTAAAATGAGAACTAGGAACCTAATCTTGACCTTTTAAATATTAGATCTAATGGTTAGGATTTAGTCAACAAAAGAAATTGTGCATCTATTATATTTTACTGTGCACTTAAAAAATATGCAATTTAAGCAATTGAAACCAACAATGCAAAATACTCAAGCAAATCGAAATTGTGCATCTATGCAATTGAAACTGTGCATCTATGCAATCGAAATTGTGCATCTGTAGTTTAATCTCAGCCCTCTATTTTATTTAAATCAATGGCTTTAAATTGGTTCCTAGTTTTCATCTTAAGAGGGGTTTTTATATTAACCCTACCCTATATATATAATATGTTATATGTGTAAATAATATGTATCATAGTAAAATAGAACCAAGTTTATAAGTTGAACTAAATTTGTGACTTACATCTTTGTCAACCATTATCAATTTCCAGACTTTTGTGCCTCTAAACACTTTAAATACAAATCAACACTTTATCGATTCAGCTTATTCATAGGTAGGATTTATAGATTATGATTGAGTAGGGATTTCATTAAGACATATGCATAATTAATGAGAAAAGAATGATTGAGTAGGGATTTCATTAAGCTAAGGTGGAGCATAAATATTTGCAATTTGTATTTGTAAAATTCTGAAAATCAATTTATATTATTGTTTATATGATTAGTATGCTACAGTTAATGGGTGGGAATGAAAAGAATGTTCTCTACTCATAGAGTTATAATCTCATGATTGGAATAATATAACTTTAGAAGAATAAAATTAATAGATTAGTTCAAAAGTTTAATACTACAATTCAAATTAGTAAAATCAATTATAAACATTATAAAAATTTAAAATATGATAATTAACTAATTTAATCATCAATCAATTTATAAAAAGTTAATAGAGATACCTTATTCTTCATTGGAGATAATATCGCATGCAGTTATGGTTCTTGCTAATAAAGTAGAAGTAGAAACCGAATTTATGTTACGAACCAAAGATGCTGGATCAATCTTTCTAATGTTTTGATGCCAACATGTTTCGCCCATTGGAAAAAGAAGTGGATATTGCAATGGATCATAACATCCATAATAATGCTTTATTCTATGTCTGTCGCCGGAATGAGCATGAAATTGAAGGATAATCTTTCAATCTTCGAAAGAATTTTGCATACGGGTTGATCTCTAAAATTTTCATGAGCATATGTACAACTGCTTCTGACAAAACTTAATTTTGCATTACGTTAATTCTGTTCTCAACCTCTGTAACATCCCGATAATTTAGATTTATTTTATAAGTTTAATTAATAGTATTTTCTTGTATAACTTTTTTTTTAAATAATTACATGATACATATAGATATGCACCATTAATTTTAGCTAGACTATTATTATTATTATTATTAGTATTTTTTTTGTTTCCTATTAGAACTAGAACTCTTTAAAGACTAGTATAAATATGAAATTAATTTACAAACCCTAAAGGAGACATAGAAACTCGAAGCCAACAGTAAATTTTAGTCGGGTTTTGGAGAGTTGTGGGGCGCAGGAAACGTGAGGAGCTGGAGTCAGATTTTCGCAGGAAATCAAGCTCTGGCAGTTTCGGGAGAACGGCCATAACTTCCTCCACAGAACTCCGATTCAGGCGAAACAGGCGGCCACGGAAAGCTCTCTCGAAGACGACGAAGTCGTATTTGTAGGCAAAATACGATCTGAGGACGTTTGAGGTTTCAAACGAAGGCTTGAAGCTGACTAGTCTGTTCAGCTGCGAGTTTGACGAAAACTTTAGAAATTTCAAGAGTTCATATAGGGATGCGTTGGTAGAAATCATCAAAGGGAGTTATCAATTTCAAGAATTAGGTGAGGGATTATATGCTTGTGGCTATATTCATGTATGTTTGAATGTGCTTTTAGTTCATGTTTGATTATGCTTGCTCAGTTACATGTCTAGATACATGTTCAGAATATCATGTTCAAGTACATGATCAGAAACGTAGAATATCATGTTCAAGTACATGATCAGAAACGCAGAATATCATGTTCAAGTACATGATCAGAAACGCAGAATGTCATGTTCAAGTACATGATCAGAAACGCAGAATATCATGTTCAAGTACATGATCAGAAACGCAGAATGTCATGTTCAAGTACATGATCAGAAACGCAGAATATCATGTTCAAGTACATGATCAGAAATTCAGAATATCATGTTCAAGTACATGATAAAATTAAGAAACACTCATAATTAAGTATATGTGTATGACAATGTGAATTATTTGCATGTTTAAGCGTATTTGAATATGTGCATGTTTCCTCACTGAGTATATTTTCAATATGCTCACCCCTTATCTTTTCAGTTTTGCAGTTCTGGGGTCGAGGTGGCCATGGAAGTGGAGAATGACTAGAGATAGGGGATTCACATTGAACTTTTAGTTGAATTTGTTAAGTTTTAGATTATCGTTTTATTTTTATTTTTATTTCATGTTACTACTTTAGTTTTGGCAAGTAAATTTTAAATTGGGTTAAACTTTTATGATTCAAGAAATTTTATTTTTTAACTATTAGTTTTTTTTTGTTTTGAAATTAAAAAGAAGTTTATGAAAATTGGGGTGTTACAACCTCACTTTGTGTGTCATGAAAGTATAGCTGAAAAAATGTTGGAGACGTATATTGTGGGATCAATCCAAGAAGATCATGATAAACCATGCCTTGTGCTTGAAAAGAATAAACTTCTCGTCTTGCAGATGCCAATTCTTTGTCCAATTTTACACCGAACGAAGTAAATGAGAATATACTATTATAAGCACGAATATTCCTTCTGAAATTAATAGCTTCTTCTGACTGGGCTGTAAATAATTCATCCAACTCTGGAGGAACTTCAAAAAATGCAAGTTTTACTTTTCCATTATCACAACAAAAAGTAGGAGGTTCATTATCAAATCTTCTTGCACCACAATGAATGCAATCGGGCACATTTTTCAATTCATGTAGCAATGAATCTAAATAGATAAATAATATAATTAAAAAAACATTAATAGTTTATCATAATGTATTAAACGTATTTTAATCTTAAAAGAATGTAATACTTACAATTCAAATCACTTGCATTTCGTTTACGTTTCTTTTGCCTTTGTATAATTTTTCTTTGTCTATATGCCTCACTAGCTGCAATATATAAATATAAATATATTAATTAAATAAATATTTTGATTTGTGTTCATGTTGTGTGATATGTGGTGATTATAACATAGACATTTAATATAATATATATATATATATATATATATATATATATATATATATATATATGGGAAGGCTAAAATAAGAACGCTTCTTAAAATATAAATTAGGAACCAATTTCAGCCCATAGATCATCAAGATCTACGGTTGATTCATCACCTTGTTGGATAAATTTATGCTCCTAAGTTCGAATCCCAAAGGTAACAAAAAAATATTTTTTGCAATTCATACCTTTATACAGTTTATTCATGCGCGTTATACATAGAATTCATGCATTTTTGTTGGTTCGTAATTCTTAAAATAAGGGTGATTTATTGAATAACCCTAGTTTATTCATGGCTCTACATGCTGGTTACTAGATTTATTCATCAGATAAATAAGTTAATTAATTAACCTTGTGAATCACATATGAAATACTGACACTTCTATGAGCGGTTGTATGAACATGGGGTTTCTTTGACATGGTCTGCTCATAACACGAACACTGATTTGGACTTATCTAATTTTGTTTGTAATGACATAGTTATAGATTATATAAAAACACCAATATATAAATTATAAAATGCTTCGTTCGATATAAATGTCAATGTTATATTGTCATTTAGTTGTATATTGAAATTGTCATTTGATAAATATGAGCATGTGTTTGGACTTCTCAAAATTTCGACATAAATATGAACTTCTATATGGAGTAAAAAAAACATCAATATATCTGGGCATGCCTTTATATTTATAATTCACATAATCTCGACATGAATTAGTGTAATATAATCTGGGCATGCCTTTATATATAATCTGGGCATGCCTCACGACAGCTCCACAGATGATCCCTCCATAAAAGAGTGAAATACATCGACTAGTTTATATATTATTTTGATCATTGATAACATGGAAATCAATCAACCAATAAAATATGAATTGTAAAAACAAACACAGAGTTCATACTTATGAAAGATTAAAGTTCCGTAGAACATAGATTTCAAGAGTCGACATATTTTGAAAGCTTCAACATAAAACAAATTCTCTCAATAAAGCTACATAAAACTTGGCTTTCAAGAGTCGGCGACTTTTGTCGGGCAGTTCCTTGAATCATGATGTCCCCAAGTTTTGCATTTCCTAGAAAGTCGCTTTGGTTTTTTTGCGAGAATATGCGAACTAAAAATACAAGCACCAGACTTTAAGATTCAAATGCTATTTATTCAAAAAAAAAGTAACGCAAATACTAGCCACATGAATTCGAAGAAATGATCAAACGCAGATAATCGCCACAAGAACTATGACAAACTTCCAAAATGAAATAATCACCACAAACACTATGACAATCATCGACCCGAAATAATCACCAGCATTCCAAATCTTATAAATTGCAGACCATACCAGTTCGACACATGTAATAGTTTGAAGTCCACATTATTATCTCAAAAATATGAAATTCATCAACTAGGAACTAAGATCTGCGTCATCCTTTGTGGGGCAATTTCTTGAATCATGATGGCCCATCGTCTTGCATTTCCTGCAAAGCCGCTTGGGTTTCTGTGCAAGCAGCATTGCCTTTTCTTTTTCCGATTTTCTACGTCCACCGGCACCACTCCCTTTAGTCTTAGCGACATCTGGTGGCAGAACAGAAGGAGTTTCGGTTGGAGACGATCCATAAAACTCATCGAACATCCTGTTCTTCGACAAGGATGAGTTCTCCGGAGTTCCGAGCTTGGCAAACTTGTCCCTAACTTCAATGAGATTCTCATATAATTGGTTACACAACTCTTCGTTGCCCCTAACGTATCCAATGGATTCACTCGCAATCTTGAATATTCGAAGCTCCAAATTAGATTTGGAATGCTTGTCATGATTTTGCACTTGATCTGTTGAATCATTTGGACACAAGATGCTATACTTGCACCATCTCGTCGCAACGTACTTATGGGGAATAGTGTCGAGATTCATATTCCTAAACACAAGAAACATATGCATGCAAGGGATACCTTTCCGGGTGAACAATTTGCAGCTACATACGACGTCGTCATGTGGGTGTAAACGGCGCACAGTAAAGAGACCATCTAGTTTGTCCTCAATCTCATAAATGATGTCGTCGCCATCGGAAAACATCTTCCGCATTGCACAAACTCTGCTTGAACAGTCTATCTGCTCCTGAACCTCCTTGAACATCGCATTTGTGTATACAGCCGTTGCATTACATTCAATGGGTAGATTTGTCTTCATCATGGGAGAACGTGTATCGTCGGCATGTGTCGCCTGCTTGTAATTATATCTCTGTGAATCAAGACCACTGCAGAAGTTAGTATACAATACCACAAGATCGGATTTCTTTTGGATAAAGCGTTTGAAATAACTATTCTCGCTTTCAGACATCGATGTGGTTCGGAAAAAGCCACTCATAGGTACATCTCTAAAAAATGCCGGGATCCACTTTGCACGATCTTCGTACATGTCGGAGAACCATCTGTTCGAGGCAAGGTCATATTCCTCAATCATGTTATTCCAATTTTCTTCAAACACTATTGGATCGATGTTCTCATTCCAAATCAGTCCATCATAAATACCCCTAAAATCCGCATCCTCTCTCAACTTTTGAGGTAACTTCTCGGCAACCTTCGTATTTATGTGCCACATGCAAAACCTGTGACGGGTTTCTTTCCAAGAAGAGGCGACGGCTTTCTTGAGTCCTGGATCTTGATCGGTAATGAATAAACGAGGTGCATGGCCCATTATATCAACAAACTTATCCAACACCCATGCATACGACTCCATGTTTTCGTGAGAGATTAATCCTGCACCGAAAGAGATACATTTCCCGTGGTTGTCTCTACCGGTAAAAGGAGTGAAAATCATCTTGTATCTGTAGCAGAATTACAACAAACGTGTCATATTAAGTTCAGAAATTGTTATTCAACAATTCTTCCATTGAATGAAGACTACGAACGTGACTATTTGGCATCGTATGATAAACAATTGAAGTATTGATTAAGTAGCATCAAACGCATGTATACCTATTGGTGCAGTATGTAGTATCAAACGACACTGCGTCGCCAAATAACTTGTAGTTCTTAACAGACATCTCATCCACCCAAATTAGTCGACACAATTTATTGTCTTCATCTACATCGTGAAAGAATTTAAATCCGTTTCCTAGCTCCTGTTTGTTGGAAAAAGACTCCAACAACATGTGGGCATCGGATCCCTTAGAATGCACCTTCAAGTCTCTCGCAAAGTTCTTAAAGTCGTTGCCAGTGCATCCGACATCGTCATAACTACCTAGAATCTCTTTGGCCAAACGAAAGGTACGCATTGGGCCAATGTTAGCCTTGATACCGGATATGATAAGCCTTTGTTGGAATTCGTCGACATTCCTGTTACTGTGCATCAAATTCCGTGTATCAACTGGAACCATGGAGTGCGTGTGGCCCTCGTTGAATTTAGTGATCTTGTACCGGCCTCCCGTTGAAAGTTTGAACACTGCCCTTGCCATGCAAGCGATTTTGCAAGATGTAGTTTTCCGCTTCTTTGCCTTAGACTCATTTGCTTGCATAATATATCCCTTCGCCTTTTGCCACACACCCTGCCTCCTACACACAATATATCGGGACGTAATTGTTCCATCGCTTGCTCTATGTATAGCGCTCAATCGAGTCTCGAAACCACACGCTGTAGCATATTTCCTGTAAAATTCTTCAGCTTGTGGTAAAGTATCAAATTTTTTCCCATGGTAAGGTTTGATTGAATCCGGACATTGAGGAAAGCACAGCTCCCTGCCTGTAGTGTTCATATATGAAGTCACTGTTTATATTTTAGAAATTGATTCGGCAATCATTTTTTCAAAGTAATAATAACATGTTCATCGTACTGATGCATGTGCGTTTTTGTGTTCATTGATGTGCGTATTTGTGTTCATTGAACATAGTAATGCATTTTCAGGCAACAGGTATATTGAGCATAGTGGTGCGTTTTCAGGTAACAAGTATATGAAAAAGTATTACAATCTGTTTAATATATAAGATTATCAACGAGGGCTTCCATGGCAACCAATATAATGAATGGATCATGAAGTTAAATGAACGTACTAAGCGAACATAATCTAATTCATCTTTAAAGCATTTGTTATAATCTTTGGTGCTGTGATGTTCAACGAAATTATGTATACTTATATTGCACACGGATTCGAATGCCCTAAACTCATTCTGGACTTAAAGATCTTTTTCCAGACTATATTGTTACTAATTGAACCTGATCATCACTAGTGTTCTAAATCTTCTTGCTCTTAGAAAATAAGATGTTGTAAAAATGATTTACTGCAGCAGAATCTAAATTAAGATGTTGTAAAAGTGATTTACTATAGCAGAATCTTTGAAGCCTCATAACCTTGGTTGAGAAAACAAAATGATGATTTGGGTGTTGAGTGGATAGTTAAAAATTTATACAAACATGGAAAAATTTAATAAAAAAATTCATACCTTGCACATCCATATGACAAAACTCCTTTCTCAAGTTATTCTTTCAATGGCGACGAATTCCAGAAAAAATGGGCTAAGCTAATGAATTAGAGAAGTATGAATGATATGAGATATTGAGACTCAAATATGTAACGTACATGACCTCCGAGTTTTCCATTTCTAATATGCTTTGATTTAGACTATTAAATGTGCTTTTCGGTTATAATATCTCTAAAAGTACAAACATATATATCCTTGGAAAAAAAAACCACTCTTCGTTTGTGCTTTATCAACATTAGATATGGTATTGAATCTCATCCATGCGATCTCACGAAATCAATGAATAAGATCATGTCTCTATTCTCTATTTAATTTTGTGTTTTCATAGAACTTCCCCCCCTATATATATATAGATATATCCCTTGATATAAATACTAATTAGAAGCTTGTGTTGCTCATGCTATAGAAAATGAGATTGTTTTGCAAATGTAACTTCCATGCTCATAATTAGTGTATATAAATTTTAAAATCCTGTAAATAAATATTTATTTTATAACACGACAATAATAAATAAATAACAATAAAAATGAATGTTAATAATAATTATAAGTATAAATCTAATCAAATAAATTTAAACATATTGATATGGGGGCAAAACAATTACTATATCATTATATTTATCAAGTAATATGTTTGATGTATTAATTTATTCTAGAAGATGTTAATAATGGAGATTCACAGATGTTATGTTAATAATATAGATTCACAGATGGCACTTATGCTCGAAAAGTAAATCTACCTTCTTTTTTTATTTAACATTTATTTTAATGAAAACAGTATTGACTTTCAGTTGAATATCAATTTAGGCAGAATTTTGTGAATTAAACCCCACATGAAGGTGCTAAAGCAGGAAGCTGTAATGACTTCTTTGCATGCTTAGACAAAGGACATCTCAGATGGTTTTGCATTGTATGCATAAGCTCTCGCATCTTTTTATCGCTGCAAACACAGAAACATGCTTTCTCGTGATTTGTTAGATTCTGAGGAATTTATTCACTACTACATTTAATGGATCCAATTCTTTCTTCCCCTCTACAGAAATCACAATAAGTCATGGTCTTATGTCTGAGATCCTTCGCTTTGCGTAAAGGGGCTGATACAAAAGAAGATTAGATGCTGGGACAGTCACCTTTAGAAATCATTCAGCTGCCATTTTACTTTATGTGAAATCGTTCTTATCCCTTTTGTCAACTGAAGAAAATCCATTATGTGGTTCTTGCTGGGCAACATGAAGCTCTGTTAATAGCTTGGACTGGTTCATAGAGTTAAAGGCTTCATTCTTTAACTATTCTAGGAGATGCTTTTCAAATTTCAAAGAATTAAACTTCATAAATCAGGCTAAATACTACCAAGAATGCATCGGGTTTCGGAATATACTCACGGGAATATAATGGAAGATGTAGAGAGAGAGGCAACCTCGGAGAAGGTGTGCAGTATGAATAAACCATATATATGCCTCTTGTAATATATATGCCAGTGCTAAGAAATTAGAAAACTCCAAACATGATGATAGGAGGTCTCTTATGAGACCGAAGGGGTTAAGCAAATTAAATAATATTGAAACATTTGTTATATTTGTGAATAATGTTTCCCAAATATATATTGATAAACTATACATCAAGAATAGGGTGGGCACGTATAAAAACCCCTTATACACCTGGAAGCATGGAGTGGAATGCACTCAAAGAAATCAACGTGCCCATGTCTCATATAAAGAAATAACATTTTGTAGTTTGAGGGCTTACCTACCTGACTGGAAAGCGACATATAGAGCCCTAGACGGTTGACAGCGAGAGGGCGAGACAGCAGATGGGAACGGCAGCGATTCGTTAGCCGACCGGAGGTGCCAACGGCGTCGACGTGAGCAGGTGCGCGCTGATTGATCAATATGTAGTTTCGCCAGAATTAGATTATAAACCAAAATCACAAACTTGAAGCTTGGTTGGCGGCGAGAGGGCGAGATAGCGGATGGGAACGGCAGCGATTCGTTGGCCGGCCGGAGGTGCCAACGGCGTCGACGTGAGCAGGTGCGCGCTGATTGATCAATACGTAGAATTATTAGAATTCTAAACCAATGCTAATCTATTTGATGTATCCGATAACTAATGCAATAAGCTATTAAAGCTTTAGAGAGAGAGAGAATTCTAATGCAATTAAAATTCTAAACTAATGCTAATCTATTTGATGTATCCGATAACTTATAAAATATATGATAGGGGTAAAATAGGCAATCCACAAGTTGTCCCATAAAATGCTTAGGCTCTTTTTCTATTAGTATAGTATATAAATAGATATAGAATTAGGATGACAGAATTGAGGATTGAAGTCCAGTTATTTAGGTTAGTAAGAAGATGAATAGAAAAGATTTGTGAAAAATTAATTAATTTATTAGTAAAATAAAAAGAAAGGCATATATGACCCGGCGCTTAGAAAAAGGAAGAGAGAGATATTGAAAATTAATCACTCAAATTAGTATTCCCACATGCAATTGAATTCCTCATCACATCAAACTACACGAAAGTTGGGATCAATTAACTATAACATGAAAGGGTGGGTCCCCTTGTAATTCCTCTTGTTCCTCTACTATCTTTTTCAAAGACACAGCCATTGATTCACTGCAATTCCACAATTCAATTGATTTGAGGTTTGGTATTTCTCCAATTTCTGAAGGGAACTCCTCCAACGACCACATCCACGAGAGATGAAGTTGCTCAAGGTGTGGCAAGCAGGAGCCCTCTAACGTCCAACATTCCATATCCTTACACCCCCACAATCTCAAGTATTTGAGGCTGGGGAATTGGCCTTCAACTATTTCCCAACTGCGTCTTCCAAACCGCCCATACATCACTTGGAGCTTCTCAAGAAGTGGTAATGAACCTATCTTTTCCAGAATTTCCTCCCAATGGAAGAAGTATCCGCATCGAAGTAACAGCTTCTTGAGTGAGTGCGGGAAGCTAATACTCTGCAGATACTCAGTATCTACATATCCAAAAAGGCACGTCAAGCTTTCCAGCTTACTCAAACATTGAAGATAGTTGAGGCACTTCACTCTGACCATTACTTTATCATCGGATATTATACCCAGTTTCTTGATATTGGGAATTCTCTTAACCATTTCTTCATTCAAGTTGAAATCAATCACTCCTTTGAGCGTCTCTAGATTCTCCATCATAACATCACTATGCCCGCTCCGAGGATCTGAGAGATACATTCCTGGATATTCGAACTCGACATGCTTAAGCTGACGCATTTTCCAAATTTCTACTGGTACAGTAGGTTTACAAGAAACATTTGAAACATTTAGCGTGTGTAAATTCCAGAGCAGACTAATTGAAGAAGGGATTTGGAACCCCTCACGAAATCTAGCCCAAAGGTACCTCAAGTTCACCATTTGAAATACATTTTCATCTAAATACCCTCCAGAATACTTAAATGTACTCAGTGTCCTCAAAAATCTGAAATCTAGCCATTCTGGAACCGTATCAGCATGACATATGAAAGAACGAGCACGTGACGACCTAGTTTCCATGGCATCCTTGACTGTCGTATGTGAAGTGCTTCTGGGAATAAGAATGCGGTGTTGGCTATTTATCCCTCGAGGACAATGTTGCCCTAAGACATAATAAAACCTCTGCTTTTCAGCTTCTTTCAAACATAGATCTCTCAGTAAATCATGCATTTTGCAGTACTGACAAACATGGTTTTCGTACCTCAATTCCACATGTTTTGTTGTCATTTCCCTTCATGTTTTGCTTGTGAATGCTTGTTTGTGCCCGAATATTTAGTATTTATGAAGTTTTGATTGCTTGGTATAGTTTTTGAGTATTTTCAGGGCAAATCAAGAGTTGATTGGAGAATTGTGAGAGCATAGGATTGAAGTACGTCTCGAGAGGAATCCATGAGCGTGAACGGCGCCCGAATCGGAGCTCGGACGAGGGAGAACGGGGCCGACAAAGTCAGCCGCGCACAGAGGCCGCGGCCGCGGTCACGCGTCGTGGGGAATGTATCGCCCGCGGTCACCACCCGCGGCCGCGGGGTGGGACCGCGGGCTAAGTGCTCAAGTCCAGGGATGTCCCGCGGTCACCACCCGCGGCCGCGGTCTGGGACCGCGGGTCCCCCCACGGTCACCACCCGCGGCCGCGGGGCGGGACCGCGGGTTCCCTGAGTTTTGCCCACGTTTGAGCACCACGGGCGCGGGCCATGACCGCGGGAAAAGAGCGGAGTCGCGTTTTTCAGCCCTTAAACCCCATTTTCCCCCTTTTTCTCTCATTATTCTTCTTCTCCATCACTCATCTTCCCCAACACTCCACACACAAAAACCCTAGCCTCCTTTAACACACCCATCTACCATTGAAGACCATTGAAGAGAAGAGAAGGAAGAAGAAGCTCATAAATAGGATTTGTCATTTCTTACTCTCTATTTCATTATGTACACCTTTAACTTTGATTTATTGTGTTTGAACATGTTAGGCTAAATTTCTCTTTGATTTGGGGATTAGGCTAGATGATTATTGTAATGGATTGATTATTTATGCTCAATATAAATCTTGTTTGTTCATTTGCACATTATCTTTTCAAACCCTTGATTTATTTCTTGTATGGATTGTTGGCCATATTCTATGCATTTCTAATTTGCACTTTGAATCGGGAGAGGATAATTGCAATAGATAAGGTGTTTGAAACATATCAATTCGATAACCGGGAGGTTGAGAGTTGGGTGAGAGTATGTCGATCTTTGTGTGCTTTTGGGAGTTATAGGTTAGAAGTTGACCGGGGACGGCAACTATGACCCGTAATCTACCGTTTTAGTCGTCCGGGAGGGGGCTAAAACCAGTTGGGAGATCACTCTAGATAATTAGGTTCGTCAAGATTAGTATTGAGTTATAATTGAAGTCTTTTTCTTAATCATCGATGCCTAGTCCCTAAATCGCCTTAATCATCTTATTTATCCACTTTGCTTATTTGATTTTTATTTGTCTTTGCACTTGTTAAGTATTTAGTTAGATAATCAAACCAATCACTCAATCGTTTAGTCTAAATAGTCGAGTAAAATGAATTAGGATAATCACTAGATTGAACTACTAATCCTTGTGGGATACGACCTTGCTTCCATATATTACAACTACCCGTATACTTGCGGCGTGGTGAAAATAATAGCGAACAAGTACTTTATATTCCCAACTGCCCCTAACCCACGAACTAGAATGAGGTTTCTATTGACTAGCTCCTTCAGATACTCATTAGCAATTGTTTTCGAGCTTTTATTGATTATTGGTTTAAGAAAGCCTTCACAAACCCATAGCCTGATGAGTTTTGAGACTCTAATTTCCTCGTCTTCCCCAAACATCCCCATGTACAAAAAACAAGGCTTCAGATAGGCAGGCAAATGGTCATAGCTCAGTTTCAATACTCTCAAGCAATATTCATCATTTTCCGAATTCACTATTGAGCTTAAGTTTTTCTCTATGCCCTCCCAATATTCCAGTGTAAGTTCGGACTTTGCCAAAAGACCCGCAATCACAGCAATCGACAAAGGAAGTCCCTTACACTTCCCCACGATCTTCTTTCCGATTTCTTCGAGTTGAAGAGGAAAAACCTCATCCCCAAATACAGTTTTGGAGAACAAACTCCAGCTACAAACATCATCTAAAAATCTCATACCAATGCTGTTAGAGTTTGTCAACTCAGTAGCCAAGTTTGAGAGCCTAGTCGTTACGATTACTCGACTCCCATCATTGTAATTAGGAAAGAAAAACCTCATCTTGTACCACACCTCTACACTCCACATATCATCCAATATTATGATATACCTCCTACCCCATAAATACTTGTACAATTTTTCTCCCAACTCGTTCTCGTCACTCAAGTCATCCCTCGAATCTCGGCTCACTTGTTTAAGAACTTGTCTAAGTGTTTCTCTAACATTATAAGTTTGAGAAATTGTAGTCCACGCACGAATATCAAAATGTTGCTTAACAAGGGCATGCTCAAATATATGTCGGGCAAGAGTGGTCTTACCAATCCCGCCCATCCCTGTGATTGGGATGATTTGGCGGTTACGGTTCCCTCCAGTGAGCCAATCCAAGAGTTGAAGTTGCACGTCATCAAAGCCCACCATCATGCTTTCCTTCACATTGGAAGAGGATGTCAAGGAGCCAGCATGAGTCAAGGAGAGCTTTCTCAGCTGAGCTTCGGCTGCAATCTTCTTGGCTTCCTTCTTAATCACATTCATTTCATCTATCACTCGTTGTAGATCTTCATAGAAGTCGATGCAACTGACTTCCTTTCCAACGGCATCTGCTTCATCGCTGTAGTCAGAAGAGGTGTCACAGCCTTCGAAAAATTTCTGTATGAAGGTAAAAAATTTGAGTTAGAGATTCATTTCTTCTATCACTTGTTGTAGATCTTGATAGAAGTTGATGAAACTGACTTCGTTGGGACTCATTGATCTACCCAGTTCATTTTCCATGGCTTCCTTCTTGATCACATTCATTTCTTCTATCACTTGTTGTAGACGATCTTGATAGAAGTTGATTTGTTCATCAGCTTCAGCTGTATCAATTTTGGCTTTTTTGGATCTTCTCAGCTGAAGCTTGTCCACAATATGAGATTCGATAGCATCTTCAGCCGCATAAGCTGCATTTGCGATACGTTTGGATCTCCTCGGCTGAAGCGTGTCCACAATATGTGATTCGATAGCATCTTCAGCTGCATAAGCTGCATTTGCGATACGTTTGGATCTCCTCGGCTGAAGCTTGTCCACAATATGTGATTCGATAGCATCTTCAGCCGCATAAGCTGCATCTGCGATACGTTTGGATCTCCTCGGCTGAAGCTTGTCCACAATATGTGATTCGATAACATCTTCAACCGCATGAGCTGCATCTACAATACGCATCTCCAGCGGATCAGCTTCATCTCCGTCAGCAACAGGGGACTTATAACCTTCAAGGAATTCCTGCAAAGAGGTAAGAATTTGAGTGAGAGATTCAACTTGTTGTTTGTGGATAGAAATTGGAGGGGAATGGTGATGCTCGATTGTATCGATGATATGCATAACAGAAACCAAGGCTGCATATGCTGCCATGATTGAAGGAAAAACAGTGTATGTATATTTTTCTGAGAAAGAGTTAATTTGATAGAATCTGAGTTTAGGTTCAGCAAAAACCAATGTGTAAAATGGGTATATCTCCTCTCCTCAATTAGTATCAGAAATATTATGTGTGCAGCTTTTCTTCTACCTTTCAGAATCACATTATTGCCAAACAGCTAAGATAAGATAAGATATACTAGTATTGCCCACGCGCGTTGCGCGGATATTAGGTCTTTCCTTTAATATAAAAATTTATAATTATTTATATAATTAATACAGATTGTGCTATTTGAGATATTTTTTTTAAAGGTTTAAATTAAAGATAAATAAATACTTGCAATTATGTTATTATATATGATTGTTTGCTCCATGAACTTGGGTCCATTTTAAAATGTAAATCTACGCAAATGTAGTTAATTCAAAATTTTAAATAATTCAAGCATTAGGGCACCTAACATAATATGAAATTAAACCAATCAAATTATTTAAGTTATCCATGGTTTGCAAATTAAATTAAAATACAAAACAATTCAAAGTTATAACTATATATAAATTAATTTATATAAGTTCACCGCATACATATATAGTGTAGTAGTATTCCTCACTCATTTAAGAATGGGTCACTTCCCACTCTACTCATTTATATAAATTCATAATCTAAAGAAGTTCAATAAATAGTATGATTGAAAATGTATTTTATTAGCGTGTAAATTAATAGTACTTAATACAACGAACTTTATATTTATTTCATTAAACAATAGTTGTGTATCATGTTTATGAAATTAACATGAAAAATGAATCGGCTGAAAAATTAATGTTGGGAATTTCATAGGAAAACTAAAGGGATGTTAAGATTGTTGGAAATGTATAAGATCATCTCCAGTAAAACATCCTCATTTACAGGTTTTTGCTGACATCTTCGAAGACACATCACCATATTCTCTTTCTTTATTTTCACCCTCAACAATAGCTACTTAATTCAGATTTTTGCTGACGTCATTCTAGACCCACATTTCATCAATTTTTAACTCACTTAATATTTATTCACATTTAATTTAAATTTCATATTTATTGTTTATAAAGTATATAAATTTATTATTTTATAAATATATAGCAAATAATAAATATTTTTTTAAAAATAAAAACATAAAACACAAAAGTCAATTTAAATTTAAGAAATTAAATAAATTAAATTGGCAACACTAAAAATAAAATAAAAAATTACATTAAAAAATGAAATAAAATGAAGGAAAAAAATGAATATAAATTACAAACTAAAAAGATGAAATAAAAAAAAACAAAAGAGAAGAAAAGAAAACAAAACAAAACTAATCTCCTCTCTCACTCTTACGTGTTAGAGGTGGTAAAACCAACTCTCCTATCTCCTTCAATCACCTTCCCTAAATTAAACCCCCCCAATAATTATTTTTGGGATGCATCTCCAATGCATCCCATGGTTGGAGATGCTCTGATTGGAGAGAAGTTGAAGAGACATGTAATTATTGACTTATTTTAGCATAACTTTTATAAAAAATAATATAAAAATACTTAATGTAAATAATGAGAGTATTATTTTTTTGAAAAGGAAATAAAATATCATTGCATGGGAGAAAGAGTTTTAGGCGGGAAAAATTCCTCCCCACCACTTTGCTTTAGTATACTCCCTCCGTCCCACTAAAGTTGGCTACATTCGTTTCGGCACGGGAATTAAGGAGTTGTAGACTGGTATTTTAAGTGTGTAGTTAATAAAGTATAAAAGTAATAAAGTAAGAAATAGAAGGTGATAAAGTGAGAGAGAGAATGTAATAAAGTGATAAAGTAGGAGAGAGGATGTGATAAAGTATGAGAGAGAAGGTAATAAAGTGATAAAGTAGGAGAGAGAATGTGATAAAGTAGGAGATAGAATGTGATAAATATTTCCATTTTAGGAAAGTGGCCAACTTTAGTGGGACGCCCAAAATGGAAATGTAGCCAACTTTAGTGGGACGGAGGGAGTAATATATAGATATAGATATAGATATATAGATTTCAACAAATTTAGTTAAGTGCATAGGGTGTATATATATATATATATATATATATATATATATATATAATGTAATGAGAAATTACCATTAGTTATATATCTAAAAGGTGCTCCACGTTGACTTGTCGACACACTAATACACGACAATTTAATTAAATGGCTGATGAATCAAATCATCTACAGCCCAAAAAAAAAAAACAATACGTATAATTATAAATATAAATATCTAATATAAATTGTGAATTTCGAGAAATACATATACATCTATATTTAAATGGATATTAGTATTAGATTTTTTTTAAAAAAATTGGTTATACACTATACCATGATTTGAGTAATATGCTGAAATTGTTCTTTTATCTTTCTTTGCTAAAATTAAATGAATATAGGAATAATATCCAATGCGTTAGGTAATGCCTAATTGACTTTTACGGGGGCAGAAATTGGCTGATGTTCTTGTTTGTGACAATAGAGTTTTTGCATGGTTCATAGTTTTAGATGTTTGTTAATGCTATTAAAAATATTGATGTTTTTTTAATGCTTGTTTAGGTGCCCAAGACATAGTTGCATTACAGGCTTTAATACGAGTAATTAGTGTAATCCCCAAGATAAACTATTATAGGCTTTAAGAATACTTTTGCAGATACAGACCACTTTTAATATTGGCACGCTAAAACAGGTAATAATCTAAAATAATGACTTTGTTTGGGAAATGTGATAGTTGGCTGCATGCTTGTGAAGAGTTAGTGAGTGTAATTATTACTAATTAATAGAGCAAATGAGCATGCATATCTCCTTTATGCGTGTGAAGAGTTAGTGTCTGCATGGGTTTGCATGCAATTTTGGCGGGAAATTTTTAGAGATGCAACTCTCCTTTAGTATAATAGATAGATGTGGGTTGAGCCTACAGTTTACTAGTCGTTCATGTCGCTTAGTTATTCTTTTTAATATTTTATTTATTTTATAATTATTTTGATTGGTCCATTAGGTAATTGTTTCGTAGTCTTTTTATTTGTTTGGAATTCTATCCTTCACCTTATTAATTCCCTTAAAAAAAAAAAATCATCTCTAGCCTTAATTAGTAAGCCGACTCATGTGATGCAAGACTCATGGATCTTCTCCCTATATATATATATATATATATATAGGGAGAGGTTCAGGAAAGAACCATAAATAAAAAAAGAACGGAGAACCATTTTCAGCCATTCGATCATCAAGATCTACGGTGGATACATCATCTTGTTGGATGAATGCAGATCCTGGGTTCGAATCCTGAAGGGAGCAATTTTTTTTATTTTTTTGAGTGCATTAATTTTAACAGCAAATGCATTAATTTTTACAGTGAATGCATTAGATTTGATGGTTCTCCCGTTCTCACAAATAATGTAGTTCTCTCTAGAACCACACCATATATATATATATATATATATATATATATATATATATATATAGGGGCGCGCTCCAGTGAGACCCCATATTTTTCGTGAAACACTAGGACAATGAATAAGACATATAATACTAATGAACAAAACGTATATCTAATGAACAAGATGTATATACTGATGAAAAATAAAATTTAAAAAATTCGTAATGAATAAGACATATATATACTAATGAACAGGGCCGTATATACTGATGAACAATGCAGTATATACTGATGAATAACAAAATTTAAAATATTCTGCTCCCTCCAGGATTCAAACCCTGCGAAAAAAAAATCACCCTCCAGATACAATATCAGTCATAGGATTGATAAAATAAACGCACCAGATCGTGCTCTAGATCTCACTAAAATTAGGGGGTCTCATTGGAGCGGCCCCCTATATATATATATATATATATATATATATATATAGGGGGCGGTTATTCAATAAACCACCCTTATTTTAAGAATTGCGAACCAGCAAAAATGCATGAATTTTATGTATAACACGCATGAATAAACTGTATAAAGGTATGAATTGCGAAAAATAATTTTTTGCTACCTTTGGGATTCGAACTCAGGACCATGAATTTATCCAACAAGATGATGAATCAACCGTAGATCTTGATGATCTAAGGGCTGAAAATGGTTCCTAATTTATATTTTAAGAAGCGTTCTTATTTTAGCCTTCCCCTATATATATATATATGTACAAATCTGAACCTTATTTGGTGAACAAGGGTGGCGAAATTCAAAGGTTAGGTTGTTTTTTTTGTTTTTTTCTGTACTTTTGGTTAACAAGGTGGAGAGGGTGGATCTGCATTTTGTTTTGTGGTGAACAAGTTGGATTCGATTTTGAGAAATTCAAGTAATAAGTTCACTAGTATTGGCAATGGATCATTTGTATATTATGTACACAAGTGAATACATGCAAATCCCTTAAGTTATAAAGTTTTGGATCGAACAAGATCAAAAACTAACGTTATTCATTTTATTTTGTAACACCCAACATTTTCACTACAGTATATATATTATTAATATTGTTTTCTATGA
Organism: Salvia miltiorrhiza; assembly: GCF_028751815.1. Lineage (NCBI taxonomy): Eukaryota > Viridiplantae > Streptophyta > Magnoliopsida > Lamiales > Lamiaceae > Salvia > Salvia miltiorrhiza. Next base: position 3,109,173 of record NC_080389.1, read on the forward strand.
TTTTAAAGAAGAAAGAGAAGTCTCAATTTTTATGCAAAACCTGAACTTAGTTATTTAACGAGCAGATTGTATCGAGATTTTTAAAATCATAGAAGCCCGAGTATTTCATGATTTTAAGGTTGATAGGATTTTATGCAAAAAGCCCAACAATGGGCCAAAAGTTGTGTAAGAGTAGGAAGCCCAATAGTTATTTTGGGCTGGAGTAGTCGAGCCCAACTTATGTATATGATTAGTTTAGAATTTTTAATCTTGATTTAAGTATCAATTCAACACGTAGCCTTCAACTTTTGATGCAGCTCCTTTGCTAACCGACTCAGTCCAGTATATGACTGAGAAACCACTGTAATTCCATTTCTTTTCTCATTCTGCAAATTCTACACACCAAAAGCAGACGCCCATCCAAACACAAATCATCCACAGCAATAAACCACATCAGTTCACAGCAAAGAAGGTAGTCTTTCTTTTATTCAATAATCCATTCATTGAGTATAGATCAACAATCAACAGCCACGAACAATCAAAATAGATATAGTTATACAAGTTGAGCATAAGCAGTATGCTTTATCATCAACGATCCCAATTTTCAATAATTGAACAAGAAACCAGATAAATAAAAAGCAAGGAAGAAAAGGTAGAATCTTGGGCAGTAGACGAAGCTGCCACACCGGAGTCGACGATGCCGATCAATTCCTGATATAGAACATAGTTAGAGATTTATTTAATTTAACGTATTAAAACTGAAAAAATAGAGAAAAAGGAGAAGAAGAGTTAGAACAGGGGAAGGGACGGCAACAGCAGCCGCGAGCCACTGCAGCGGAGGCGTGACTGGCGGCAGCGACCGCCGGCGCTGCCCGCGCCACGGCGGTCCGCGGTGGCTGCCAACGGGGAGAGAGAGAGGAATATGAACGAGAGACAGACAGAAACAGAGAGAGACGAACCAGAGAAGGATATAGGGGCTAAGTTAGGGAGGGAGAGAAGGAGGAGCAGAAACGGCGGCGAGCGCCGTCGCGGCTCGCATCGGCCGTCGCGACCAAGAGCCAATAGAGAAGGGGGAGCAGAAAGAGAGAGAAATCGAGTGGGAGAGAAAAGAAGCTTACCTGAGACGGAGGTGGCGGTGGTGCCACAGAGACGGCGGCGGCAGTGGCGGGCCTCGCCGGAGGGGCGAATTTCAGAGGGAAAAAGGAAGGCAGCAAACCCTATAATTTGGGGATTTTAGAAATTGGGAAGGAAGTAGGGAAGAAAGAAAAGGATGGGGGGAAGGAGAGGGCCGGCCTCGCCGCGCCGGAGGCGGGGAGGACCGGCGACATCTGCCGGAGGAGGAAAGAGCGAGAGAGCGCCAGTAGAGATAAAAAGGAGAGAACGCAGAGAGAGGGAGAGAGTGATACCATTGCGTAGAAGAAAAGGAAAAGGGTGATTAATTTGTTTAGATTAGATTTTATTTATTAAAGAATAATGGGTAATTACAGTTGGGCTTAAACAATTACTTGGGCTAATAAGAGCTGATGGACTTTTGTAAATTAAATTACTGTTGGGCTTGAGTTGGTTAATGCAGTGGTGGCTTTGGTTTAAAATTGGTCTTAATTTAATTATTGTGCTATTATTAATTTAGTTGGACCCTTAATTTTGTTAAAGTGAGCTAAGTTATTTTAATTTAAGCCTATAAATATATATAAAGGATTATTAGCTATTAGCTAATAATTGACTTGATTTATTAAATAGCCTGGACTTGTAGGATCATTATAATTAATTTATGCTATTACTCTATGTAAGTATGCATAAATTAAACACTAGATTATTATAGACTCAAATTCTTGAAAGAAGAGAAAAATAGATTTATATTATTTCCAGTTAATAGCTATTTATTAAATTAGAGTAAGTGGAGTTTCGATTAACGCCGGAGTTACGATTATCGTAGTTTAGGTTGTGGTTTAGATAATATGCTGGTATTTATTGATAAGTTCGCCAGGTAGCAACCAGTCATCATTCCATAAGCTCCAATAGAACTATTTTATTAAAACCAACATAAGTAATCCTTTTAAATCGGTCCATATCATTTTCCTCATTATTTATTAGTCAGTTTTTATACTGAAGGTCGGATACAAGCAAGGGTAAAGCAATAGTTCAGAATTACTAGTGTCGTCAGACCACGATCAGGTGGGCTTTCTAAACTCAAAATCTGAAGTGCACATTATTTCATGATGTTTACATGAATGAAGTTATATTAAAGTTATTGACTTGCCAAATGAATTTATGAGCTTGTATGACACCTATCTGGCACCAGAAGTTAATCGAATTCGGATCCTGTTCTATCCAGATGTTAGACAGGATTAGTGTACACAAGGGACCGTGAGCCGATTTAGCATATCGGCCGGCCTAGGACCGTGAGCCGGTTTAGCGTATCGGCCGGTCTAGGTCCGTGAGCTGGTTTAGCTATCGGTCGGTCTAGGACCGTGAGCCGGTTTAGCGTATCGGCCGGTCAGTGACCGTAGAAGGTGGCCACCTTCTCGGCACACAGTTATCATTGCAGATATGGTAGAGTACAAAGAAGTATGTCTGCAGACGTATATGATGTTATGATATATATATATATATATATATATATATATATATATATATAAGTTTTACAGTTTTGGCGTGCATAGGTTATTTATATAAAACTCCTGTGTGATGCTTGAGATGTCAAGTTCAATATATAGCTCTAAGAGCAAGCTTTCAAGCTATTTCGGCATGTGACCATTGAGTGCTTTTGAGTACTCAGCCCTGCATATGTTTTCTAAATGTGCAGGTTAAGCTGTGATGCAGATGGATGTCAGCAGAGCAAAGCTTTTGATATATAAGTACCCAATTAGGCTCAGGATTCCATGTCTTCATACATGTAATCCACTTAAGCTATTCCGCTGCAACGCTTAGTGCGTTTTACTTTATTGATGTGTTGCAAAGATTTCAAACTAATAGCTTACAGAATTATGTCACTTGATACTTAGACAACTTGTCGTTATGTATTGTGAGTTGTCTGCTTTTGAGTTTTAGAAAAGATTGTTTATGATTACCAAATATTTTGGTAAATTATTGTTTAAGCAGGTTAGTGATTTTTATTGAGATCTATTTTCTTTTTTTTATTTTCTTATTTTGTTTTCAGTCACACTTTTTCCCGACTTAACTATTCACTAGCTTAGGTCGGGTTGTGACAGTAAAACTTGCATTTTCTGAAGTTCCTCCGGAGTTGGATGAATTATTTACAGCCCAGTCAAAAGAAGCTATTAATTTCAGAAGGAATATTCTTGCTTATAATAGTATATTCTCATTTACTTCGTTCGGTGTAAAATTGGACAAAGAATTGGCATCTGCAAGACGAGAAGTTTATTCTTTTCGAGCACAAAGCATGGTTTATCATGATCTTCCTGGATTGATCCTACAATATACGTCTCCAACATTTTTTCAGCTATACTTTCATGACACACAAAGTGAGGTTGAGAACATAATTAACGTAATGCAAAATCAAGTTTTGTCAGAAGCAGTTGCACAGATGCTCATGAAAATTTTAGAGATCAACTCGTATGCAAAATTCTTTCGAAGATTGAAAGATTATCCTTCAATTTCATGCTCATTCCGGAAATAGACATAGAATAAAGCATTATTATGGATGTTATGATCCATTGCAATATCCATTTCTTTTTCCAATGGGCGAAACAGGTTGGCATCAAAATATTAGAAAGATTGATCCAGTATCTTTAGTTCGTAACACAAATTCGGTTTCTACTTCTACTTCATTAGCAAGAACCATAACTGCAGGCGATATTATCTCCAATGAAGAATAAGGACATCTAGATGACCTTGAGCAAATAATTGCACAGAAGCCAACTGTTGCAAATTCCCTATGTCGTAACAAAAAGAAAATTTGGTAACAAACATATTATATATATTTTCTTAAAATAATACTTACTTGTAAAATACTACATACTTCCCTTAAAAAAAATACTACATACTTAATAATATATTTCATGTGTATATAGGTGGTATAATCTTGCAAAATACAATGAGATCCGTCTTACAAATTACACCAACATGCAAAGAGATTCAGCCGATACAATCGTACGTATCAAAAAATAAATAAATTATACTATATTTAAAAAAAAAATCTATCATATCATTTAATATTATATACATGTGTTCTGATGTTGATGATGATGCATTAGCAATTGCTAAATTAGCAATGGCACAAAAAATAAAACAAACAAAGGATGTCACTCTTAAAGATCTCAGAGACAATCAACATTTATTATTGGAGGTACGATATATAAAAAAATTAATGATGCATTTCAAAAGTACATAATCGACTATTTCTATAATATATTATTTTTTTGTCATATATTAGGGTGTTTCGTATTGCTTTACGGGAATTATTGACAAAATTGAAAATAAAGCAACAATATGATATGATTCTTGTAAAAATTACAACACATCTTTCTCCAAAATTGATGAGAGTGCACTATGCAAAAAATGCAATGAAGAAGTTCTTGAGACGTCGCCCAGGTAATTATCAAATTTAAACCTACTACCAATTAAAATTAGTTAATGACACAATAACAAACATATAATAATTCTTATCATTTCATATATTTCTAGATACAGAATCACAATAAATGTTATACAATGCGACTGCAATGCTCGTGTTACACTGTTCGATCAAGCGGCAGAGGTATATGTAGGATGCTCTGTGGATGAATATCGATCTTTCTTCAATCAAAGAGGTAAATTAAGATTTCTTACTTAAACACTTACTATAATTTAAATAATTCATATTACAAAATTCGATATTACATAATTATAACAATTAAACATTTTTACAGGGTGAAACAGCCTCCACATACTATAGAGGATTAAGCACACAAGTGTACACAGAAATACGCTTCATGATGATGCTCAAGTCTATAAAATTTGATCAACGGGGAAATCTCAATATTGTAGCAAATGCAATCCAAAAGACGCAACCGATGTAAAGCATCAATGATATTGAAGAAGAGCCCACTCAAGAGGAAGAAAAAAAACATTCACCCGAGAAATCAAAAAAGATAAACCCGTCTAGAAAGAAAAAAACTACGATGGAGTTGCAGCCCACAAAACCGCCAAAGAAAAAAAGAAGAGTAGCCAAGAAAAAGTTTGATGACTACATTGAGATTACAAGTGACGACGATTTGCCGTTGAACAACATTCGGTTGCAAACCAAAAATAAGAAGAAGACATCCCCAATCATCAAAATCAAACAAGAGAAGATCTAAAATTCGTCTTGCTCCGTATTTAGATAAGTTAGGATGTTTATTGTAGAATTTTTTCCATTTTTATTTAGAGGTATATTATGAATACTACTTTATTGCATGTAAATTTATTCATTAATTGTTGCATTGATTCCTTTTTTAAATTACAATTATAGTCAAATGAATTCATACAAATATTCAAAACTATATAAAAATATCTATGAATTTTATTTACATAGTAAAAATCAAATTAATAAAAAAATACAAATATTCAAAATTATATAATAATGTCTATCAATTATATTTACATAGTACAAAAACACAGGTGTTTAACGTGCATAGCACGTTCTCACTGCTAGTTTATAAAAAACCTATATTGTTGAGAATTAAAGCTCGACTAGAATACTTGACCGGGTTCATCTTTTTCAGCAAATTTGGCCTCCTTCTTTTCACCATCATTTTGATACCAGCAATCTCTCTGAGAGTGAGTTGCGTTTCTGCAGCTTTTGCACTTGTATCGACAATTATTTGTGTCGTGGTTGTTTCTTCTGCAAATTCGGCAATATAAATCCATGTTTTGATTTGAAGAACATGGATTAGGCGTACCTTTCCTTCCTCGATCTTGATTTTGGAAATTCTGCGGTTTACCACGACCCCTTCCTCTTGTTGATCGTTGATTCGAGAAGTTCTTTCTTTCAGATTTATTCTCCCTTTTATTTTCCGGATGTGAAACATTGACTTTTCCTTGGAATGCTTGCTCCAAACTTTGATTTGAGAACCTGCTCATCCTCTTTTCGTATGCTTCGAGCGATCCCATAAGTTCGTCAAATGTTATTTTTGACAGATCTTTTGATTCCTCGATGGCAGCAACAATATGTTCGAACTTTGCCGGTAAGCAACGCAACACCTTTTCGACAATCTTCCTTTCTTCTAGAGTGTCACCATAGCCTCTAATTTGATTGATGACTATAGAGACTCTAGAAAAAAATCTTGCACATTCTCATTATCTTTCATAATCAAACTATCAAAATCACGCCATAGATTTTGTAATTTGATAGAAACAACTTTTTCGTAGCCTCCGAATTGATTCTTCAAAATATGCCATGCATCTTTTGATGTTTTTGTTCACTTTATACTTCTTTTTCTGTTGATTTGTTATTACATCTATCTGCTCCGAAGTCTGTGACGTGAATCCGTCTTCGACGATGTCCCAAAGGTCATGGGATAGATATAGTGTTTGCATTAGAACACTCCATTGCTTGTAGTCTTGTCCAACAAAGATTGGAACTCCTTGTTGGGAATATGCGCAAATATGTTGGGTTTCTATTGATAATAGGGAGAAAAGATATGGAGGCTAAAGCGAATATATTTTATTGATAATTTTTCTGTACACATAGAAGCCTTACATTAGGAGTATATATAGGCTAAACATGATTAAATAACATTAATGAAAACAGAGCATCTCTACATATTCCAAAACACTTCAACTCCTTGGCTTAGCATCTGGAAGGTCATGCACACACTCTTCTAGATAATTGCAAATTAACTTCTAGATAATCCAATGACTACACGAAAGTTGGGAGTTGCAAAGCTCTGCAGTTCTTGGCTGACGTATAATGACTTAACTAGAACATGAATGGATGGCTCTCCTTGTAATTCCTCTTGTTCCTCTACTATCTTTTTCAAAGACACAACCGCTGATTCACTGCAATACAACAATTCAATTGATGTGAGTGTTGGTATTTCTCCAATTTCTGCAGGGAACTCCTCCAACGACCCCATGCACCAGAGATGAAGTTTCTCAAGGCGTGGCAAGCATGAGCCCTCTAACGTCCAACATTCCATATCCTCACAATCCCACAATCTCAAGTATTTGAGGCTGGGGAATTGGCCTTCAACTATTTCCCAACTGTGTGTTGCAAACTGCCCATAACTCAGTTTGAGCTTCTCAAGAAGTGGTAATGAAGCTATCTTTTCCAGAATTTCCTCCAAATGGAACTTTCCGCATTGAAGAAACAGCTTCTTGAGTGAGTGCGGGAAGCTAATACTCTGCAGATACTCATCATCACTTCCATGTCCAATAATGCACGTCAAGCTTTCCAGCTTACTTAGACATTGAAGATAGCTGAGGCACTTCACTCTCTCCATTACTTTATCCTTGTATCTTATATACAATTTCTTGATATTGGGAATTCTCTTAACCACTTCTTCATTCAAGTTGAAATTAATCACTCCTTTGAGTGTCTCTAGATTCTCCATGATAACATCACTATGGCTGCTCGGAGGATCTGGGAGATACATATTTTCATTTGGGAACTTGACGTGCTTAAGCTGATGCATTTTCCAAATTTCTAGTGGTGCAGTAGGTTCACCCCAACAGGAAACAATTAGTGTGTGTAGATTCCAGAGCAGACTAATTGAAGAAGGGATTGGGAACTCGTCACTAAATACAGCTGAAAGGTACCTCAAGTTCACCGATTGAAACACATATACATGTGAATACTCACTGGAACTCTTATATGTAGTCAATGTCCTGAAAAATCTAAAATCTCGCAATTGAGGAACTCTATCATCAAGACATATGAAAGAACGAGCACGTGACATAGTTTGCAAGGCATCCCTGTCTGTGTTGTGTGAAGTGCTTGCGGGAATAACAATGCGGCATTGGCTATTTCTCCCTCGAGGACAATGTTGTCTTAAGACATAATAAAACTTCTGCTTTTCAGCTTCTTGAAATGATAGATCTCTCAGTAAGTCATGCATTTTGCAGTACTTTATATTCCCAACTGCCCCTAACTCATGAACTAGAATGAGGTTTCTATCGACTAGCTCCTTCAGATACTCATTAGCAATTGTTTTCGAGCTTTTATTGATTATTGGTTTAAGAAAGGCTTCAGAAACCCATAGCCTCATGAGTTCTGCGACCCTAATTTTCTCATCTTCCCCAAACATCCCCATGTACAAAAAACAAGGCTTCAGATAGGCAGGCAAATGGTCATAACTCAGTTTCAGTACTCTCAAGCAATATTCATCATTCTCAGAATTCACTATTGAGCTTAAGTTTTCCTCTATGTGCTCCCAATATTCCAGTGTAAGTTCGGACTTTGCCAAAAGACCGCCAATCACAACAATCGACAAAGGAAGTCCCTTACACTTCCCCACAATTTTCTTTCCGATTTCCTCAAGATGAAGAGGAAAACCCTCATCCCCAAATACAGTTTTGGAGAACAAACTCCAGCTATAAACATCATCTAAAAATCTCATACCAATGCTGGTAGAGTCTGTCAACTCGGCAGCCAAGTTTGATTGCCTAGTTGTTACGATTACTCGACTCCCATCATTGTAATCGGGAAAGAAGAACCTCATCTTGTCCCACACCTCTACACTCCACATATCATCAAGTATTATGAGATACCTCCTACCACATAAATACTTGTACAATTTTTCTCCCAATTCGTTCTCACTCAAGTCACTCAAATCTCCACTCACTTTGTAAAGAACTTCTGTAAGTGCTTCTCTATCATTATAAGTTTGAGAAATTGTAGTCCACGCACAAATATCAAAATGCTCCTTAACAAGTGCATGCTCAAATATATGTCGGGCAAGAGTGGTCTTACCAATCCCGCCCATCCCCGTGATTGGGATGATTTGGCGGTTACGTTGCCCTCCAGTGAGCGAATCCAAGAGTTGAATTAGCACGTCATCAAATCCCACCATCATGCTTTCCTTCGCAGTGGAAGAGGACGTCAAGGAGCCAGCATGAGTCGAGGAGACCTTTCTCTGCAGCTGAGCTTCGGCTGCAATCTCCATGGCTTCTTTCTTAATCATATTCATTTCTTCTATCACTTGTTGTAGATCTTGATAGAAGTTGATTTGTTCATCATCGTGATTTGATGAGTCATTTTTCGAATCTCCAAAGCAGTTGAAGAAGCAGATGATTTTGGCTTCTTTGGATCTGCTCGGCTGAAGCTTGTCCACAATATGAGATTCGATAGCATCTTCAGCCGCATAAGCTGCATCTGCGATACGCATCTCCAGCGGATCAGCTTCATCTCCGTCGGCAACAGGGGACTTATAACTTTCAAGAAATTCCTGCAAAAAGGTAAGAATTTGAGTGAGAGATTCAACTTGTTGTTTGTCGATACAAATTGGAGGGGAATAGTGATGCTCGATTGTATCGATGATATGCATAAGAGAAACCAAGGCTGCATATGCCGCCATGATCCAAGGAAAAACACTGTATATTTTTCTGAGAAAGAATTTGATGGAATCTTAGTTTAGGTTCAGCAAAAACAATGTGTAAAATGGCTATATCTCCTCAATTATTATCACAAACAATGTGTCCTTGGCGTCATTTAACTATGCGCTGATTCAAGTCTTTAAAAATAAGAATATATGAGTAGAGTAGGTGAGTGATGTTGATTTCCATGTATTAATTCATGCATCCAAGAATAAACTATGATTAATGATGCTCAACTTGGTTGGTATTCACCTTAGAAAGCAACATCCAAGTCGTCAAGTTGGTATAAAATATGGATTTTTGAAAAAAAAAATTGCAAGTTGGGAAAGTTGTCATATTCCATTTGTTTTGTTTGAATCTAATTGATATTTTGATTTTTTTTTTTAAATGCTGCAGTACAACTCAGGATCCGCCGAAACATATTGAAACAAGCTCAATGTTGTACCAGGAAGAGAGCAGTTATTTAAGCATGACAAAAAAGAGTTCGACGGTTGATTTGTAAATTAGGACAAAAACTTTCGGACTTATAAAAATAGGACACTAATTTTTTTTTAGAGTAAAATAAGACACTAATTAATAAGTGTTACACCCGTAGGACAATTCTCGGCCGAGAAATGTCCTATTTTTACGACGCTTATTAATTAGTGTTCAATTTTACTCTAAAAAAAATTAGTGTCCTATTTTTACAAATCCAAAATTTTTTGTCTTAATTTCCAAATCAACATAAGTTACTGTCCTAAAAAATCCTCTAACTCTGACAAAAAATGCGACATATTTCTCAAAAATCTATAATATACTCCCTCCGTCCCAATAATGAAGTCTCCTTCCTTTTGGGCACGGGTATTTAGGAGAGTTAAAGTAGAGGTAAAAGTAGTAGGGACCACATAATTAGTGCTTTAATTAATGTTATTTTATTTCTTAATTAAATTGACTAATCAAGTCTTCTCTCTCTGTACGTGAGTTCTGTCGTCGCCGTTCGCCGACTGTTTCAGCCGTCGGCACGGCTGTTGGCCGTCCGTTCCCCTTTCTCGGGCTCACTGAACACCCACACATACACTCAATCGATCCCTAACTCCCTCTCTTAAAGCATGTTCAACCTTCCTTCCCAAAATCGAAACATGCAAGTTCAGCCCCAAAACTTCCTCCTCCATCTGGAATCCGCCGCCGCCGCCGCTGCTGAGGGCCCGGCGAGTCGCCGCCCTTATTCCTTTTAAGAATTCGAAATTATCTCTTCTAATCTGCAACCCAATCAAGAATTCGAAATACACCATGGCTCTGATACACCACAACCAAATTTAAAAAAAAAATGAATTGGGAATAAACCTCCCTAATCTGCAACCCTACCACCTCTATACTGCCGTCGTGCCGCCGCACCGCCTTCGAGGAAGAGAGTAGAGAGAGAGAGGCGGTGGAAGGCAGAGAGATAGGGTTTCGCCTTTTGCAGAGGGTGGAGGCGGTGGAGATAGGAGGCGGCGGTGCCTCGCCATCGCCAGGAGAGGGCAGCCCTGGTCGCCAGAAAACGGGCGGCGGCTGGCTGCGCGGATGTGTGTGGGAGAGGGAGTCGGTGGAGGCGAAGCGGTGGATGCAGAGGGTGGAGGCGGTGGAGAGATAGGAGGCGGCGGCGCCTTGCCGTCGCCAGGAGAGGGCAGAGCCCTAGTCGTCGGAAAACGGGCGGCGAGGCAGGGGCCTTGTCGCTGCGGTCACCGGGAGAGAGAAGAGGAACGGTGGTGGAGAGGCGTCCGAGAGAGAAAAGGCGAAGAGAGAGAGAGAGAGTGACAGATTTGGGAGATTTGGGAAAGAGAGCGAGAGAGGGAGAGTGAGATTAAAGTTAGAAAGAGAGAGAGAATACCTAATTAATTGAACTAATTGTATTGTAATTTATGCCAAAAAAGGAAAGGAGACTTGAATATTGAGACGGCTCAAAAAGGAATAGGAGACTTGAATATTGGGACGGAGGGAGTATTAAAGTTTCAACTTCCAATTGGAAATCAAATTCAAAATTGAATAGCAAACTTGTGATCATAATAAAATTGAAGGTTTATTTATAAGTTATATCTTCTTTATTTTTATTTTTTTAATTTCTTGATTTTTTTTCTTTCTAAAATTGTGAAATTTGATAAATTATAAAATATTTGATATGCATATCAAATTAAAGATCGTGATAAGTGCTTTAATTTGATATATATTATGTAAATATTGTATTTAAAATATAAAAATTATATTTTATCCATTCCACGAAAATATATACTAATTTGCCATTTTAGTCCATGCACAAAAAGATGTCCTAATCTGTTTTTAACAATAATTGGTAGGTCTCTCTCTTCTCACTAACTTGTGGGCTCATTTCTCCATTGGCCAACTTGATTAACTTTTTTCACTTTTCTATATTGGGTTAATTGTAGTTTATGGTCGAAACTTGGGAATCATTTGTAAATATGGCCCGAACATTAAAATATATTAAAAAAAATAGCCTAAACTTTGAACTCATTTGCAAAAATGGCCTGAACTTAGAAAAATACAAAAAATAGCATGAACTTTGAAATCATTTGTAAAAATGGCCTGAACTTTGGAGTCATTTGTAAAAATGACGTTAACTTTAAAAAATACAAAAAAATGGCATGAACTTTGAAGTAATTTGTAAAAACGGCACGAACTATATTAATACAAAAAATGACTCAATTTTTATCAAATGTATAAAAATGACATGAGCTTACACTTTCGGAATCCAATTATGACAACGTGGAAAGTCCGACATTGACGTGAAAATTATATGAAAATTGTAAATTCACTTGGAATATTTATAATAAAGTATGATAATTAATTCTCTTGTCATAAGAATATTTCTCTCGTACAAATAATTAAAGTATGATATTAACGAAAGATCGAACCATTTTAGATTTTTTAAAATTCTGGTCATTTTTACAAATCTTCATAATTTAATTTATTTTTTGTATTTTTTTTAAAGTTCAGACCATTTTTACAAATTTTCAAAATTCAAATTATTTTTGTACTCCCTCCGTCCACGAAATAAACTCCC